>NC_138109.1:51549538-52149538 GCF_964146895.1 Miniopterus schreibersii | reverse complement strand
AGCTTTTACAGAATGGATGGAAGATCTGAATCCAGGTCTCATAAATCCAAATCAAAGATATTCCGTCTTATAATATTGAGATGGCACCACTCAGATCAGGCCTAAATAACTCTTGAAACAGAGGTGGTTCCTTTTCATATCTAGATTTAGTCATTTTCAGCTGAACAAGAAATTCCCATATCTGGCCTATGTGTGTCCCTCATTCAAAGCACCAGACTAAAAGACAGACCCATGAATCAGACAGGCAGCCACCGCTTTGCACATAATCATAACGTCAGATATGAAGCACAGGTAACAAATAGACACCAATGCTTAGTAATAGAAGGATGAGTTAGTTGGCCTATGCGAAACTTAAAATGCACAGAGAATTTATAAAAATGTAAAAACTATCTTCCTGCCTTACACCCCACACAGTCCCCCCAGCAAGATACATCATCCCAACATGAGTCCCATGCAAAGGTGTCCCAATTAGTAAGAGACCTTAGGCATCTCAACATGTAAAATAGCATTCAAAAGGATTGTGATTATATAACATGCCATATTTCCCCCCAAAAAAAGAGAAAAAGAAAAATTCTGCTTTATAGTTCTCATTTAATTGCCCTCATAGATTAATCAGGAAAGAGAATGATGCTATCTCCAATCTCTAACCTTTTGATCTGCTCCCTACCAGGATTTATTTCATTTTCTCAAAACCACAAAAAGAATAAAACAAGGTGATCAAGGCTGAAGTGACCCCCTTTGCGGTTTTCCCTGACTTGACACACTTTTTAAGGCTAAGCTGACTCATGTAAGATTTTCATTTAGTAAATTACAGGATTACTACCGCTCTTACAGAATTTCTTAACAAAATGCCCATTTGTTTAGGTAAAACAGTGTTTTTCTTAAATGAATTGCAATAGTTATGTTAACTGATTACAATTAGAATTCTAGTTGGCACTAAGACAGTATGACCACTATACAATTAGAATTCTAGTTGGCACTAAGATAGTGTGACCAGTATAACAACACACACAGATCCTGAAATCGACATAGCTAGTCTGCAACAAAAGAAGAGTTAGCTTCTGAAACAGTTCTTACGCCATGCAGAATATTACTGGAACTGTTATTAGGCTTTCAATATACATTGTGCTGCATCATGAATACCAATACTATTGGTATTTATAATGTCATGAATTATGGTATTCAAGTTCACACAAATTGTATAATCTCAAATTTGCACAAATTGTATAATCACTCGAGCCGCTGCAGGGGTTACTTAGAAAGCAAATGTGACAACATTTATCATATTGATTCTTGTCTATAAACAAATAACTTGTATCTTTCCTCTCTACAGCATTTTCTTAAATGTCATTCAGTATTAACCAGAGAAACAGAATAATAACATTTTCGGAATCGGGATTAGCATTTAGGTCTTTGCTAGGCATTTTAAGATGTGAAGAAAATAGCCTTTAGTCTTTGTCTGGAGGAACAGAGGTGACGGGGACCTTACCAGTGCTCATGCTTATCTTAGTCTAGAGAATATAATGTATCATATTTCTTTCCTCAAACATCAAAGAATGGTCACTTGCTTACCTTTTGTGTGTGTGTGTCTGATTGAGTAATATTTCCTATAAATTTGAATCAATGGAAAGTGCTATACCTGCAGAACAATAGAATTATTTAAAACTTAAATGGACCTTGGTGATTTGTGAACTTGCATGTTATGAACTAAGTCTCAGAGGGGTCAAATGTGACCGATTCTACCTTTCTTTCACTACATACATTATTTTCTTAATCTTATTAGGAGCCTATTAAAGATGTCTTTCAGGAAGAAAAATAGAGCAATAAATCATGAACATGGTCAATTATTGTTCACTGACTTATTGTGCTCAAAATAAGAGGACATCAGATTAAAAATTTATCAGTTATATGTTGGGCATTTCATGTGACAAAAGAGAAAATGTACTTTGTGCTGTTTGTCTACAGTTATTTACATCAATATAGCTACCAAAGTCTAAGTATTTGTCTAATTAGAATTGGAAGAAATGGGTGCATTTTAAATAGCCCAAAAATATATTATGGTACATAATATATGTACCATGTTATGATACTTAAATTTTCTTGTCCCCCAATTCCACATTTCTGTTTGTTATTGGAAATGGCCAGAGGTCTCATCGAGAAGATTTTAGAATTCTTTCACAATCATTTTACAGCATAGTTCCAACCCATAATAACAAATCTTAGCGATGTTTTCCATTCCCAAATTCAGTCAGAACACTGCTTCTTTCTTATCTTGAAGAAATTAAACATAAAAGATGCTTTGTGTCTAGATGGTCTCTGTTCTCTCATCTTTCCCTTGAAAGAAAGTTTTTTTTTTCTTCTTCTCTTAATTTACTCCATTTACCTGTATTATAAAAATTATTCCTTCCCACTTTCTATGCTAATTTAATCCCACAGGCCTCCTCCTAGTTTCTTCAATTAACCTCTTCATATTGGCTCTTATGCTTTCATTTTCAAAAAGTCTCAGGTAACTCTTGTTTTAAATAAATTTCCACCAATTACGTTTTGTTAATTTAGCAGTAACTCTTTCTAGTAATTCAAAATGACATTCTCTGACTGATCTTAGCCTATTCTTTTCTGGACATGCCTTTCTGCTTTGATTTCAGTGATGATAAACAATCTTAAGGTTTTTTCCCATTGTTCTCTCTTTGATTGAACTTTTTATCTCTTATATTCCTATTTGTTTCTTAGGATTCTGCCCTCAGTTCTTCATTCTTCATTCTTTCTTCTAGGTTTTTCAATGATTTAAATTAATATTTTCAACTAACCTTTCTATATGAATAATTCCTGTGTTATTTAGGCCAACCCCTAAATTTGTGGATTGTTCATGCAATGATCCCACCAGGTATTTCTGGTCGGCCACCTCTCTGGGCCAGCTCTCCTCAACTGGCTCATTCCATCCAGAAAGACCTCAGAATCCTTCACTAGATTCTCTGTGTTCTGGCTAATAGATAAGGTGGGGGGAAAGGGAGAGAATATAAGGTATTGAGCAGGAATTTTGCATTTCCTTTTGGTTTTGGTTTGTTTCTTTTTTGTGTGTGAGGGGTTTTTTGGTGATTGTTATTGTTTTTGTTGTTTTAGACCTAGCTTGGAATTTGCACCTATCACTTTGAGTCTATATCGCAGTGGTCCAAACTCAGTGTTATTGTTACCCCCAACCCCAAAGAAGGCTGAAGTGTGGAGGCAACATCTATCAAGGAGGAAATGAAAGAGTGTTCTAATGAATGCATGACCATCTCTGCCATGACTTCCACACTCTCTGACTCCAGCTCTAACTTAAATCTGAGCAAGCTCTCTATTCACTGATGCTGCAAGATGTCCAGGGATGGTTTTCTCATATTCAGCCCACCAAGTTCAAAATTGACTTAATCATATACTTATAATTTTTATACACCCAAGTTTCACTGTTGTTATGATCTTTAATAAGTAAATATTTCTTCAGTGCCTAAAACTGTACTTTGCTGATAGAAAGTCCTAAGTGCTTGTTAAAGAAATGTGCTAAAGGAAACAATAAGGCAGGAAAGAAGGAGAGATGGGAGGGTTTAGAATTGTAGATCAGATAGCCAGGGAATGCTGCACTGGGAAGATGACGTATGGATAGAGTTGAAGAAAGTTAGGCAGCAAATTATTTTGATATCTTAGGGAAGAATATTCAAGGCAGAGAAAATCTCAGGTACAAAAGTGTTAAAGCAGGAGTTTTCCTAGTGTGCTGGAGGAACTAAGGAGGTCACTGTGGCTGGATAAAAGCACACTGAGAGGGTGAGAGTATATTAGTCAAAATCAAAGAGGGAATAAGAGAGATAGATAAAGTGCTATTTGAGGCTTGGAGGCACAGGAATATAAAGTTTTTTTATTGTCATTTACAGAGTTTTATCTGGCTCTGATACTCAAAATAGTTTTAAATGAGGCAAGAAACCATTTATGCTGCCACTGCAACATATCAGATGGAAGATGTTTGTAGCCTTGACCAAAAAGGGAACAGTGAGATGGCAAAAAGTGGTAAGATTTGAGGTTTACTTTGAAATAAGAGTCAATAGATTTTACTGTCATATTAGATGTGGGTTGTGAGAAAAATTATGAGTCAAGGATTATTCAATAACTTTAGCCTAAATAACTGAAAAATAGAATTACAATTAAATGATATGAGAACTATTATAAGAAGAGTAAGTTAAGGAGGAAGATCAGCAATGTGGTTTTAGGCGTAGTAAGTGTGAAGAACTGGTTTCCCCTCCCAAGTGGAGATATAAAGTAGACATTTGAGTCTAGAGTTAAAAGAGATAGCCAGACTAAAATTATACACTCAGGCATTGTCAGTGATAGATAGTAATTGGATCCACAGGAGTAGATAAAGTGAGGAAGAGAGCATAGTTTGATCAAAGAGAGAACATATGCAAGGAATGGTCCCTGGCATGCTCAAAGATTTACAAAATACCAGCAACAAACATAGGAGATAGAAAGGAGCAGTCAGTGAAGTTGAAGGAAAACCAAGGGAATGTGGTGTTTCTTGGAAGTCAAGTGGGAAATGCATTGTAAGAAGGAGAAAGCACTCAACATCTTCAAGTGATCAATCTCAACAAATAATCAACTTTGTCAAGTAGGTTAGTTAAAAAGAGATCCAAGAATTATGAGTTATATTTAGTAACTTAAAGGTTTTTGGTGAACCTGAAAAGATGGATTTCAATAAAGTCAGAGAAGCAAAACCTTGAGAGGAAAACACAGTGTAAAAGGAATTTGAGTGAATATAATTTTTCAAGGAGTTTTGCTATATAAGTAAATATATGGTATGTAAAGATTTAAGTAAATAAACAGAAGTTAGATTTCTATGAGAAAAAAACATTTTTATGCTAATAGGAAAGGTCCAATAGAGAAAAAATGATAAAGCAAGAGAGCAGTAACATTTATTTCCAATTGAATCCTAGAGCCCATGCTTTCCTTTGAATTACACTTCCTGCTGTTCCTATCCACCTATTAATTTACTCAGGCCAGTCATCAAAAATCAAAATCTTGCTTTTCTGCCACTGATTTTATTAATACTCCCATTTGTTTGCCAAGGAATTTGGAAATTTTGTGAATCTTTTTCTAGAACATTACCTCTCCCCCTCACCCTACCTGAAGACTGGATTTACATGATGGTGCCACTTCTCCAGGACCTTATGCAAGTGGAACATGCTCACTTTGTTCTGTTTGATCCCTTGGACAATCACTTTGACTACATCATTGTCATTATAAGCTTAAATTCTCTTTTGTCTCTTGTTCTGACACACTTGCCTCCAGTGCTACACCTGCTGATTGGCCCCGTAATGAAGGTTTCCAATCTCAGTTGAACTTCACCTTCAGTAAGAAATACATTTATTGACAATGTATTGGCAATAGTCTGAGGTAGATGCTCAAAGCTTTGTTTCCTATTTTCATGTCTCCCTCTCATTCTAAGAATATTTGATTCACTCGTTATACATTTACCAAGGGCCTGCTACATGTTTAATTCTCTGCTTGGCACTAGTTATACAAAGGTCCTTAACTTCAAAGATTTCATAATCTCTCAAAATGAAAAAAATTGGATTAAAACAATAAATCAAAGAGAAACAATAAAGCTATAAACAGAATTAAACAAACAAAAACAGCCTCTAATACAATTTGATACATGTTTTAACAGGGGTATTAAATTAAGTAAACACAGAAGAATAACTCTGCAAGAGAATGTCAGGAAATGTCTGGTAGAAGATGTGGTATTTGATTTGGAAATTAGAGAGTAACCAGAAAGTTTACAAATTCAGTAAGAAGAGATTGGGCAAAAGGTAATTCTATACAAAAGGACTTCCTAGAGCAAGACAATGAGACATAAGGTCATGGCTTTCTTGTGAACTAACCACTAGATTCAATGTTCTTAGAGTTTAAGTACAAGCTGAAGAGTTGGGACAACTTTAGAACCTGAGAAGCATGAAAGAGTTTTGCAAAGAGTGGGTGGAAACATGGATATGTCTGTTTAAGAAATATTACTGGGAGTTACATGGAACATAGACTGAAGAAGGGGAGAGACGTAATAGAGTTGAGTGGAAACTAAGGCAATAAACTAGAAATAAATGATAAAGGTCTCTAGAGCCATATTGTCAGGAAAAAAAAGAGTGAGCACGGTAAATTTTTGTGAAAATGTAATTGAAAAGATTTCTGATGGGTTGGATTTAGAGAGCTATAAAGGGAGAGGAGTTAAGCTTGACTTTGATACTTTTAGCTGGGTAATTGGGTGTTTATTGGTACATCAATTAAGATAATGAACACAGGAAGCTTTGAAATAGAATAACAAAACAGGAAAGCAACAAACAGGTTGAGTCTGAGATGCCTGTAAAAATAAATCTGAGTACATATGTCCAGTAAACATTTGGAAATTCAGATCTGGAGCTTCTGAGAGATACTGGGGCTGGAGATATTTATTTAGATGCCATCAGGATGTAGGTGCAAGTTCAAGTTGGAACAGTGGACTAAATCCTCTGAGACAGTGCCAAGTAAGAACAAGAGGACAGCATAAAAAAGATATACACTTTAAAGGCTACTAGGGTTGTTTCCAGAATATAGTCTCTTTGCCATTTATACTTGCCACCTATTTCCTCAATCTTATTAACCAATAAAATCTGACAAGGCCTAGCTCCTAAACTTAAATCTTAAAAAGTACTAAACCCCAGCTTCTTTTCTCCCAGTTTTCTTCTCCTTTTTCCTTTTTAAGAATTTATATTTTCAGCCCAGCCAGCACGGCTCAGTGGATGAGCATCCACCTAGGATTCAGGAGATCAAGGTCTGATTCCTGGTCAGGGCACATGCCAGGGTTGCGGGCTCGATCCCCAGTGGGGGGCGTGCAGGAGGCAGCTGATCAATGAGGACTTTCTCATCATTGATGTTTCTCTCTCTCTCCCCCTCTTTTCTTCTCTCTGAAATCAATAAAGACGTATTTAAAAAATAAATTTAAAAAATTTTTTAATTATATTTTCAAAGAATGTCAGATGATTTCTTCAAGTTTCTCTTCTCTCATAGCTGGCAAATTAACACTGTTTAATGTGAAGATTCTGTGATTTTGGTCCATTATCACCCACTTTGTTTTTCTACTGGATGCATGTACTTTATTCTCAGAAGTTAGCTCTGGCATGTGGTGGGCATTGCAGGGTTTATGTTTAGCAAATGATTCTTCTGAATTCCAGCACACTTAACACTCCTTGTTGCTTCCCATCTTAAATGCCCAGTACATTGTGCAGCTTTTCAATTATGAGTTTCAGGATACATTCACCTATGTCACAAGGAACATCATCACAAAAACACCTCTTTTTTTTTAAGAAGACATACAAAGGTTACACCCTTGAATAAAGTACACGATGGTTATACCTAGATACAATATGGCTTGAGTTTAGCAATAAATTGTGAGCTGAAGCAAAGAGAAAGCACTGCAGTCTTGAATTGGGATATTTTTAGACTTTTACTTGAGCATATTCAGGTGAGAAACCATTCTTATTAATGGATTAGAAAGTTAATTGATCTGTAATATGCTTGAGAGTGGCCAGAGAAAATGGAAAACAAGAGTACTTATTCTGTACCCCACTCATATATTTAAACTCTACGTACTTTTAACTTTTACCATCAGCACTTAATATACAGATAACTCATTTTTAAATTGAAAGGTTATAGGATTATAATTTCTCCTCACTAATGCCTGATATATTACATTTAAAGAGTGCAGTAAAACACATTCCAAGGATTTCTGCACCTCACAAAATTTAAAGAAATTTCTTAACCAATGACTAAAATTCTAGCTTATTTGAGATTAAATATAATACAACTACTGAATGAGGTAAGCAATAAAAGTATTTCTATGTGTGTGTGTGTACCCTCAAGGATTCTTAAACTCTTTACTTATTTCGAGAATCTCAAAAATATTTTTTTATATAGGAAATTGTTTTCTGAGTTGTTACTAATCCTCAATCAAAGTAATTTTGTATCACTAGCAGATTCTGAAATTCATCCCTCTCTCTCCCCATCATTCTTCTCCACCCTCCCAACCTAAGTCATAAATATACTGAACTACTCTACTCATGGTATAGTTTTGGGGGTATCCATTTACATTTCATCTATGAAAAAAATGGCCCATATATTCTTATTATTTATTTTTCCTTCCATAAGCAAATTTTAATCCCTAATAGTACCTTTACTCTCTCATCTTCTTTTATGGTTTAATCTTTTAAAGACTCCATGAAAACCCTGTTAAAGTTTTATCCATCATACCTTATAACTTTTTTTGCAATTAAACTTTTTCAAAACCACCTTACAAGTTAGTGAAGCAAAATTATTTTAGAGATCTGTTCTCCCTTACTTGTGAGTGGTTAAGCACAGCCACAATTAATAACCAAACCCCGCTTGTGGCGCTGTGGTTTTGCAAACATATCCTTAAGGGATGGGGTGAACCAATGTTGGGTTGACGACGGCAAAACACAGACTCTATGAAAACTCAAGGCTACTTCTGTACTATTTTCAGGATCAGTAATTTCAGTATTATGTGATCTGAAATTCCTTCCTGCCAGGATCCTGCCTTCCTTTCCAGAAGATACTGTTTCTCTGCCCACACTAAATGACAACATTCTCTTCCTTCACCAACAGCTGTACATCTTTCAGTTCTTGGGTTGGGTGTCACCAGCCTCTACCACGTGCCTCCCACTCTTCCTGCCTTTGCCTAGGAGAATGTAATTCTCTTAGTCATTCATAAGGGCTCAAATGACAAATGAATTTTTCTACCCCTGCTGCTCTCTAAACTTTGGGAAGTATCAAGTGAACCATTAGCCATTTCATGATATTCAACTTGGGCGACCATGCTGAGAATAGCTGCAATTTAATGCCTTTTTAAATGTATGGTTATGGGCTATATCGTATCCAGTTCTATTACATTTTTCTACCATATTTTCATTTTAGTGTGCCATTAATAATTTATTTTCTTTATTTTTATTATCACATTACAATAATTGTTATATTTCCATTATTGTGTTCTTATTTCTTTTCATAATGGTTGTAAAATTAATAAATTATTTGACACTGTCTTGGGAGGTCAGCAGGATCCCCAAAATGCCCCCGGTAAACTCCTCATGATGCACACTTTGTTCAGGTCCTATTTGGACATCTCTTGCAAATGTAACAGTGGACAACGAGCAAATCAGTCAATTCATTATTTTTAATCTGAAAATTATACATAATATATACATCTAGCTATCAGATAATGGTGTTAAAAAAATGAAATCATTTTTTTTCTGGCAACATAAAAAGTCCATCATTCCTAGGAAACATAAAGATATGTGTGGAAACAAAATACCTCAAAGATATTATTTTATGACATCTAAATAATGTTAAAACATCTAATATTGTAGTTGACAATAATATTGACAGTGCAGCTGAAATCTATTTTTTAAATTATAAATTAAGGATCAGAGGAAGAGAGAAGTTTGATTTTTATAAACAGGAGAAAATCATATCAATTCAAAATAGGAATGAAAGAAAGATACCCTGAGACCTGGTTTTAAATTTATTTGAGATTAGTCCTGCTAAACTTAAGAGGCAGTACACTGTTTTAAAAAGTCCTTGATTAGCCATAGTTCTTTTATTTTCCTATTTCTGTCTCTAAGTAGTCCTAAGAGTTTTTTTAATGTAGAAAATTGCTCATATCTACAGCAAATGCTTAATGGCTTATAATGTTGATGAGGGCAGAGACCATGTTGAGCTCACTGTTGCAGCTCTAGTGCCCACAACATCAGAGATTCTCAATAAACATTCGCAGAATAAATCAATAAATAAGATATATTTGTGTGTCTGTCATATCATATATGTGCTATTTAATTTAATATCTGATTAACACAAATAGCAGATTACATATGTAGTACTATACTTAGAAAAATACTATTTGGACAATCTTCATGGAATTTTACCTTAGTTTATTATATTGATGTTATTTGGCATCATATAAGCAAGGATGTATAGTTCTTTGTACACTAGAATATCAAACTCTGTTTTAACTTGAATATTAGGCCCACAAATGGTCGAGATTACAAACCCATTTAGTAACACATTGTTATTCACAACATTATTTTTAAATGTAGTTTTGTTTCTTTTATTAAGAAAGAACCTCTAAAACAATAAACTCCAGCTATTTATCTCAAAAAAAAAGAATGCTGTTGTAATATTGCTCTTTCCTAGAGAATTTACACATCAATCTTTTTTAAAACTCTCTATAAAAATAGGAAATATAACCCAGCCAGCATAGCTCAGTGATTGAGCATCGACTTATGATCCAGGAGGATTCTGGTTCGATTCCCTGTCAGGGCATATTCCCGGGTTGTGGGTTCGATCCCCAGTAGGGTGCGTGCAGAAGGCAGCCAATCAATGACTCTCATCATTGATGTTTCTATCTCTCTCTCCCCCTCCCTTCCTCTCTCTGAAATCAATAAAGACATATTTTTTAAAAAAATAGGAAATATAGTAATTTTTGTTTTTGCTTTTTGATAGTACATGACAGTGTGTGTCAGATATATTTCTGATCCACACCTAGTACACTATTGACTACAAATTGATGAACTTCCAACACTAATTAGCAAATAAAATAGACATCTAATAGGACTCCTAAAAGATATGCTATAGTATAATGCAGCACTTTGAATTTTAGCAGAGCAGTCAAAGATAAAAGAAAATAGTATGTCAGTCTCATAATTGATCATTATGTCACCTACCTTTCCTTATAAAAAAGCCATGCTTGTAAAGTGTTTGCTAAAGGCCATTTCATTTTTCTCAGATGTGAACACCACATCTAATTAGAGAGGAAATTTAATTTCTAATAAACTTCCTTTCTTTGTGTGTTTAATGTTCTTTAATGTACTTCAACTTAGGTGTTGAATTCAGATCTTTGGAATTTTAAGTGATAAAAAAGTAAAACAATAGCAACTTCCATTTAGAACACACTAAAATAACTTATCCTTTTACCTAATGTTTGGTTTAGTGATATAAATGTATAGTTAAACAAATACACATAGAGCATGAAACTTCCCTATAATTATATCCTGGAGATACATACCTGAGAACATCTTATTTATAAAGTCCATTAACAGCCACTACTTTCTAAACAAGAGATCATGAAAGAAAACCATCTCATATAAAATTCCAAAATATATATTATATTGTTAGCCAGGTTCCAGTTTATATATTAAGACATAAAAAATGCATTTACAGATTAGAATCCCACCCACTCAGGCACCTGATAATTAGACCAGTGAAACCTGAGCATTCTCTACTGAGATATGTATTATTTAATTGTGCTTTGATTTTCTTATAAATTGGAAACTTTCTAGATGAAAGATAGGTGCTCATATTAATATAGAAAAATAAGATCAAGAGTCGTGGAATCCTACTGAAGAGGCAGTGTATCCTTCAATGCATCCTACCTGGAGGCAATGTGTTCAAATGGGTAATTAGAGAAGAGTTTAAAAGGGAGATATTTATAAAGATCTTGGACTAGTAACAGTGGGAGCTACTCCTAGGTCTGATGGGAAGTGGAAAGGAGATGTTCGTCTGAATGAGGTGACAGAATATGTGGAGAGGACCACCTAACCTCATGCAACCAACCCTTGGTGACCTATAAAGTCCTCATACTCACTGCTTTTCCCTTTCTCCATGGGTCAGACACACCCAGAAGCCAGAAAAGTGTGGGCCACTGATGCAGGACATTATTAAAGCAGAGCAAAGTAGAGAAAGGGGAAATCACTCTAAAGGAGCCAACAGAAGATACTGAGCACAGGAGGGAACTGAAAAGAGAATCTATTAGAAGACCAAAAAACAGACAAAGAAAATGTACAATGCCCAAGGAAAAGCAATAGCTTATCAATTAAGTAGACAAGAAAAATAAATAAGTTATCATGCTGTCAGCAGGATGTCGCATCTAAAGGGATCGTGGAAGAAATCAGTGAAGAAAGGGAATTAACGATTATAGCACAACTACTATGTATTAAACACTGTTTAGGTAGTTTTTTTGGTAAGTGACATATTTTAATTCATATAACTTGCCAGTGAGAGAGTATAACAGTTTTAAAGATATAGAAATTGCAACACATAAGAAAACCTGCTCACCTATTACCATTATAAGTGCATCTGTATATTAGCACTTAGACTCTAACAAACAGTTTCACCACCAAAGCAAAGGGATCCAAAATTCCCTTTAGGGTAATCCTAGTCTGGTAATGAATCATGGCCTCATGATTTTTCTGGCCAGGAGGAACCAATAGAAACTTGTGTCCCCTTTCCAGCAACTTCCACAGCTCCCTTTCTCACCAGCACCTCCAGAGTCAATGTGTATAAGATTGTGCTGCTGTGTCTGCCAAGTAACCTTCTACTAGATCTCTCATTCTCCCCCTTTAATGGAGCCAGGAAAAGTAAGTCAGGCATATAGTCTTACAATGCCTATGAAATCCATTAGGCAATCCTACCTGAACCTAGAAAATAATAACTCTACTTTTCTTCTAACTTAAAATTGGCTGTTACAATTGCACATTCATTCAAAGCTATTTCCAGCAAGTTTATATTGTAGCTATGGTAACACATATTTGTCTTATCAAATCCGTATTATCAACAAAATTAATTTTACATTCTTTTGCTCCAGCTTTACAGTTTTCCTTAGAGCCTCCCCATATGTAACCACAGCACACTCTTCAGATTTAATCACAGCTAACATTTCGAGAGGGGGCGTACCTGGACTAAGGATCAGGACAGGGTTTATCTCATGGAATCTTTTCAATGGAGCTCTGAGGTAGGACCTATTATTAGCCCATTTCAGAACTAAGCAATGGAGGCCGAGATTAAGTGGTTTTCCATTGTTCCCACAGCAGGCAGTGTTCAAGACACACTTTAAGCTCAGGAATTCTGGTTCCATGGCCTGCATGTTGCTTCTCTGTTTTCAATAAAGTTCTGTTCCCCACTCCACCTCCCCCCACCGTGTCCCAAACAACTGACAGAGTCGTACTAAAAGTTGCCTTCTACTCGCTTTCTTAGATAGCCACATTTTCTTGTTCTTCCTGTTATTTATTTATTACTTTCCCTTGTCATCTTCTCTGGTTAGAAACACCACTTATTTCCCCCTCTACTTTGGACAATATTAAAGCATCTTCCAACACAACCAAATTGTCTACAACTTTCCCAACAAAGCCAATTAAGCAATGGATATTATCAGCCCATCGACCTGTGTTCAAATTTGTCGGTGTAGCAAAACCACATTCAGCTAAATTGTACATTCAGACAAATAGCTGGTAAACACTCCTTCATGAAATATTTTACCACTTCTGGTCAGGTAATTGCCAATCAGGGAAATAATGAATAATAAAATGTACCAACTCTAATGACTACATTAGTGACATGAAATTAAAATAAAAAATATTTGAGTTCTAGAGGCACTAAAGAGACTTGTTTTAATATGGAAAAAAAAAAAAAACCCTCAAAAATTCCTTACTAATAAAAAATCCTGTGTGGAATCTGAGACCTAACAGAAAAACCATTTTATTTGAATTTCCTGTATAATAACGTTTTCAATATAATAATGTTTGAAATAGTGACTGACCAAACTCAGATGTGAGAAAAGATGGCATGAGACGTATCAGACAAGCCCTGGTGAGGTAGCTAAGTTCGTTGGATCATCGTGTGCCAGCGTTGCAGGCTCGATTCCTTGTTGGGGCTCATACAGGGATCAACCAGTGAACGCATGGTTGGGTGGAATATCGGATTGATCTTTCTTTTTATCTCTCTCCTTCTCTCCCTCCCTTCCTCTCTGGAATCAATCAATAAATAAAAATTAACAAAAATACCAGACAAAAGAAAATGAAAGATTTTCAGCATTCTTTAGGTAAGACACTAAAATGTTAATAGTTCTACTTTGATATACATAGCACATAAAGCTTCTATATGTTTGTATTTTCTTTATATCCATGATAATACACCAAGAAGTCTTTTTCTTTCTATGACACTGATTAGAATTATTGTTTTTGATTCTTTGTTTTGATTCTGCATTGTCATCTCTTTTCTCAAACATAGCATAAAATCATTGTTTTTGCTCATTTCTTATGTTTTTGCATATGTAATTGGATAGGTACTCACAGGACTGTGGGACAGCTGGAATTACTATGAAATTGGTGACATAAATTTTGCAGCCAGCCTGACATTGATTTAAAATGCATTTCACACTGATGAAAGCTGGTGGAGTCACAGTCCCTGAGACTAAAGTCCTCTGGTTCTTCATCTAACAAAGAGCACCCGGGGACCTGCAGTGCCCCATAAACTTGCTTCAACTGTGAGGTGACATTCACCATAAAGAGACATGTTGAGGAGGTATACCTGAAAGAACTAGATTATCGGAAATGTACACTTCACTTAGGTGGAAAAAGAGTAGCTGGATTGTTCCTGTTGTTATGATATAGTAGGCAGTTAGACAGACATGAGCAGAGCAGATGCGATAAGCCAAGTATAAAAGGTCACCAGTGCAGAAAGCCACAGGTGCCTAGCAATGGACAATTGTAAAGTGGGACCTCACCCCCAGGGTGACCTTTCCTCCTCTAGCATATCACTCATCATCAGTTTAGACCCCCTGACCTTTCATATCACTGGTCATGTGGTTCAGACTCTCCCCTGACCTTTCTCCTCCTGGCATGTTGCTAATCATGTGGTAGACTCCCTTAGAGGAGAAACAAGGGGACCCACGAATAGGCTCATATGACTCCCTTGCACAACCACATCCATGAGAATTAAACCCTAGAGATAACATCTAGGCCTCAGTTTTGTTTTGGCTTCTGGCCCAGAAAAACAGCAAGGCCAAGAGAGATGATGCCAAGGCTGATATCAGGACCAGCTGCAATGATTCCCTACCTAGGCACCAACCAATCATTAGAGACCACAACCCTGAAAGGACACACTTGGAAAGCTAATAAATATTCTATTGAGATCCTTCCCTGAGACCTCCAGATAAAAACCCTCAAGAAAAACAACTCGGTGCATTCTCTCTTTCTCTCTCCTATGCCTTTCCTCTTCTTTTTTTGCCCTCAAGGTGTACACTTTGCTTTCTTTCTCCTAAGTTCCAAGGGCCTTTCTTTCGCTTCTGTAACTTGTTTTCTGAGCCCATAAAACTCATTGGCTCACTTCTTCCATGGCTCACTTCTTCCATGGCTTATAACTTCTACCACTGTGAACTTCTAAATAAACTCTTGCATTCTTTCTTAGCCAAAACTCAAGGACCAAGGTTTAACATTCTGGTACCATTGGTCATTAACAGTCAGATGAGTCAAATTAGAACCTCTTGTTGTCTTTCACTCAAAAATTATTTAATAATTTTTTCTCATGTTATTTTTTTCCCCTCAAAAGGCCTAGATTTTTCTAAAATATGAGATTTTCTGTAAATTTAAATTTGTCGTTATTCAGAAATTTTTACTAACTAGCTATGCAAAATTAGGCAAGTTACTGTGTCTCTCTGTGACTTGGTTAACATATCTATTAAGTGGGGGTTAACCTGGATGGTTCATGAGACATCTTCTAGCTCTAAAATCCAGATATATGGTCACAGTGAGGTAGGATAGAAAGAAGTTAGGGAAAATCTTGGTAAGTGGGATGAGAAATAGGAGCAGGCATCCTCTCACCAGAGCCCCCAGTTTATGGCAGAAAAACCTGTCTCATAGTTGTCGAAGTCAACAACAAGGACTGGCTAGAACCAGGTCATTCCGAGATGGAGGGAAAATTGGCCAGAGCTCAACCCCAATGCTCACTATGCCATCATTATAATGGAAACTGACACAAGTAGAAGGGGGACAAATGTCACAACACTTCTGGAACAGACCATGTTAGGGACAAAGCCTCCTCACAACCAGAAGGTGGAGTCAGAATTTGGAGCCACCAAACTTGAAGGCTCCCTCACTACACCCCACCTTGAAAACACATAAAATCACAAGAACTAACTGACCATGGATGCACAACTCATTCTTGAGTTGGCCCATGTCCAGTCGGACATGTAATTTTCTTTCCTTTCACAGTGGTGCCCTTGCCCTGGCCTCTTTCTTTTTCTCTAACCTGAATAAAATTTGTTTTTCTCTCACTCTGATAAATCCTTAAAATCTTTACTGGGTGAGTCAAGGGCCTGGAGATTGCCTCACACATGAAGGGTCCCTCACAGTGTTGGAGCAAGACCAGTCCGCCCACCCCCCATGGGAAAGAAGAAGCGGTCTGGTAACAACAGTTTAACATGAGGAAAATGTTTCCCTACAATCCCATGGAGCTATCTTGAAAAAGTAGTTCATTCTTCTCTATCAGATATTTTGAATTCTAACATATGATGGACATCTAGAATAAGGAATAAAGACAATCTCATGTGGTTTTCACAAAAATCTGCAGAGGTATATTTCAAAATATTATGTTTGTTTGTGCCCACTTACATAGTAAATGTGTAGTCTAGCCACTTCCTGTCTCTTCCCTACACAATTTCAATTTTTATTTTTTTTTAAAAAAAAAAGAGAGAGCAAGAAGAAGACAACTAACCCTTGTTTCCTTGGCAAAATGATAGATGTTTTAGGACTGAGCTATAAGGAATCAACATAGGAAAATGGCTTTTGAAATATGCTATAACAAATCTGATTCTCTATCATTCAGAAATAGTCTCATGCTGTGGGTCATGCTATTGGCCTACAAACAGATTTTTCCAGTTACATAGACCTCATGTGGAAATAAAACTGAAGGGGAAAAAATATAGTTCACTAAAGTTGTCTTATTACCCAATAGATTTAAATCAGGTCTAATGGAATGGAAGATGTATGATAAGCAGAGGGAGAGGGAAAAAAGAGAGAGACATAAAGTATGTGCTCCTTTGGATTCTAACCAAAATCAGGACTTAGTGTTTTGGAGCATTTGGATTTGTGTGCTATTTTATCTTGCTTTTCTTCTTTCTCTCACTCTTAAGCCCCACCTATTCTAATTTAAGTAATGCACATACACTCACACATACATTCAGTTCAGTCTACCTGCTTATTACCTATATCCTTATGTTATTGAAACCAGTTATAAACCATCAGCATGTTATGTGATCCAAGACAACAGACTCAGGTCACAGGGAACTTCAGCCATCGTCTTCTGTCACTCAAAAGATAATGCTAGCTCTTTTAAGTGTGTAAATACTGTAGAAGAAAACCTTATAATAAAACCATGTACAATCCTTTTAATTTACTCCATCATTAAAAAAATCTTTGTTTCCTTCAATGAATGCTCATTAATTTCTATACCAAGGAAAATGATGTTTGAATTTATTGATTTGTAACTAAATACCTACTGATGGCTAATTTTAATAGTGAGATGGGGGAAAAACCATTTATACTTTTACTCTCAAGACATATCATTTGACTTTTTTAGAGGAGGAAACCAGTTTTAGCACCAGGCCCTCAGTATGTAAGAAAATGTATATTATACGCAGCAGTATATTCACGGTGACCTCAGCTCCATGATTGTGCCTTTGAAACAACTCTCTGAGCCAAGAAGGACCAAAGAACCAAGTAGAACAAACCTCTTGTCTATTGAACAAGGAGCACATATTAGAGATTAAGCTTCTCTGTTTCCTCTGGCATTCTTAGGAGTATGCTATGCACACAACAGGTGACTGCACATATTCAAATCAAGGAGATACTCTACATGATCTCTCCTTTATTCTAGATGGGTAACTGCATGGCTGAGAAGCAGCAATGAGTGGTGGAAATCATCATGGACAAGCCATCAAATATAAGAAAGCCTCCACCTAATTCAAAGTCTCAGTTTCTTCAACTGTGAAATCATAATAATAATAATGCTTTCCTTATTTATTTCACAGGTTTGCTGAGAGCTTCATGTAAAATAAATAATATGATAGCAATAATAGCATCTTCATTGATTGAGCACTTAGATAATAAACACATGCTCAAAATTTCACAAGCGTTATTGCACTTAGCCATTAAACAAACCTATGAGCTGAATAATACTGATCCAATTTTGCAGTTGAAAATAGCTAAGCTCAGAGAATTAAAATTTTACAGATTATAAATGGGAAAGCAGAGAGATTTGATTCTGAGGATTTTAGGTGACATCTTGTATAAGTCATACCAAGGAGAATTTATTTATTAAATACCAACAAGAAGAGGGTTCTGTTCTCCTAGCCTCTATGTTTTCAAATAATAATGTTTGGTGGTAATAATTGCACTTCTGCTGATGTCAAGTTCTAAATTAATAGGACACTGAGTTGACAAAGTTACATTTAAGTAGAAAACCTATGAAAATTTAAAGAAGGGAAGTTTCTCCTTTCATAGGTAAAGCTCTCTCTCTCTCTCTTTCACTTTCTTTTACCTTTCATTTAAAGGCTGAGGGGAGGGTCTTAATACTTTTCTTTTCTTTTTTTTTTGCCCCTGAATGTTGGTAATAATTGTCTTCTGCCCATGATACTGTCCCCTCATTTACCTAAAAAATGGTACATTTTTTAAAATTAAAATCTGCAGTGGAAAAAGTGATATTAGGCCATTTAAAGTCTCCTTCTGCCATTTGAGATCCAGTTAAGGGCATTTAGTCTCTCTCATTCATGAAAAGATGCAAATAACCCCTTTGACCAAAGTGCTATTTAATTAGACCAAGAGCACTAAAAAGTCACTTTCTCTCCAGTTATTCAACCCAGCTCTGAAAGACACAAAGGTCTGCCTCTTTTGGATGGTTTCTCCCTTAGGTAGATAATGGAAATGATTCTAGTTTGGCGGCTCCAACACTAAAGTGTCATAATGATGAAGTGTCATAGATAAATATAGGAATAGCTTCTTACAAATATTTTTCTTTCCTTTTTTTGCAATCTGGTGTTGCATACAGATGCTAGGAATAGGTAATGTAAATGGTCTCTTCTAATTTACATTTGAACAGGGGCTTAAAAAGGATCAGGGAACACCACTCTGCCTTGAAAAGCTATAGCCTAAAAAGAGTGACAGGGATTGTCATCTGTATTAAAATTATTACCAAGTTCCAAAAAACAGACTCTTGTTAAGAATGGATCTGTCTCTGCAGGGGATATCCAAGACCGTGGAGCATGGATAAAATATAAATCAAGGATTAAAACCAAAAATCCAAGTTACATTTTCAGAAGAGAATCTTACATTAAAATAGTGATAAAAGTGGGTAATTACAGAGAATTTATATATCTTTTAATATAATTAATGATATATAACACCGAAGCTTGAAATTTAAAGTCCATGTATTTTAAATTATGTTTCTGAATTTACAAATATTATTAGAATGAAAATAAGTATAGAATGGTTAAATCAATAAGTATGAACAGCATGGAGGGAACTAGAAAGTATTATGCTAAGTGAAATAAGCCAGTCAGAGAAAGACAAGTACCCCATGATCTCACTTATTTGTGGAATATAATAAACAAAATAAACTGATGAACAAAGTGGATCCGGAGACATAGAAGCATGGAACAGACTGAGGGAGCTCAGAGGGAATGCAGGGAGGGGGCAGTGGGTGGGGAGAGATTAATCAAAGAACTTATATGTTTATAAGCATAACCCATGGACACAGACATTGGTCTGGGGAAAGCTTGGGGGTGGGATGGATGCTGGGTGGAGGGCATCAATGGGGATAAAAAGGGGGCATCTGTAATATTCTCAACAATAAAGAAAATAAATAATAAAGTCCATCTATTTAAAATTATGCTTCTGAATTTACAAATATTATTAGAATGAAAATAAGTGTAGAATGGTATAATCAGTAAGTATAAACTAATCATGGATCAGATTTTTGTCCAATGTGAGTATTACTGAAGGAAGCAAGAATTGCTTATCATATTAAGCAGATTCTAGTTAACTTCAGGTTATTTACTAAAACTAATATTAATATTACCTTAGTTAACTTTTCATATATAACAAGTGCTGGGTAAATAAACTCTGTATGAAATCTGGAATGTAATTTATAATGAATTTGTGCTAATGATATTTAATGTACCTAGTTAAAATGGAAGCTTTATTGGGAATAAATGTTGCTCATTTACTTCAAAGGGAGTTACCAAACATGTGTAATTTGAAGGTAATTTAAGAAATAAAACAATGCTAGCTAATATAAGTATAATTTATAAATTTCCTTATGAAAATACAGTACATGTGTTATATATTTTTTCTTAATTGTTTACTAGTAAAAAAAACTTCTCAGATTCTATGGAATCTCCAAAAATTCAAACATATAACCGATAATGTTGTAATTAACTAGTTATTAATAGTAGAAAAGAAGCACAGGATGGGCAAACATTATAGGCATGTCATTTGGGCAGCTTCACCAGGAAGCCACAATTCTACACTCCCTAGGAATCCAACTAAGGGAAATAGATGCATGCCTAGTAAAGTTGGGGTGACATAGGGAAAGTGCTTGCTATCAGTCATGCCTGGAAACAGAGGTCATTGACCAAAATGGGTGTAGCCACTGCAAGGGCAAGAACATTTGGGAATATATAATCCTTGAAACAAAAGAGTTCACTCTCTTGGTTCCTCCTGGCACACTTGGCTCATGGCTCACACTTGGCTTCCTGGCATTCTCCTGTGTGGCCCACAGCCATGAGAACACCCCCACACAATGGACTAATGGACGCAACTGGCCTAATACTGTATTGGACCCTGCTCCAACATGGAATGGAAACTCTGGACACCAGCTTTGCTTCCAGCTCGACTGAAACCCCAGCTACATTTCTGTAACTGGACTAAGGGAAACAGGACTTTGAAAACCCAGGGATTTAATTCCACCCAAATAAAAGTCACTCATTCTCCTGTATGAGTCTCAGAAAATTCTTTTCTCAAGATATCGTAAGAAGTCCACCCCAGCAGCACTCAGTGGGGAAGAGGACACCCCCCACACACACTTCCACTGATAACATAACTATTTGAGAATACATATATGTGGTAGGCAGAAATAATGGCTCCTCAAAAATTTCTGCACCTTAGTCTCTGCCACCTATAAACATGCAACATTGTTACATGGCAAACGGGAGTTTGCGGATAAAATTAAGGTTGCAGACCTTAACCTAAGAAGATTATCAGTATCTTATTATTAGATGTTTTCAATCACAAGACCCTTTAAAAGCAGAGAATGTTTTCCAGACATTCTCTGGAAATAAATGTGGAAGAAGCATCTAGACAAGTAAGGCCGCAGAGGAGGTCAGTGAGAAATACAAAAAGGACTCGACCTACCTTTGCTGGTTTTGAAGGTGAAGGTAATTGGGAAGGCCACCAGAACCTGAGAAGGACTCCTGGCCCAAGGCCAGCAAGGAAATGGTAACTACAGTCCTACAACTGCAAGGAACTGAATTCTACCAAGAACATGAAGGAGCCTGGAAGTTTTCCTTGGGTAGAACACAACTCTACTGACAGTGAGGCCTTGCTGGTCTGCTAACCTACTCAACTGTGAGATAAGAAGTGTGTGCTGTTTTAAGCCACAAACTGTGTGGTAATTTGTTAATGCATCAACAGAAAACTAATACCATACTGCATTATATATACAGTATAAACACACATTAGCAAGTGAACATTAAGATGATCAAAATTCCCTTTCACGAGAGAACATCATGGAATCGATATGAATGAGAATTTAAAAATTCTAAAGTTTCAGAGAATAAATTTTTTTAAATTGGCATCTTAACTAATGATGTAAAACAAAAGAACAGCTTTCAAAAACTAAAAATGGGTGTTTGCATATTCAACATAAGCAATGGAACTCACAGTTCAGAGATTTTTTTTTTCCATTTTCCAAAATAAAGACTGTGTGATCTTGTACCTTTTTTGTTGTTTCTTCCAAACAATTTTATCATTTTAGTAAAACTACAGTTTATTACTACAGCTAGTTTTTACTTATCAATGATACATATTTTGTGTCAATTTTAAGAAATACAAATTTGGTTTCATTTTTGAAACTTACATAATTGATTAGTGATTTTTGCCTGCACTTACTCTAAATGATTAAAGAAGAAAGTAGTTTTTATACCAAATGTATTTGTTGTTTTATTAAAAATAAGATATGGCACCTGCACATTCAGAAGCTCAATTTCCAGAAACCAGTTGATTATTTGGTTTTAACTTACTGCATCATTCAGTTGTGGGGAGTCTATTAATCCCTGTTCCTCACATTTCCATAAATAGGGAAGAAACTTTTTCTCTCCCCAAAAAGCACAAAGAGCATGGAGTGAGCACTCCCCTTTCCCCCTCCCTCAGCTTACTTCCTCCATGGAGGATGGCAGAATGCTCTACTTGGTGAGGCCCGAGAGCCCAGTATCTATTGTCTGCTCTGTCAGAAGTATTCACTCTTCCTAATTATGTTTTTGTATTTAGAAATCAGCATTGATACATTTCAAAGTGTAGTGGAGTTTTGATAAAACAATGGAACATAAAGATAAGCCATTCAAGCAGCTATTTAAGTGTTGTGCTTTTGTTGCATTTCTACCTGATTTTTCAGAGGGAAGCATTATCTCCAGTCTTTCCATTTTAGTAGTAAGTGAAACAGACAAACAAACAAAAACCCAGCAAATTCCAAAACTCTATAATGGAAATTGCCAGAGATCCTCAGACCGTTTACAAACATGTTCTGTCCTCTCTGCTCACTTAGCAATTTGTTCTTTTATTGGCAAAAAGACTTACACTCCTGCACTATAACTTTTTGAACATATGTATATTTCCTATCCCTCTACCTCCTGATCCCTTACAACTTTCTTGCAACTACTGATGCCTTTTTCTCACATTCATTTCCAATTTATCTCCAACTCCTGTAGATTTCACTTTACAAGCACTCTGTCCCCTCCACTGCCACCACACTCACATCAAACCTATCTCCTAGCCCTGCTGCGTAGCAATTGCCTCCCTATATAGTCTTGTCTCAGTGAATTTTTTTCTACTCTACAAACTTGAAAATCTTTCCAAAATGGAAATCAGATAAACTCTCATGCTCTTGGCTGCATCTCAACCTTTTCTTGCATCACTCTCACCCACTAAGATGGCAAATATACCTTGAACTCTTGGTGGGTGTTAAACACATTGTGCTAAGTATTTTCCATGTCTTATTTCACTTATTCCTCACAGACCTCTCTGGGGTTGCTACACAACGTGTCATCCCAGTAAGTATTTGAAAAAGTTGATGCAGAATGTGGTTAAATAATTTGTCCAAAGAGCCACCAGTCCAACATTTAGCTTTCTTTTAGTTTCCTATATGCTGCCTGTTCCTCCTTACGTTCTCTACATCTCTTTCTTTTCCTTACCTGAGCCACCTTCCTCTCCATCTTTGACTAGATCAACACTTCTGATTCTTTAGATCAGCTCAAGTGTGACTTGCTTACAAAAGACTTTTCTGACTCTTCCGTGCTGTCATTGGACCTTTATCCCTTCCTTCGTAATGCTTAGTGTATAATCAGTCATTCATGGCTGTGTTTGTCCCATCAATGTCTATCTGTAACACCAGACATTTCATTAGCTGGTGCGCTCCAAGAAACAGGAGCCTTGTCTGCTTCTGCTCACCATGGTGTCCTTAGTGCTTACCACTATCTAGCAAGTAGGTGCTAGACAAACATAGGATAAATGACTAAATTAATGCTTCTTTCTGCTTTTCACCATATTCTCTCTCATTAACTCGATCCCTTCACATAGTATTATACCAGCTGGCAATAGTTTTGGGGGATCACATCGTTCAGCTCCACCCTCAGAGAAAGATTCAATAAAGCCCTTTCTCCTGCTCTGGTTTGAAAACTTCTAGGGAGGGACTTTGACTGGTATGGATTGAATTAAGTCCTATCCATAGTCCAATTTACTCTCAACAAAGAGGTCATATCCTGATGCATTTCTGAATATCTGGACCATTCTCAAAAAGGGGGATGTTATGTGCTGAAAAGACATTCTAATTAGTGTCCACCACAACACCCAAGTGGATATAAATGACTAGGTCTCAAAAACTAGTCTAACTGAACTTAATTAAAATTATGGTGATATAAACTCCAGTTGCTATAAGCAAAACATGTTGCTAAATGTTTTACCCATGCTATTTCATTTCATATTTATGATAATCTTATGAGTATCCTACACATATTATTATTTCATTTCACACATGAGAAATTGAGGCTTAGAGAGCTTAAGTGATTTACTCAGAATAACTAGAAAATGGAAGAGTGAACCCAAATTGTCTAACTCCAAAGTCTGTGCTCAGAACTGCTATAAATCCTGCCTTCTTAATAGCAAAGCTATTTGAGTATATAGAGTAACCCAAAACTTACTACATAATTAGCCATATACAGATGCAAAGGAAAGGGTCTACTTAGTAATTACCCACAGAGCCTGTAATACTTAGGTGGCACATTGGGAGGAAGAATAAAAAGAAGATGTAGACAAAATACAGCAGGGGTTATTTCTGTTTAATGACAGTGAAGTAGTAAATGTAAATAAATAAGATTATGTGAAGTTGTGTTAAACATAGGCATGCACACACAAACATACACAAACAAACACATAACAAATCAGCAAGGAATTTCAGGCCATTCCAGTCTTACGTTTGCTGTGCAGACCTATCCTGGAGGGTGAATGAAGTCCCTCTCCCAAGAGAGCAAAGTAGGATAAATGAATGCAAATATTGATGAGAAACCATGATTAAATGCATGCATTTTAATTTTCAAAGTTGAAAATTTTATTGAATTCCCCCAAAGTATTGTATTCAAAATCTACTAAAGGGAAATCTTTAAAAAAGAAAATACAAGTTGAATATCTTATGCTGAGACTCTTTATTTTAAAGATTTAGGAGTGAAAGATAAAAGAAACTAATTTTCTATAAACCCTGGTACATTAAATTATTTAACAATTTAACACATTGTAACATTTAAAATGACATTTCTTTAAATGGTTACGAAGCATTGAATCTAATTGAATAAAACTATGTAAAATGCATTACCATATGAAGTCAATCTGATCAGTTTCATAATAATACATATTATGATGTAGAATACTATTAAAAATGTATTAATATAGTTCTCTTTAAACCATTTTTCCTCTGATATTGGACATACAACCAAATGTTCTAATTTATTCTCTAAACATTATCTTGACTATTGATTTCTGAAATTGTTTTTTGGATGATTTAACTATGAAATATTTCAAGATTACAGTTTTATAGAATATGTAATGCACAATTAATTGTATTTTGCATGACTCTCTTAGATATCTTAGAATGTTCCTGTAATTAAACAATAAAAGTACTTATGTATTGAATTCTGTTCTAATTGTCATTTGTTCTAATTCTGATCTGTTTAAAAAGTGAGCTGAAAGTAGATTTAAAAATCTGAGAACCTTAAAGGATATGGTGCATTTATGAATCAGGTTTTAAACATTTATAATGGAACATTCAAAGAACTATTACTTTTAAAATAAAATAATAATAAAGTCATAGATTTTTAACATAAAATAATGACATCTTTGTACTTGTAATCATTCAATCAATTTGCATATATATATTTCTATGTATCAGAAATATTTATATATACAATAAAAGCTGGAGAGATATTCAGTTTTGTATTTGTTCACTTGACATCTAATGCCAATAAAATTCTCTAAATAAATTATATATAGATTTTTTAAATAATAAGCATTGAGGAAATGAAGTATAGAGTAGTGGTGAGATCAGTGGAATGACTCGGTATCACTGTGCCCTCAGTCCAAAAGTTGGGCACAGCTCATGAGCCCCAGCAGTGCGCAAACCTCTGTGTTTGTATCTCCCGTGGTCTAGATCCCTTTGCCTCCCTGTTCCTGAATATCTCCCCTGTCCTTCTCCTTAAAAACTCAGCCTCCCACAAATATCTTACAACCAACAAACATCACAATAAGGCTCATTCTAAGCACTACATCTGACTAACAACATTCAATTCATGTTTACGTGTGCTGGTGATGTGAACTGATATCACCAAGCCTAAAATTCTCCTTTATTTCCAGAACTTACATAATTAAATTCTGGCTGAATGCCAGTCCACTTGGATATCCTATAGGCATTTTTTATTTAACATTTTAAAAGCAATTTATACCATCTCTACTCCCTAACCCACACCTGTGTCTCTACCTGTATTCAGTGGTGCCAATATCTACCCTTTGCTCAAGGCACAGACTCAGAAGCTATTCTAGGTGCTTTCCTTATGTCAAGCAATATTCCTTATTCACCAGCATGTCATCAATTACCACATACTGATGGGCTTCATTTCAGATTCGTGGCCGCTAAGTCCCAGTGTGCTCTTAGCAATCCTACAGGCTTGGTCAATCAGCTCACTCTTTCTCCTAAATGACAATTTCATAATTTTTTGTTATCCTTAGACTACCAATACCTATACCTGGTCTTCATTCTCAGATAATGATTTTGCATTTTATTTCACTGCTCAACGAAAGCAATCCAGAAAACCTTCTATACCTCCTGCTTCCACATCTCAATCTTCTGCCTCAAGACCCACCTATGTTGAGTCTCCTGAAGTCAGCCACTCTACACTCACCCGGTCTCCATTCCTTCTCAAGAGGTGAGCTCGGTCACCTACATAAATCATCAATTATTGATTTAATGGGCCATTGATTTTAAGACATATTATCATTTTATATACTAAGAAAGAAAAATATTTCCAATTAAACCACGACATAAAACTTTCTTATCACTTAGACTTGTTACTGAAAAATTCTTTTAGAATTAGCCAGACATAGGTTTTATTAAGTCTCATTCTTATTCAACTTGAAAATACAAGCGAAATAAATTATTTAAGGTATATCTAAATTTTTTTCAAATTCAGAATCTATCTGTTGCAAATCACGTATTTGACTCAGGGTCTTGTCATCCATTTTTTTCCACAATGTCATTCTTTATATGATTAATGGTGTCATTTTCATAAAAGAATTCTTTATTTTTTAATCCTCACCTGGGGATATTTTTTCTACTGCTTTTTCAGAGAGCGTGGCAGAGAGAGAAACATCGATGTGAGAGAGACACATTGATTGGTTGCCTCCTGCACAGGAATTGAGCCTGCAACCAAGGTGCATGACGTTGGCCGGAATTGAACCTGGGACCCTTCAGTCCAAGGGCAAATGCTCTAACCACTGAGCAAAACCAGCTAGGGCATAACAAGAGGATTCTTAAAACACTAAAATACTTTGATGTTGATCTCTTAATTAGTTTTGCATTATGTACAGCTAGCCATATTTTTTATTCCCTTTGGGGGAATATTACTAACTATATCTACTTCACTACTTCACTTCATTCCCACAGCACTGGTTCTTTACATGTGTAGTACTCATGTAGCCATTGCCATATCAACTACAGAACACCTCCAGTGCACCATGATGCGGGCACTTGTTGATGTGCGTGCTTGCATAGGTAATGACGACCTTATTCTGAATAGTTGCCTGGCCACTAACATTTGTAAGACATCACTTATTATAAGATGATTCCAATTTTTAGATATGTTAAAAGTTCAGGATAAAATTAACAAAATTAAAAATATCATTTTGACTAGATCAATATTCAATATTTATTTATTAGACTGATGTAGATGTTAATCATTGCAGAGGTGAATTTACTGTGAAGTTAATGAAGGGCCTTTCACTGGGATAGGCATCTTCAAAGTCCCTGGAAGGGGACCCAGCAATGTGTCTACATGATCATAATTTTTGTAAAAATTACAAAGGTAAGGTATTTTAATGGCAACCAGTTAAGTTCGACAGCCCTTTCCACTCTGACTTCATGTGTATGGTCTGTCACATTGCCCCTCATGATCGATTAGCCATAATCCTATTTGCAAGAGAAGATAATATGAAGAGACACTGAGTTTGGGATTAGAGGGTTTTCTTTATGTAGTTTGCAGTCACTTCTATGTACTGTTAAGCTGTTGTTAATCACCCTTCTAAGTAGTTATTGCTGCTATTCACTGTGCCAGTTCACCAGGTATCGTGACCTGAAGTGCAGGGTGAAAACTTATACAGTCACAGGTGCTAAGAGTGCTGAGCACTGGGACCACGGAAGAAAAAGGAAGTTTGAAATGTCTGAAGCCTGAAGCTAATCTATATAAAAACATACATGTAGGAGTCAGTTCTCATCAAAGCCTACTTGGAATAGTGCTCTTCTCTTAGAAATATACCCCGTGATGCAGTGCAATACTGACATCAACAAGAGTAACATAAAATTTATAATACGCTGTTACAATGAGGACATCGCCAACAAGTTGCTGGAGAGTTGTTAATGCGGAAAGTATTAAAGATCAGTTTCTGCCTCAGAAAATTTGAAATGTGCTGAAATCTTATTGCTACTATATGAACAAAAGTATGACAGAGATTTTTCCCAAATCTGACCCAAAAAATCTAAATCTTCACTTGACATCAGCATTAGCAAACTGTTTAGCAGAAAGAAATTTTCTCAAGTATTAATAATAAAGCCCAAATTTTGATGAACCATGCTAAAGGAAAGACTAAATTGTCTTTTATCTCTCTTCAGAAAATGACATCATGATGTTTTCATAAGGAGAGAAGATGACAATACATACAGCCAAAACTGCACAAAAAAATGTATTACAGAGATGTGTGTCAGGCAGTCAGTTTAACAAAAGCAATGCTGTATTTCTCTGGATATTTGCAATATTTGCAGTATTTTGTGTTTTTTATTTTGTCATTTTCTGTAAATTATTTTATCACTCTAAATTCATTTTTACTCAGACCAAAATTTTGTAGTTTCATGTTCTTTTTTGGAAAGGGAGCCCCCATAATGGCATTTGCGTCAGCCCCAGGAAACCTGGAATTTTCCCTGACTATGATTACCTTTCCTTTCTGGCACACTGACCTCCCTGAAACCTTCAGAGCCCTTCATGCTCCTGGTTCAGGCCTTTGCCCTTGCTGATTCCTCATCAGCATGTTGTTTCCAAACATAGCAACGTGATTTGTTCTGCACTTCCTTCTGGGCAACACTCAAAGATCATACATTAGGGAGGCTTCCCTCACCATCCTCTATAAATAGCACCTCCAACCACAATGGGATTGCTAGATAAAGTACAGGACACCTGGTTACATTGAAATTTCAGATAAACATAAGTAAATTTTTGTGTATGTTGCCCAAAATGCATAGAATATACCAGTAGCAAAAAAATTATACATTGTTCATCTGAAATTCAAGTCTAATCCCATGCCTTGTTTGTTTTGGGGGGGGGGGGGGGTTGTTTGTTTTTGGCTAAATCTGGTGATCCTACCTCCTCACTTTCTATCCCCCTACTCCACGGCATAGCACTGCCATTTAGTACACTACACATTTACTTTTCTGTTATTGCCCATCTTCCCCACTGAAATGTCAGCCTCGTGATGGCAGAGATGCTTTCCTGTGTCATTCACTAATGTATTCAAGCACCTAAGCTGGTGCCTGGCACATGGCAGGCACTCAGTGAATATTAATTTTCAGAAATTCATGAATAAACAGTCTAAACCTTACAACTTTACCTCTTAGCATTTCTCAAAGCCTCTCTTTTTACTGTCTTAATAACTCCTTTAATCAAGGCCCCAGGCTATTGCTATTGTGTTCTGACTGGTCCCCTTGCATCAAGCACTGCCGTTCTTAAATCCATTCACTATAAATAGGCATCTGATTGATCTAAAACACAAATCTCAGGAAACCACTGCCCTGCAAGAACTCCTTAACAGGAAACCATCAACTAGAGGAAAACATCCAAGCACTGTGGCATAGTACTTGCGGCCTTCTCCATGGTACCCACACCTACTTCTCCATCTCACCCCCATCCCTAGCCTGCCCTTTACACTTCCATACTCATGTTTATTAGGTTACTTCTGCCCATCACACACTCTCACTTTTTTTTTTCATCAAACTCTTTCATATCCTTAAGGACTTATTTCAGGTATTGTTCTCCATAAATTCCTCCAGCCCTTACATAAGTGAGCTGAACTAAGTGTGTTTTTATCTGTGCTTCCATAGCATCCTGTGCATAATTCTTTCATAGTATAGTTTATATTATATTAAAACCACCTCTATGTTTATCCAGTGTGGAACTTATCTTTGATTCATGGCATACAGCGTAATGCATTGTACAAATGGCCTTCCATAAGTGTTTGTTGAACTAAATAAATTCAACTAAGTTATTCAAATTTAAGATACTCAAATCTATCAGATGGAGACTGCTGACCTGGGGTTATCGAAAGATTTATATATAATGTCAGGGGGCCCTAATAAAAAAAAAATGAGTTTTTTTCAAAATCAGGGGAAACAATTTGTGAACTGGCTATGTCTAGAGACAGTAGAAGGTTCCAGATTAGTGCAAAGAGAAGTCCAGAATGGTGGGGACTATACAGAAGAGAGCAGAGTCTCTGAAGGAGCCAATCATGAGGGTGGTGTCAAGTGGACCAGCAATGGTAAACTACTGAGATCAATAGTAGAAGAGGTCTGAGGAAGAAATGTGTGAGGCAAGTGCTAAAATCATCAAGCTCAGTGCCAGTGGACCCATGAAAGCAGTAGACATCCACATTTAGAACTTGGAAGGTTCATAAGTGTTGAGCTTCAAGTGAAGAGAGGCAGTGACGGGAGCTAGCTAGTGATATATAATCCATCAACTGGAGAAAAGGGACAGGCTCACCCTCCCCTACCCAGGCTCAAGAAGAAGGACATGAGCAGGCTAGGTTCATGTGGAATAAATTCATAAAGGAAATATAAGAATCATCTCACAAGAATACATTTTGATTTTTAAAAAAGAGTCTACATTGAGTAAGAGGAAGAGAAACCAACAAAGAAATAGTACCAAAAGGGAGGTGACCTCTCTTCTTCAGTGTCTGGACTAAGTCTCATCTGCAAGTTGATCCATGGCCTATCTCTTTCCTTGCAGGGGTTTGCTGAGTGAAGAAAACAGAGGATTCCCTAATGACAGAATGACAATTCAGTCCTCTATTTGGTGATTCCAAAACCTGCTTTGCATCAGAATTTGCAAGGAAGCTTTTAAAAACTGCATGATGTCTATGCCTCCTCAACCACCCACTGACCTTTGCTATTGAATCTGAATTTTTGCCTGCAAACCTCAGGACTCTGTAGAAACCTCTCAGGTCACTGTGTTATGAGGTGTTGTCTTTGGAAACTACCATTCTAGTTTATGTCAGTGCTGGGCATGTGAAGGGTTCTTATGACATGCTCATTCCAAATCTCAAACCCTCTTCCTCTGATGGGACCCCATAAGACTGAGAGAAAGAAAGAAATTCTCTTGCCAACATTCCAGGAAACTGTAGTTTCTTGAAGAACTTTTTCAAGCCACAACTCTGCAAAAACTTGTTCAAGGAAAGAAAAAAGTGAAACATACCACTATAACACACAGTTTTCCTCTCTTTACTTTCCTCATTTCTTCCATTAAAATCAATCCAGTAATAAGAATTGACTAAATAAATTCACACACACATAAAACAATTCACACAATATCCTACCCATCAGAAACTTTGGTATTTTTTTTCTTTAAAAAAGGCTCACTGCACAGTCTTCTCTACACAACTTTTTCATAGTGTTAGACAGCCTTGGAAGTGGAAAACCTCAGCCTTGGAAGTGGAAAACCTATTTCCATTCAAAAACAAAAAAAGCTCCTGACTTAACTTCATGGAAAAATATAACCCAAAAGAGGTGTATCAAATGAAGGATGTTGTGTCGAAAAAGAAAACTAGAGTGTCTCCAAGGAGTCTGAGAATAAGGTCTGAGCACTACAAGATGGAACCTTCCATCAGATTGCTGTTCAACTTAATTATGGTTTAAGATGTGCACATGTGAAATTAATATTCAGGATCCTGGTGATTCAAAAAACAGCAATCCACCACCATTTGAATTCATAGACTTGTAATCCATCTTTTCCCGTGAAACAGCTACTACAATATGATATCCGTGCTCAGATTTCTGAAGACAGAAAGCAGTGGCCCTATTTTTTTAAAAAATAATGTATATGTAACTTAAATGCAAAAGGGGGAAATTATATTAATACTAAGAGGAAACTACAAAGTTTCCATCTTTTTAGTCCCAAACCAAGTAGGAATCCCCACTTAGCTGTTTAGGTCTATTAAGAATGTGATTGCACACAGGCCAATGTCATATTCTTAAAATGTTCTCTGAGCCTCAGGCTATGTTCATGTTCACAGCTTTTCATGGTCAGAAGTGGAAATACTAAATTAAGGATGAGACCTAGACTATTCTGATGGAAACTGCACTGATAATAACCCATTTCTACCTGCCACTTCTTCCCATGGTTGCTAATAAACAGTGTCCAGAGACATGTGCCCTGGGGAAATCAGAAAAATGATTGTCTTCTCCATGCCTCCACTCTGGTACAAAGAAGCCCTGACTCCTGCTTTCTATGTCTCAGTATTTGCTTTCCACAAATGCCTTATACAGGCCATCCCTCCCTAGGGTCCAACAGATTTCTGTTCGGCAGCTACCACATCCTCCTAGAACTTCCTGGCTCCTCTGTATTGGACACTTATATGTGAGATCACTGCCTTGTCACTGTCAGGAGGAAGCAGCTTGGCACAGTAGAAACACTTCAAGCTTTGGAGTCAGGTTTAGGCTCTTTTACCCACTCATGGCCATGTGATCTTGGATAGGTTACTCAACTACTCTGAACCCTTTCTGTTTGTTTGTCTGTTTACCTAGGGAAATAGAGATGCACTGTACTAACAGGGCTGTAAATATCAAATGAGAAGAAAATATGTAAAATACCTAGTATTGGGACTACCATACATGAAATGTTTGGTAAACCTTAGTTCCTGTCACTGCCATAGAACGCAATCCACCAAGAATAAAGTTAACACCATTGAGTTTGTGTTGTGCTGATGAAACTCCATGAGGGCAGTTGAGAGAGTGGTAAGTCAAGCTGCCCCTGCTAACATGGCAGACCTGGCTCCTTTACCCTCTTGAGCCTCATCTCAGATGTATACAGCCATGCTCACTGCCAAGGTCAAGTGACAATGGCCTTCCCTAAACTGGAACATTCTGGGTTCTTGCTTTTACCAGATTCTTGCTGATACCTTTTTCCTAGCTCTTCCTAGGACTATTCTTTCTCCTTAGGTCTCACTTGAAATGTTCTATCCTCAGAGAAATTATTTCTGACTATCCCTATCTAAAAAAAAAAAAAAACCTGTGTATTTTATATTCCAACATCTACTCTCTTTTTCTGAACACACACCACAATCTGTAATGACTTTATTTATCTGGTTGTGTCATATAATATAATCTCCCTTAGAATCTTTGTATTCTTTGTATCCTTCATGCCCAGGAAAGTGCTTGGCACATAACAGCTGTACAATACAGGTTTTGATAAATGAATGAATGAAAAAATTATTGTCACTGCACTATTGCCTATGATTTTTAAAAAAAAGCTCTTTTGGCTGCATTCCCATTTAAATAAAACATCGAGAGATAGTTAATCTTTTCTTAGCTTTGAGAAAAGGCATTGTGAAAAAGTAAATGAAATAGTCTATGATGGTCTCTTAATATATACTCAACATATATTAATTATTTATGGTGATATTTTGTTAATTAAAGAACAGTAGCCTCAATATTATGAGAGAACACAGTATCTTCATTTCCCTTTGCCTTGGTTACCTCAACTATAAAATGAGGAAACTAACCAAATGTACATCATGTGTGCTATGAAAATTAAGTGAGTTTATACATGTAAAGTGCTTGAACTGGTACCTGGAATACGGTCAGTGATAAAAACAGCATTTCTGAAATTGATAATTACTAGAGTCAATGGCAAAGACAATTTTAGTGTAACTGAACAATTCACCTCACTGAGGCCACAGATATGGAAAAAGGCAGAATCCATGCAGTGCTGATGAACAGAGAGAGCCCTGCTGTAATACACAGGGTTAAAGAAAAGTATATAATACCTATTAGTGGAGAATTAGTATAGACTGATACTGATATTACCTGACAAGATGAAAATGTTGCTCCACTAAAATCCCTAGAGAGATTATATCCTCAAAAAATTCTGGAGAAAGCTGTATTTTTACTAGCAAAGTATAACTATCAAAAAGTTATTTTAAATCCATGCTGACCAAACTGATCAGAGATAACAAAATATATAAGAATCTTCTGGTCACATGAACACAAAGCTTGTTGGATAGAATCCACGCTAGTTGTATTTATAGTAATACATAAGTCAGCAAGTCCCTGGATTTGTCTGTTATACTTTCTGCTATGTATTATCATGACCCTTGAATAAAAATTCATTTCAGTACAATAGCTAGTAAGATTTTTTATATGATTTCAATACAAATACAGAGTTTTCAACTTACAATAAACTCAATGTGTCTGTTTATAAAGATAAAAAGTTTTTTTTTAAATATCCATGTTAGTAGAAAACTAAAAATAGCAAATGGTCCTATATTTATATCTCAGTAGTCAGAATACAAATAAACATCCTTGGTGAAAACACATCAGTGCTTCCAATTAAGGCAATATAATTGCATGCTTTGAAGTGGAACAATGGACAAATCTGACAATCCGTTGTATTAATATGAGACACAGACTTTAGAGACATATAAAAAATAACATTTAATTTCTGTAAAGCATCTGCTTCTATATACTTTTTGCATAACATTTATGTATTGTGTGTAAATATACACATTAGATAGATAAATAGATAACTCGATAGATAAACAAATGTTAAAGAGCTAGATAAAATCTGGTGCAGGCCACTAATTCACTTTAGTAAGCCATTTCACTGTTCCTGCTGCAAGTTCTATTGTCTTCTGCAGTTTCATTGTTTTCAAGACAAGGTAGAGCTTTACACATTTATATTCAGCCACTTGATGTACTGGCCTGGCACAGATCTTTAACGACCTGTGTGAAGGTGAAGGAGAAAATCTCAAATAAAGAAGCAGAACTTCACTTTAGGGGCACAGACTCGGGCAGACACCAATGTTCTACCTACAGGGTGAAGAAAAAGGGTCTTTCTGAGAAAGAAGAGAAATTATTAAATGAACAAAACAAAACAATCTCCTTCGGTGTGATGAAAATAAGTTACTCTTTAGTGATACAGGGCTGGTTACTGATTTTAAAGAATGTCCTTAATTATCAGTCCTTGTGACCAGGAGATCTGCTTGCTTGTTAGCTTTACAAATAGTTGCTTGTAAGACAATGTTGGTTTGGCCCAATTCAAAGGCAATTTTGCCCAGTTCAAACATTCCAAACCTTCAAGGCATAAGACGTCATATAACGCAATTCCTTCGGAATTGGGGCCGTGACTCCATTTAAAAATGCTTCCATTTATGCCAAATTTTTATACTTTGCACTCATCACAGATAAGCTACAATTAGGAGACTTTTTTTCATTCCAATCTCTCTACTTCTGCCACAATCACAACAAATTCTCTTCTAACATTTTTCTGTTGTTTTTTTAACATTAGAAAAATCTTAAGCTATCTTTTAGTACAGAAAATAATTTATATTTTAGCCATCTTCCATTAGAATCAATAATCCTACAATGCAAACATGCTACAGTATTCCAGGTTGTAGTAACTCTTTGTAATATAAAATTTTATGACATAAAATTGATTTATGCATAACCTGCACTGCTTTTGCTGTGAAATATTTACTGCTGTGGGTGTAGATTCTTTAGTGAAATGCACTGCATTGAATCCAGAGATGTACTTTAATAATTACTAAGGATTTTACAAAGTACCTCTGAAACTCTTCTTGATACTCATGAATAAAGTTTCAGTGTGACAGTCCAAACAATGAAATTAAAATATCCATCTCATATGCAAAAGGTGTGCTTCAGGGTATGGCCATGCACACAATTTCTGCCTTGCCAAGACCGTTGTGGTAACTGAACACTCTGGGTTTCTTTGCCCCTATTGTCAATCTCTAACATCACAGGATACATCCATCAACAGAATTTTGAGCACTGGTTTTAAAAATTGAGTCAAAGTTATAATTGATCAGTAATAAGTATTCACCATCCAAGAAACTGAGTCAAGATGTAGCATTACTAAAGGCATTCATTTAAATTTGAAATAATTAAAAAGAAAATAAATAAATGAATAATTTAAGGTTGAGCTACCATGTTACTGCTATGACTGTATCTCTCTTATCATGCTTTGCTTTATCACACATCACAAATGGTTCCTTGTTTACAAATTGAAAGCCAGACCCTCCACCAGCAAAAAGATGATGACTTACCTTACTGCAGTGGTCTGGAACTGAAGTCACAATATCTCCAAGGTATGCCTGTACCTAGAGTCCTATCATACCATACTGAGTCTAGATGTCTCTTTAACACAGATGGTTTGGCTACTACACATATATATCCTGGGGGGAAAGTAATCATTGTTTTTTACAAATTAAAAAAAAAATTGATTATTCTTTAGTGTCACACATAGCTAGAGATAAATATTTAAAAAGGAACATTTATTCCTTCTTAAGAAAGAAAGATAAGGAAGTTAAATTTTACTAAAATAAAAAATGTGAGGGGATATGCAAGTAAACTAGGAGCAGCTCTCAGTAGTCAAATGGCATCATCATACCAGGAAAGTTCAACAATTACCATCTGCCTATGATTCCACTGCACAACTTTCAGGGGTTAAAACTCTATGTTTCAGACTCTGTAACATTGGGAAAATCATTATGCTAGCTTATTTAAGAGTCTTTGTAAAGCCTGAGAGACATCTGAAGTGTTGTGGCAGGTTCAGGGTCAGAAATGTGAAAGCTTTGGCACTCCTGGGTTAAGCGATCTCATAAACTAAGATGGAATTACAGCAAGAGACAAATAATAATGCATTAACTTTTAATTTATCGTTGTCTCAGAGTTTGAAGGACTCTGAGAAGTTGAACAAAAAGCTACTAAGAATAACCTACTAGAAATACACTCCAAAGAAGAAAGTAAACAATGAACCTCAAATAGTTCAAGGCAAGGCACACCTAACAGTGTGTAGGACCAAAAATAAAAGTGTGAAGAGAAACTAAAAAGCTTTGAGACTGGCCTTTAGGGTGGTGCATATGAGAGGGGGAAGAATTTCTAGTTAAAGCTTTTCAAGATCCAACACATTATACTTTTTGATGGCCAATAGTATCGTTCTGACCTTGACTGCTGCTACAGAAAATAGAGGGGCATTCAAATATGGCCATGCATTCGCTCCACGTCAGTCAGACACGGAGGATAATGATGGCCCAAGAACAGAGGTCCTTTTGTAAAATTCTTTGTTCTCTGCGGGAGGAAAATCTGAGAAATATTCTCTATTATAACCCAAATAGCACTCTTTCTCACAGTCCGTAATAGTGGGGAAAGGGAAGAGGGTTATTAAATGAGTAAAAAAGTTTACTGAGGGAAATATATATAGTACATAGAGAAACTTTAGTTTATCGCATGCCATTAGAGTCTAGGATTCCACAAGACACTTTATCCATGTGAATTTATTTAATTCTAAAAACACTCAGAGGTAGTCATTATTATTTTTATTTTGTAGGCAAGAAAACAGAGACGGAGAAGACTAAGCCATTTGCCAAAGAACATTTAGTGACTGAGTGATGAGGCAAGATTTGTACCACAATCTTTTGAGTCCAAACTCACAGTTTTAACCATTTTCCTACCCATTATTAAATCTCAAAGTTGTGGGATCATCTCTAGTAAGTTCTATCTTTTCATCCAACTACTGTGGGAAAATATTATCTAGAACATCCTGAGTTCCACTGCATCCTATAGAGAAATAGCTGACCTCTACATGGTTATTAAGAATCTACCTATGAAGGACATTCACTATGAAGCTGCACCCAGCCCTTCTATCAATTAAATTCTAAAGGACCCAAGTAATGAACTCATTCCACTCAAATGACAAAGATACTGGTGAAGGGAATCAGACCACAGCAACTTATCTAGTATCTGAAAGGTTTCACACTCATTAAACCATAGCCATGACAGAAAAACTCCAGAGTTCTCTGAGAATATCCCGCTAATGCAATGTCATCTCCCTGGAAGTTCAACATTTTTGCAGAGGTTGTCTTAATGCCAGACAGTTAACCAAAACAGTTAAGTAAGACCTGCACCTTCGATCATCAAGTAAAGTGGAATATTCCATTTTTCTTATGTGCCCATTATTTCAAATGTTCATAATGAAATAATCCTGTCCTCAAATTGGATTCATTTGTCTAAAATCATGCTAATAATTTTTTTCAATTTTTTTCTGCAAAATGAACAAATACTGTCTTATCACCTCCTTCGGTAATAGTATAAAAAGTATAATTTTGTGTGAATTCTGAGAACATCTCCATTTGACCTCAGTAAGATTAACTATTCACAATAGAAAGCCATTTCAAACACAGCATTTGGGAGGGGTCATCCATCAGAGACTAACACATTCTCCATGCTAGACTGAAGCTTAGGACTTAATGGCCAGTTATTGACAGCTTTCATCTTCACAGCTGCCCCTGGAATCTGTTAACAAATCTGTCCTTCTGACAGGCAGATACTAGAAGAAACTCACAGTATTCCAATGAACACAATAAAAGAAATGCAACCTTCTAAAAAACTATGCCTTTATTCTCTTGAACTAAGTAAATGTACCTTTTAGTGGTCATCAATCAAGTATAGTTAACAAATCTAGTTGTATAGTTTTTATCACCTTTAATAAAACTATTTCTAGCAAACAAATAGTGAAAAGAATTCAATGTGTCAAAATTTTCAAATTCTTTTTTTTTAATTGCAGTTCTTATATTGCAGTTCTACCATCATTTATGTCAGCAGCAGCCTATTAAAATATACGTAGTGTAATAACATTTACTCTTGATTAATTCTCAAAACAATCTTCTGTGATAGGTACTATTGATTCTTTTTTTTTCTTTGCAGATAAATAAATTGAAGCTTTGCGAAATTAAGGAACATGCCTAGATTATACGGTCAGGTAGTGGCAGAATAACCAATTTTTTTTTCCCATTCAATAAATATCTACTTTTCCACAGATATAGAGAACTAGCCTTAGAATTGAAGTTAGAATAAACATTTTTTTCTATCTTAATGTGAATTAACAACAGTATCTCTTTAAAATTATAGGTACTGGAATAAAAGTGAGTTGAAATTAAATTTTCTTAAAGATATTTCTAGCCTAAGTCCTACATAACTTACATATACATGTAGTTCTTATAAAGTCTAAATATATAAATATGTATATATTAAACAAATCATTGCTCAAGAGATGAAGTAGAAAGCCTCCTTTGTAAAAAAAAAAAAAATTTTTTTAAATTGAAAGACTGAAATAAACCCTCTGTCAAAATTCTGATCATATTGCGATTATCACAACACCCATCAACGGCATTTCGCAGGTCCTTAAATTTTTACCATGAGTCATGTTCTTGAGTTGAGGCATCAAAGACTCTTGTTAAAACAACTGTGCTGTTGGATGAAGCTGAGGGTGTATCACATTAAATCATTATAAGCCACTAATATTATTCTACAATCCTACTTAACTAACTGTAATCATCTAGCAGGTCCTTGAAGAACTAGATCACCAAGAACAAAAACAGGTAAGTTTGGTACTAGAGAATGGAGAAGGGGAAGGTTAAGAGCATTCATAAATTTGTTATTTCTAAAATATACATTTGAATTTATTCTGCCAGGTTTTTCTCAGGCTGATGAAATTGGTCATTGAATGCATTAATGCACACAGCATCATAATCAGACAGATATTGTCACATTCTACAGCATGCACAACAGCTTCCCCTCAGCAGAGCCCTGCCTCCCCATAATAATACTAAACTTTTCAGACTGCTGGGGCTATTTCTCACGACGTCAACCATACATGGCTCTTCAGAGAACATTTTCTGTCACCTTTTCTTCTTTCAAGTTCTATTCTCTGTTACTTTTCTTTCTGTCAGGGGACAAATGTAGCGGAAGTGCCAGTGAAGGGTACATTTTTCATTTATAAACAATAATTGCATATTTGTGAGTAAACAATCACCTAAATATCAAAGGCAGGTCCCGGACTGGTGCCAGGCATAATAGCATAGCTCATACTGAAACAGCTCCTGGAATCGCAAACCACCTATCACAGACTCTCCTCTGAAAACTCCTCCTGGTCTATCCTATACTTAAATCGAGTATGAAAAGCCAGAGGATAGTTATTTGGGATATGCATTATTTGAAAATGTATTTTAATAACAATTCCAAGTTTGGAGGGTTTAAATTTTCCAATAGTTCCATAGTTTTCTCTATGTTTGTCCAGATAGTCTCATATCCCTGCATTCTATTGTCAAAAAAAAATTTTTTTAAATAGCACTTAGCCATGATCCCTCTGAGAACACTGCTGAGGCAATGAATCATCCACTGTGTTTGCTCATCTGTTCAACCCATAAGAAGTCAAGTGACTACAGATTTAACATTATCTCTTCACTTTTAAAATGTGCAGAGATTTTGCCCTTTAAGAATTACTTCTCTCAAATAGTTACTATCCTAGTTATCTAGAAATCGCATTAAAAAACATGAAAAATACTGAGAACTCAATAAATAAATGAAAAAAAGGGCAAGGACAGCTCACAAAATGAGGAAACACAACTAGAATAAATACTGTTAAAAATTTTCAGGGTTTTATTACTAAAAAAAATTCAAGTAAACCAAAAAGAAACCATATTTAACCACAACTTTTTAATTATGTAAACTAAAATTATGGTTGAGAGCATAAATTGGTCAAGGCTTTTGGAAAGTAATTTAGCTATAATATGTGTCAAAAGTATGAAAACAGCCTTTGAATTCAAAGAAATAAACCTAAATGTGAGGGACAAAGCATGTAAAAATTAGTTTATCCCAGAATTTGTCCTAATATTGGAAAACTAGAAATAATCTAATATCCAACAACAGGGGAAGGAGCTATGTAAATGGTGTTACAGCTACTCCATTGTAATACAAGGTTAAAAATGAGATGAGGAAAGACTGGTCAAATGGGGGATAACTGTTGAAGTGGACTGATAGGTGCATGAGTTCCTTTACAAAAAGGAAATTTCTTAAACGATAGTGTTAAAGGGAAGGAAATGCATGTATGTTGGAAGAAAAACTATAGAAAGAAATGCAACAAAATGTTAGTAGTAAATACGTTTTCTTTTAAAGATAATTTTAGAGCAGTTTTAGGTTACAATAAAATTGAGGGCAGAGTACAGAGATTCCTATATATCCCCTGCTCCCACACATGTAGCCTCCCCCATGATCAACATCATTCAGCAGAATGGTACATTTTTTACCAAGGATGAACTGACATCGTAATCGCCGAAAGTCCATAGTTTACTTAAGGGTTGCCTCTTGGTGATGTATATTTAAGAGGTTTGGACAAATGTACATTAACATACATCCCTCATTATAATATCATATAGATTATTTTTACTGTCCTAAAAATCTTCTATGCTTTATCCATTCATCATTCCTACCCACTCCTCTACTCCTGACAACCACTGAGCTTCTTGTTGTCCCCATAGTGTTGCCTTTTCCAGAATGTCATACAGCTGGAATCACATAGCATGAATAAGCTTTTAAAATTTTTTCTTAGAATCTATGTTTATAATCATTTGCAAATAAGCATTACCCTCTTCACAAAACCCATGGAAACCATGAGAATTCCTCCATGAAAGTAAAGAAGGTATTGATAAAATAAAGCCTTCAGAAAGATAAAGAAAGCTGACACATTAATAATAACAATTCAACTGTGGGAACACTAGGGAAAAAATCTAATTTTAAAAAAATATTATAAGTGAAGGAATGGTTTCATTTCACAAACAAAATTCTTGGGAAACATATCTCCCTGGCAATGAAACACCTTGGCAGGCTCAGAATCAAGACTGGATTGTGGACAGGGAAGAGCTAGAGAACAAAGAGGAAGAACCAGAAAGCTGTTCAATAACTGAATATTTCAGGGGGAAAAATAAGAATGCTTTCTTCACAAAGTTTTAAAAAAAGGAATAGACAAATGTGGTCCATAAGACATTGCTGAGATGGCTGTGTAATATTTCCAATCTGCAGAATCTGAAAGGACTTCTATTGTTTTCCAGCCCTTCAGTGTACTTTGGAAAGGAACCATGACCTGAGGTATTGTTGTCTTTGGAGACTAAGAGAAATGCAGTTCTCCGCTATCGTTCCTCTGATTCTCTCCAATTATAACCCATTGCAGGCAGTTATGGGTGGCCTTTGCAGGTCGGTGACTACTAAATAATTGGAGTTGAGATGTCAAATATTTCCCTAATGAGCTCAAGGTCCAAAGTAAATCCTGTACTGCAACCACAGTCATGAGACATTTCAGTGTGTCTGCTCTGGATGGGTTAGAGCTGCTATGCCTCCGAAAACATGTGCGTGATTCCTTGGGGGGGAAACAAAGAAAGAAAATGAGCATAAAGAATAATTAAGGGGACTATCATTCTGTAATAATTAAGGGGACTATCATTTTTAAATTGTTACTTCTATCACTGAGGTTCAGAGACTCAGCCCTAGAATGATTGATTCTGAACATTTCTAATTCTATTCAAATCTAACTCAATGTAGAAAGCTGGAGAAAAAAAGGATTCTTTGGGAAACAAAACACACCATAAGCCCTCTTCAGAAATGACTAGCATATGGGTGGAAGCTTCGCTATTTTTGTCAAAGGGGTACCTGGCACCTCTAAGCGCAGATAAACACAGGTGTTACTTCTAAACACAGCCAAGCCTCATCCCCCAGTGAATGCTCCAGGTCTCTGCCTGTCCTGTCATGTTGAGGTGAAGGTGAACCAGAGAGAGACGTCACTCCCAGCCTGCACGACTCCGGCTGCAGTAAACTTCTGTTCTAAATAAGTAGTTAGGCTTGAACAAAGATACTGATGGTGTTTGCCACCCTAAAATTTAAAGGAACAATATTGTGATGAAGGTCTATCGTTATCATGAATAAAGAAGCTAGAGGCTCACAGCTTTGGTTAAAAGTCTGTTCTGAGGCTCCATCCACTAAAGCTGGTTGACAGGGCCTTCAAATAATGGTACCATTATAGTAAGAATGTGGAAGCTTTCAATTAGCAGATTGCATTAGAAAATAATTTTATGTAGTCCCTCCTCCTCATTGAAACAATCGTTGTAAGCAGCCCATGGTGTTACGAACACAGTGATTTGAATTATGTTTTATTAAACAGAAGCTTTCCAATCCTTTGAATCAGCATGTTGGCTTGGGAGCAGGTTTTGCCTCACCATTTGGAGTGTGGACACGTTTGTGCTTGTCTCTTTTTATTGCTTTGGGGATTTTCCCAATGTAAATCCTCTTGGAACTCAGCTCTCCAGCTTTGTACAGATGTACTGTAACTGACTCTTTGTTTATGATCCTGTATCCAGTATTTTTTTTAATGGGAGTAGACAGATTAGACACACTTCTAAAGGAACTATTGTGCATTGTGAGTACTGTGTGCTTAATTGCAAAAAGAAGAAAAAAAAAGCAGCTGCTTAATTTATGGATATCAGCAAAAGGGCCAGCAATTTCGACATGGAAAGTGGAACTCTCATCATTCATAAAGTTGGCAAGAGTTTCTTCTGAATTTCAGACTGAACAAGAATCTCTTTGTTTTTCTCCAATTACTTTTTCAAACAACTAAATTGAGTGCTCATGGAAGGTGCTTGTTTTCCTAAGTGAAGTCCTCTATTTCACCAGTGAACAGGTGCAGCAGAGGGAGTGGCATTCAAAGCATTACGAACGTCCTCAAATTCCTCGAGCATGCCTTACACTTAATCTAGATGTTTCTAGGGATCGATAAAGTTGAGCTTCTGTGGCCTTAGTCTATTCTTTGACATTATCTATAAAACCACCAATTACAATGGTAATTTTTCAGAATCAGGTAGACCTGGAAAAAATACACATTACTTCTCTAATGTATTACATCACACAATTTTGACTCATTTCCTTCTGTACTTGGCCCAGAGCCATCAATATCATAGGGACCCCTCAAGGCCTTCCAACTAAAACAGTGATGGTGTGTTGAAGATGGCAAGGGCAAGGCCAATGCCAAGAGCTCTTTTCTTGGCCTTGCCTTATTTTTCTCCTGACTCTCTTTCTGATCTCTCCTTGGTCAAAATGCATCATTTTCCCTTCTAACAATAAATATTTGGGGGAATGGTCTGATGATACAAGGAGCTCAAAATGATCTCTATCTTGATGTATGGGCCACAGTTTTTCTAGACATTATGAGAACTCAATTGTACTTTCTTATGACACTGTCTTTGAAGTCCCAAGACTTTGGAATCTTCTTAAAATAAGACTGTGTGGAACAATAAATAATTAATGTCTTTAAAAAATCAAATTCTCTTGGGTGGGATTCAGAAAGTATTTGCTTTAATTATGAAAATATTTTCAGAGGCAAATAGTCTTAGAGTGGAGTTTCAATGTATTGTGAACAGATGATCTTTAGCATGAAACAATGTCAGAGGAGTAGTCACAAGGAGTACCTGCTCAACAATAAGTAAAAGGAATCAGAAAAGCAAACGCACACACATGGAAAATGTTGTTTTTAAAAATAAAAATGTCAGTTCATTAAACAGAGGCATTCCATCCTAAATTATTCCTCCAGAGCTTCTAAAATTCCCAAATGCAACAGATTTGGGGTTACTAATAATTGAGTCTGGATTCATGCCCACAAATTGAAGATAACATATTCCCGTATCCCATTACTAATTCCTTTAACAAGGCTTCCTCTGACTATTTTTCACTTTTTAACCCTTTTGGCTACTGAACTTGCATTTACCAGAGCAGTTTCATAGGAAGCCCTTCAATCTTACTTCTGCCCAAGTATCTGAGAGGCAGCTGTTTAATAAGATGTCCCAATGATTACTGTCAAATGCTTTGGCATAAAGCCAGTTTCGCATAGCCACACTTGGATTTGTAATGTGAGGACAATATAATCCTATATACAAAAAGATGTATGTAAATGACAATTTGGCCATATATCTAGAAACCCTCTGGAGAAGTAGGCATTTTCTCACTCAGTTGGATAAGCCAGAACCTAAAGTGAAAACATGAGTCAATGGTAGTAACTTTAATTTGAATGTATTATGTATTTGGTTTCCTGAACTGCTCATAAACTAGGCTCCAAGTTAGGATACTCATATATATGTAATTTTTAAAACAATTACCACTGGGCTAGTTCTTGTTCCAATTTGGTCACTAATTAGCTTTAGAAGCTAAAGCAAGATACAGCTTCTCAGGTGGTTTCTTCATTTCCTCTGCACGAGATAATAATGATAACAGATTTACATTCCTTACAGGGTTAATGTGAGGATTAAATGTTACCAGACAAGGGAAAAGCACTTTAGTAAAAACACCATCTAAATACAGAGAGCCATTATTTATGTCCCCCAAAAATCTGATTGTTGGACCATCAACCCAATGTTCATGAGATTTTTATTTGCCCTTAAAGAGAAGCGAATGGGAAGCCTCATCTGGTTATGACAGTCATTCATTCCATAAATCCTTACTGAACTCTCACCATTCCTCAACTCGTTTGTTAGCTGCTATCTACAAAGTGATGACTAAGTTATATATCAACTTGCCTGCATGGAGCTTAGAGTCCAAGTGCAGGAGCTGGATATTAAGCAGATACTCATAATAATTACATAATTGAAACCATGACCAAGAGTTATAAAAAAAGAGTGCATTTTGAGAGCACAAACAAGGCCCAAACTATATTTCGGGTTTTGATGAAATTTTGTAAATAAATGACTAAGCTGAGACTGAAAGCACAAGTAGGAGTTACCCAAATAAGCACAAAGGGTAAGACTGCAGGCAGGGAAAATAGCATGGATGAGACTTTGACACAGGAAAAGTAAGGGGCAGAATGGAGCTGGGTGTAGAAATGTAGGGAGAGGTAAGGTCACACCAAAATAGATGTCAGGGATTTGGAATAGATGGGAAATTTTTAACACAGACAGAAAGAAATCCAGAATTGTACATATAAACTCATGATTTATTTTTTCTGATTGCCAAATTTGAAATGTATTATTGCAGCCTTTTAATCCTAGACTCTATTGCTCTGGATCAGTGATTTTCTCACTGTGCTCTCTAAAATCCTAGGCTTCTCCAGCACTGCCTCGGCAGGGGCCTGAGCTGGGCCAGGACAGCAGCATCCCATGGCTGCACCCACAAACCACCCCGCCTTCTGCCACCACCAGAGCAGGTACACTGTTGATTGATATATTGGGCTTCTGCATAAGAATCACGGAAAAGATTCCAAAGTCAAGGAAGGCAGGATGGCAGTGGAGGGAGGGAGAGAGGGAGAGGCAGGAAGAGAGAGAAAGAGACTATCTTTCATGAACAATAAGGTTATTTATATATGACCTTCAGCCACATTTTTTTCTTTTTTGCCTAGAGGAGTTGGTGTTTTATTTTCCAAGAGTTTATCATTGTTTTCTCTGCTGACTGCTTGCCCGTGGATCATCATATTATATCAGATCATTTGTCTTAAAATGGAGCCTAACTGGCTAGTCCACAGGGCCTCTGGAAATCTGTGATGCCTCGGGAGGCAGCCTTCTGAGTACCCTCTTTTATGGAAGGGAGAGGCTTTTTTTTTCCACTGGGTGATAGTAATTTGCCTTGACTGTGGTGGTACTTCCTCAGGCTTTCTGTCTGAGGTTTTAAAACCTTTTTATTGCAGCTTCCAGGGCTTTGTTCTGGATGGTTGATGGTGTTCTGAGACCTGGGGAGAGAAGAACAGCAACCGTGGTACATATTGTACAGAAAAGAAATATGGATGCTGAGCTTCATCTCCGGGCTGAAAAAAGAGTGCCAGCGACTGCCTGCTGGCTTGCAGGAAGTAGGAGGGGACACAGCCTTGCCCTCCCCTCCCCGCCCTATGCCCTGTCCCCCAGGTTAGCTAAATGAAGGCTGACATTGATACGAAATGGACTCAGGCGTGGCAATCCTGCAAAGGGTAATAAAGGAAAGAAAGTGTAAGGTTTCAACCCCAGAATCTCCCGAGGGAACCAGTGTTGCTGATCCATTTATTATTTTCTGTCTCTCTCCTCCTTGGTGGAATGCTACCTTTTAGCCTCTCTCTACCCAAGCCAGCAAAGTTGCAATCCCATGCCAAGTCATACATCAGTGAAGCTCCCAAATATTACCATTCATTTTGTGGGTCAGTCTTCCAAAATTACCATTTCTAGTCTTGATTTGTCAAGGGGAGAAAGACACTATAGCAAACAGAGAGAGATGGTCCTGTTAATACCTAACTTGGAGGAACTTTGTCAATCCAGGATCACAGGTTCAAACTAAAACAGTCCAAGACGTGTTGTAAAGTCCAACCTGCGTGCTTTAGTTTTAAGATCTCAGTAGACAATATGGCCTGCTTCACTGATGTGGCAGAGAAAAACACACTCACCCAATATTATGCATGCTGCCCAAAAATGTCTAGACTCCCTTGTAGGTAGGGTAGGGCCACTGACTCTTCTGTCCAATAAGTTGGGAGCTGAAGAGATACCCTGGTTGGATTCACTTAGGAGTGGCTATGAGCTCCATAGTCTTTCATCTGGTTCCTGAGCAATCAGAAAGCCAGCTGGCAAACCCAGAGGCGACATAAATGAAGCCTGCCTTGGGGTCACCACGCTGCAGGGACTGCTTGAAAGAGTCACTTTTCCGTGGTACCCACTGGGATTTCACTGGGGGCCACCCAGTCTGCATCAACTCATACAAACCACAAGACTAATTTAAGGCAAATCTTCACTTACACCCCTTGATTCTTCAAGCTCTCCACCACTCTGATTCTTCAAGCTCTCGCTGCCGTATCTCTCCCAGTTGTAATTCTCTCATGTCGTAGGACTAACTTCAGTCCTCTTCATTCTCCTGAGCCTGCTTTCTCAAGGATTACCACTGAGAGAGCTGGGAATACCAAACTATTTCTTCTTGGTCTTAATCTCCTTTTACTTCCCTGGAACACTGGGTATTCTGCATTGAAAAATACAGCCTTGTTTTTCTTTAAATTTTCTTTTCCCTGTGTTTTTATAATTCTATTACATGAATCAACCAAAAAGTGTTTGTTGAGCAACTACGTACACCAAAACTGTCTATGTCCCTTGGACTCTGTAGCCTTTATATCTCCCCATTGAGAAATCTTGTAGCTTTATTCATAGTTCCCCTAAGCTTTAGTTTCCTGAAAAATGACATAGTGGTTATAAAGAAACCTATTGACCAAGCATGAAATATAGGAGTTGCGAGAGTCCCTACGTCACTGCAACATGAGGTTGCAGACAGAGAGATAGTGATAGGCGCTCCAAGAACTGGATATTAATGGGATGGAAGAGACATTTTTGGTGGGATTAAAAAGCAAAAGGAACTGGAGGGCTCAGAGTTTGCTATGTTTTTGTCAGAGGATGGAATTATGAAGTAGAAGAGTCCTGAGTACTGACTAAGGCCAGTTAAGGCCATGGGAGAGGGTTGTTAAAAGGGAAAAAGTTAAAAAAAAAAACACAACACAAGTTACTTGTCAGGTGCCTTATCCACAAGGAGGTCAAAGTCATCCATGGTGCTGGCAGGAGTAGTGATAGAGGGGAGGACTGTGAGATGATGCCAAGTTCCTCAACAAGGAGACTGACTGCAACAGAGCGGATGGTGAACAAAAACTCATCCAGATGTTATGAAGTTCAGGGTATTTTGTGTAAAGGTGGCATAGCTTGAAAGAGGCAATGGGAAAGCTAGGAGAATGCCCCCTGTGGAAGAGTTGTGGGCCCTCTTCACCTTTCTGAAATGGCTACTACCCTGGAACCTCGCCATCCACTGCACTGAAGTGGAATAAAATTGAAAACTGGACGGATCCTTCTAGGTGGGTTAGTTGCTGAAGTAATAGAAATGCCTCATTTTGAGCGTTTCTCACATAGAAAGAGGATTTCAGCACAGATTTCAGTCACATTAGAGAGATTTCTAGTAAATTTACGAGCTATTAAAATTATTTCTCTTAAATAAGTCTCTAGAGTCATCTTCATTGCTTCTAACTTACACAGGTCACTAACCAAGACTAACAGAGACCACCCACAGAGAAAACTAAAAATTTCGCTGGCTCTATTTCATGGGTTGTATGGATAGTATCCAAAGATTTTCAGCACCCGAGATTTCATAGGATTGTGAATTTATGTAAACCACCAACATTCTGAGGTTAGTGGTGCAAGGAATAAACAGAGAAAACTGAACAGATAATTCAAGCTGTGTAGCAATTTGGGGGGGAAAAAAAGTAGTTTTATCTCAGATTAATAGAATGGAAATTGTGCTGCTAGAGCTATGTTGCTCCTTGTTCCTGCCAAATCTCTTTTGCATTTGTATGATCAGAAGCTCATAATCCTATTGAATGCACACAAAATTGGATAATAAAGTTCTCCAAGTGTTATTGTTAGTATCTGCTCACCAATACAGAGAAAAAGCTGTATGCATATAAGATGTTACAATATTATAAACTTCTGAATCTTTTTAATATTTTCTTTTCAATGTTCAAAATATATGTCCAAATTAAGAATTGAAAGGTCATTTCTATCAGACAGAATAGGCATATCTATCACATAAAATAGTAATGTGATTAGCTATTGCTTGGATAGGAAAATAGCATTGTTACAATTTACAGTCTTTACATCAAGAACTGAAGAAAAGTTTGGCTACAAAATGAATAGCTGTTCTGAAATGGCATTGTTTTCTCTTCTGCAGCACTGTGTTTGGGCTATGAAGTAAAGTGTTATCATCTACTACTGCAGCAGAAGGAGAGTGTTGTGCTTGTGGACCAGAATGTGTTCGGGGGAGACACAGGAGGCTGCTGATGATTAACAGAAATTGATAATACAATATTGATTCTCATTTCTTTTCTCATCTCCAAAATGCCGTAAGACAGACCACAAAGAAAATCCCGTAAGACAGCAAAAGTTATGAACAGAAACTCTTTCATTGAATCTCAAAGCAGCATATTAGAAGAATCTCAAAGGTAAATGTTTCCTTTGGAACATTACATTGGCACAATACCAAGCATATTTTTTATGAACCCTTAAAACAATATGACTCATAGAAATTCTATTTATAAGATGTGAGGAGAGAGAAATCCTGTCCAAATTCAGCTTTATCTAAATTTCAAAATCATTCAACTAGAAGAGGGGGTAAACTTGTCTCTTAGATGGGGAATATAGTACTTCAAAAATGAGATAGCAAGTTTTTGTTTCATTTTGCTTTGTTTTGTTTATCTGGAGTTAGAATAGCCCTTGAGAAGTTCCCTAGATTTCAAATTGAGTACAACAAATGGAAAGGGGGGGGGGGGGGGAAGCAAGGTGGGATGTGGGGAGCAGCGCTCTGTAACATATCCCCTGTTCAACATTACTGAATTATTTATGTGCCAGTTGCTAGCCACATGTTTATCATATAGAGTATGCATATACCTTTTAAACAATGAAGAAAAACAGATATAATTTCTTTTTCATCTCACTCTGGAGACGAAAGATTTGTAATCATTGAAGACATGTAACTGTGTCCTAAAAGAGCTTAGGTAATGTTAAAGCAAGAAAGCCTGCATGTCTGATGCTGGTACTCACATTACCCTCTGCTACTCTTATTTTAGTGTCTCTATCCATTTAATTCCAACCAAAAGTCACTGTCATTTTTCTTTATTATAAACACAGTATTCAGCACCCAGGTTAATTGTTTCCTCTGATTCCAATACAAAGAAAGGAAAGCTTTATAGTTAAGAAAATTTAGCTTATCAAAATATCCCATTTGCAAAGAAAAAGGCTGAAAATTTTCTTTACATTTTTTAAGCACAGGATTTTCACAGTAGACAGAGTAGAAAGGAAAAAAAAAAACCAACCAGACAATATGAAAAAGTAAAAAGGAATAGAGAGAGGCCTAGAATAATGTAATACCCTACAGTATTAAATTTTTAATCTCTTACCAGGGCAAGCAATTCTTCTCTGTCGGACAGTGACATCCTAATGCAACCTCCCAATGTCCTGATGACTTTAGAATGACCCACAGAGCTTCTCTTGATTATGCACAGTTTTCTAGAAATCTTAGTCCCTGGTGGGAAATCACTACTTAAAGTTTTTCTTGTTGTCAAGCAAAGGCTAAGTAATTAATTTCTTGTTTCCTTCCCTACAGGCTTATGATCTGTCCCTTTTCCCTTCCTTAAAAAGGATGGCTTCTAACACATATGCTAGCTCCTAATACATATTAACTCATCAATAAAATGTGTTTTATAAAGAAAGACTGACAGTATCTATCAGCTTTATTTTAGGTAAGGTAAAAGAAAAGCCTCAAATATGAAATTATTTTGACACTTAATCTAAAAGTTTCCAAAATTTTTCATGTAGGAATGGGGGGGATGGGGAGGGATGCTAAAGATTAACAAGAGATAGACTTCCAACAATATTTAAAGTAGAGTTATAAAAGCTCTCCATTAGTATTCAGAAACCCCACTGGTTTTAAGCGAGTTTCCAGTACAATTGGGGCTCTGGAGAAAGTGATTAAATAATACTGTATTTGCTCTAATGCGCATACGAACATTTGGCGGAGGCTATGTATGCTTTTCTGACATCAGAGCGTGATATTCCATAGACCCACCATACGGCTCCATTACGCAGAAGGATCCACTAGAGAACTCCTGCTATGGAGCAAAGCTGAAATATCTGCCTCTTTTATGCAGGCAATATTCCATTTTAAAATGTTTTCCAATCTGGCTCAAAATAACCCCCTCTGTGAACCAAATGTGTCCATTACCAAATATTCTCCATGGTTTTCCTCCAAGGACTGAGACAGCCTCCAGGTGTTAGCAATGACCTAATCATACAAGAGCCAGCTCATTTATCTGCCCTTACCACCCCCCCCCCAAATGTGGCTAGGCTTCCTTCTTAGCCTACTTCGCTGCAACAGCCCCCATACATCTGCTGATCACATATTTGTAAATCTCTCCTTTTATCTCCCCAACAGATGCAGGCAGTGATGAGAAATGCCGAAGCACACATTAGAGGCAGTGATGGTTGTCAGCCTAGCAGCGGCTGACGGGCCTCCTCAGGTCCCGCCGTGGAGCCAACGGGACGCCAGGAAATGGTTGGCTGGGGAGCCCTCCACATTGTCAGGAGCACTAGGGAAGAGATGCAAGAGAACCACGTGGGGAAAACCAGAGAATGGCAAATGTTTCCCTGAAGCGATCTGTTACATTGCTCCTTGCAGAGGGGATGCCTGGCCGGAGAGGAGGGGAGCAATAGGACTGAGAGGAAGGGAGGAAATAGAAGCCAGGAGAACGGGACAGAAAGCGAAGATGCACAGTATGTATTGTAGCCACTCGAATATTGGGACTCCTCCTGAACTTAATCCAACTTTCAGGCTACTGAAAATTTATTGTTTCCCTTCTATATGTGTGGAAAACAGGCAGAAAATGTGTAAGAAAAATAGAAAGAGACAAAAAAATATATAAGAGGAGAGAGAGAGAAACTGAGGGAGAGACAAAGCCGAGAACTTGGGAGTCTAATTCCTATTTCTCCCTCCTTGGTCAGACCAAGTAAAACATTTAAAATCAGCAGCAGATATTGGCTGATTCTCATCATTTTGAAAGTGGCTATTCAAGCCTTTTAGAGAAGGAACTGGTCCTTGTACCAATTATTGGCCAAGGTATGACATGTAAGAATAGCACTTCAGGGACAATGGCCTTTTGATGACCATCAGGTTCCAGTGCTTCTAAATTGGCCAATTTTGTGTGTCAGGAGGCCAGGAGACATACAATCACATAAGAAAAACACTTTAATCCAGTCATTATAAGGAAGGAGCCGAAACAGAGTGGCTGAGGTGTTTATGGGTATAGCTGTAATTTCGGCTTAGGTTCATTCAGTCAAGAAGATTGTTTCCCTTCTAGTAGAAAACACTTCCAATAAGCTTGAATTACAACCTCAATATCTTTCTTTCTTTCTTTCTTTTTTCATGTTAACATGTGAAATAAAGAGATTTCCTCAATGTCATACTTACTTTTACTGCCTAAAAACCAATAAATACCTTCCCATTTGGAAACAAATAGATTGTTTTATTTTAATCTCTCAGCAAACTGGTGGTAAAAAAATGGGTTTTGCATTTTCCGTTTTCATTTACTTTTCTGCAATGGATCACTGGTATTAAAAAGATGAGAAACTAGACATCAGCTGCTATCTTCTACAGGGGTTTTCATTCATTAGAGTTCTTTCTCTCGCCCTCTGCTTTGATCCTATGTCTAAAGAAGAAAACGACAATGCACAGGAAATAACTTACCCTTTGCAAATCAAGTATTGTCGGACGTGACATTAAGCAATGGCTAAGAAGATATACTTCTTAAACTACAGCGCCAGAATAACCATCTCAGAATTATTAGTTTAATTGCTAATAGAACTCTCAAGTGTAGTCATTTTGTACAGAATAAATTTTAGACAGTAAATTTTAACTTCAAAAAGATCCATGGAGTTTACATGGTAAAAAGTGAAATGGAGCCTTATCTAACTGGCTCTTGACCTTGAGCACCTTCCCTTCCAAACCAGGCCTTTCCCATTTTCAGACATCACATGTGCTCATTATTTCTGGAGACCCAAAGAGGTTTGGAAGATATTCACAGAAAGGGATTTGTACTCATGGGGGATGAGTCTACAGCTGTGTATTAACCTCTCTACTTAAGCAAGAATAGAACTAGGAAATAGGCCTAATTGGCAACAAATATTTAGGTATACAAGCTAAGTTTATTGTCCTGAAAGTTCACCCCTATCCAGTCATGATTTAGTCGTTTATGGACAGTAGAAGATGAAGAAAAATGCTCTCTCCACATGTAGGAGAACAGCAAAGTAGGTTGGGTGTTAAAGCAGAAACAGGCCAAGAACTGAGGTTCAACAGAATTCTGAGAAGCTGGGATTCAGGATGGAAACTTGGTTTCTTCCTTTAATTCTTTCTTTCCTTTAAAAATTTGTTTATTTATATATTTATATTTTAGGGCAAGGAGTCAGTCTTGTTTTTATTATCAGCCTTGAAGCCAGACTGGCACAACACCTTTATATTTGGGAAAATGCCAGTCTTGGGGAAGAGACAGACAGGCTTGACACTATACTACCGCTCCTTCCTCTTCACGCCCCTGCTTAGCCTGAGAGACAGCCACCTCCTCACACCCTCTAGGGTGCACATGAACACAAGATGGAAGCCAAATGACACAGTGACCTGTGCTTTCAACATTTCTGCTGCCATGACAACCATGAAGGAGCCCACCTGGGCTTCCACTCCTTTGTTACATAATCTCTCAGAAACACATTTTCAAGATTCGCATTCTTATTAATGGAATAAATGCTGCCCAAATACACCATATCATTAAGGGAGCTTGACTTTGCAACTCAAGACAATTTCTAATCATGTTGGAATTTGCTGTGTAGCTCAGATTAGCTTCAAAGAAAGGGCAGCTCGGACAGTATATCACTGCTTGTGTGACCCTTGTCAGCATATTAAAGCAGTGGTGCAATACTGAACCACACTGCATTAAGAGAGGGTAGAAGGAGATATCGTCTCTTGAATGGCTTGGGATCTAAAGCATTGGTCATTGCCTTGCGAGACAATAGAACTCTGCCAGTGAGTCTTCTATTTGTCTAACAATATTGCCTCCTAAATTCAGGTCAATCTTTGAGCTGAATCTAAGTGGGTCTTTACACCAAAATCTAAACTATAGACAAGCCTGTTTAAACCTTAGAGATGATACCTGTTCTGGGCAGCAGGGTGATTCATCAGAATCCACCACTCAGAGAACAAATAGCTGGGCTGTGTTATCAAGGTGTCTTTATTTTCCTGTTGGGTTCCTGTCTCAGTATGTTTACCACTCTGGTTTCACTATGTCCATAGCAGCTCCTATAGCCCTTCTGGGCCTCCTGCTAGTGAATTCCTGCATTACTCTCATAGAAAGTAAGAGCACCCAGAAAGATTAAGATTTAATAACTTGCTGATGGTAGTATCCAAACTCCTCTCCTTTATGATGTAAGTCCTTCCAAGTCCTGACCTATGCCAAGACCTCAGGCTTATGTTTTGGTTCTTTGTGCTTCCCCTTCTAAACTTCAATGATGACAAACTGATTGCTAACCATTGAATGGTCTATGCTGTTTCACAGCCTCACAACTTGACTTATGCTGTTCCTCTGTGGAACACCATCACCCCTTCACCCATCCACATCTCTTTCCTCTTGGCCAAAGCACTTCTAAGCTACTCTTTCTGACTCTCCAATAAGAATTAATGGGCTCATAAGTGATTTGCTGCACATGACTCCATCACAGCTCCTGCCACACTGCCTTGGGACTGCTTATTTACTCTCTTATACTCAGACAATTCTCAGAAGCCCAGGGTTTGCTCTATTATGCCAGATTTCTTAAAATACATTTTTATTGATTTTTAGAGAGAGAGGAAGACAGAGGGGGGGAGAGAGAGAAACATCAATCGGTTGCCTCCTGCATGGGCCCAACCAGAGATGGAACCCACAACCTGAGTATGTGCCTTGATGGGAATCAAACCGGCGACCTTTTTATACCAGATTTTTTTAACACCAAATCATGACCCCAGGATTAAGATAGAGGGAGAAGAATGAAAAGCAGGAAAAAGTTAAAAAGAACCCAGCTACATCTGCTTGTGGACATGGAGAAAAGTAAAGGTAAAAAGTAGCTTTAAAAAATCTGTCCTGTCAATGCACACATAAGTGATTTAAAAGTCACAACTTCAAATCACACCATCTAATGTGAAGTGCAAAAATATCTATGAAAGCATTGGTGGCGTCTGATATCCAACACATATTTTAGTTAGAATGATTCTGCCACCGATATCAGTAGGGGAAAAGCTCTTTCCTTTAATAAATGGTAGTCGGACATCCATTTGAACAGTGTGAACCTCCAGTAACCTCTAAGAATATTCATCACCTGCCTTGTTAGGTACCATTCTATGCTGGGAGGCAGACTCTGTGCCTTCTTTAAGTCCTTTTTAGCTCTCTGATTTTAATTCTTTGATTTTCTATTTGTGATCTTCTAGGGCAGAGGAATGGAGTGGAATTATTCACATTAACTCCATTGATATATTTTGAATAAAGTATAGAAGAGGGTTTTGAGTGACTCCTCACTTACCTTAAGGTCTGTGACCTGGGAACTGCCTCAAGGCTTTCTCTTCAACCTCTCTTTGGGGCATTTCTAACCTATTCAACGTTTTTCTTAATCTCTCCACTCTTTGGATGATTTCCTTTTTAGTATTTACGGAACGAGGCTATCTGTTACCAAACATGTGTCTACTTCTCTAATTAAGAGTCATCTCTAATAATTAAGCAAACAAAATAGTAAGGACGGAGCTTCATCAAGAGTATCTCAATGCCCATTGAACGTCTGTGATCTCAGTGTGCAAAGGACAGAGACCCCAGGTGACATTACCCTCTGAATTGAGTTAGCTCACATTTTTTTCTGAGGCCATCTGTACTTATCAAGGGCTCCATTCAACAATGTGATACAAAGGAAAAGCTTTCCTATATCTTGCAGTGGCCATTTCACATCTCCCATTCTAAACTCCATAGACTCCCAACCATCCACATGTATTTCTTTTTTATTCCTTAAAGAAATAGCAATTCTGCTATGATTGTAGAAATTTCTCTAAGAAGGCTATTTCTTGCAATTTAAGAAGAAAGTCCTGTTTTTCTCCTCTGGGGTACATGTTGATTTTAGTGCCTGTGGTTATGCCACATTCAAGGTGGAGTGAATCTCTAGTGGAAGTGGTATTGCAGCTATCAAGTCTACTCAGTAAAAGAACACCATAGGATAGGCTTTTTAACAATTACCCATTAGTTGGGCTGTAGAACCAAATGGCTATATTCCTTCCTCACTCACGTAGTCAAGTTTGTTTTAGTAAATCCTGTAGAGAAATAGGGGCACTTAATAGTCTCTTTAGAAATAACACCCACAAATTGAAATGGGATACCACTGTTCATGAAAAAAGTACTTTACAAGATGATTTTCCACTAAAGAAAAATATTTTGTTTTGTAACTTGTTTTTGAAAACATAATTTGGGATTGTATAATGGAATTTTGATCAAAAGTGTGAATGAGTTTTCTGCAAGAAACTACAAATCCTTATATGCACTCCATTTCCATAGTAATTATATCTCTCAATCAAAATGTTATATGATTCTTATTCTTACAGACAATAGAGAAAGCTACTGTGAGACAAAACTTCTAAAATGTATTAATTTTGTCCTAAGGAAATGCTAAATAAACAAATAATTGCATATTCTTTTTTGCTGTTGCTCTATTCCAAAAATAAAAGGGAAATACATAGCTCAAGAAAGTTAAAAAGTATTTATTAAATATCTGTTATGAATCTGACACTAGAGTAACAGCTCAAAAAAGAATTGTCTAGGGGAAGATTTAGCAGTCTTAAGGGTCACCTTTATTACTTTCATTAATGCAGGTAAAAATTACCAATGTATATTAGTGATGATAATATCAGTGTTGTAGCAAACCAACCACCAAATTGTATGGCTTAACCCAACAAAATTTAATGTATGACTCATTGACCAAACGCCAGTGTCCCTGGTTAAGCAGCTTTCCATATTTTAATTTACAGACAAAGACTTTTTTATATTGTGGCTCTGCCTTCTTTTAGGGTCTTGAAAGGGTCTTCTTTTAGCCACTCAGTGAGGAAAGAGACTAGGTCACCTACAAGACATATTTAAGGGTGAGGTTGAAAGTCATGCCTATCACTTCTGTCTATGTGCCAGTGCCTGGAGCTTGATCATGTGGCCACATCTAACTGAAAAGGAAGATAGGAAATGTAGTCCAGCTGTGTGCCCAGAAAGAAGAGGAAAAGAATTTGGGGAGCAGCTAGCTACATAATGACTTAATGATAAGAACATTAGATGTAAATCAAAAGTCAGAATTTCAGATTTTGTGTATGCTGTGGGATGTTTTTAATAGTTTGGGGCCGTAGTTTTTGCATAAGTGGAGTTAGGTGTGACATTCTGATCCTATATGAGAAAGGTAGGAAAGCAAATCTATGGAATAACAGTAAAGTTGGAAGGAAATTAAAAATACAGTTGTTATGAATCAGAAACAGCAATAATGTCTGCCTAAAACATATTTTCTCAACAGCTTTATTGAGGTATAATTGACATTCAGCAAACTGCACACATATTTCGTGGAAACAGTTTAAGCTTTGACATATATTCACTTATCCAGATAAACATCTTACACCCCCAAATTTTCTCCCGCTGCATTGTAATCTCCCACACTCTACTCATCCATGCCACCATTTCTAGGCAACTACCAATATATTTTTTGTCATTATAAATTAGTTTGTCTTTTCTAGGATTTTATAGAAATAAAAACTCCTTTTATCACTGACTTTTTAAACTCATAATTATATGACAGGGAATCATCCATGTTGTACAAGTAGTCTAAAGATTTATTCCTTATGATTTTCGAGTAATATTCCATTATATAAATATAACACGATTTGCTTATCCTATAAACTGTTGGTGGATATTTGGGTTATTTAAAGGTTTCTGCTATTACCAATAAAGTAGTTATGAGAATTTGTATACAAATATTTCTATGGACATACATTTTTATTTTGCCTCAATAAAGAATGGCTGCATCATGCTATCCTTCATTTCTTCTATCTATTATTTTTTTGCCTCCTCTTGGGTTAACTGATCGATTTTTATGATTCCATTATATCTCTTCTACTGAATTATTATTATTTATATCCTTTAAAAATTTTGGAATTTGTTATAAGGTTTTTCAATATACATTTTAAAACTATCTGAATCTGCCCTGCTGGGCGTGGCTCAGCAGTTGAGCATCAACCTAGGATCCAGGAGAACGTGGTTCGATTCCCAGTCAGGGCACACGCCCGGGTTGTGGGCTTGATCCCCAGTCTGGGGCGTGCAGGAGGCAGCCGATCAATGACGACTCTCTCATCATTGAGGTTTCTATCTCTCTCTCCCTCCCCCTTCCTCTCTCTGAAATCAATAAAGATATACTTTATAAAAAACAACAACTATCTGAATCTACCTTCAAATAGTATACCACTTCAGTTGCAGTGTTAGGGTTTTACACTTTTAGGGAATACATTCCAATTTTTCTCTTGTATTATTTGCATCATTCTTATTTTTAAACATATGCACTCAGCACACATTATATTATTACTATTTTTGATTTAATAATCAGTATCTTTTGGAGTAGTAAGTTGTAAGAAAAATATAAATTTCATTTTATTCGTTTTTCAACACTCCTCATTTCTTCTGATTGATACCATAATACATACTTTTGTCTGAAAAACTTCTTTTAAAATGCCTGCAGAGTAGGTTTACTGAGAATTAATTCTTTTCACTTTTGTGTGTCTGAGAAAGTTTTCATTTATCCTCTACGTTTAGAGGATATTTTTGCTGGCCATGAGTTCTGGGTTGACAGTGTTGTTGATTTTCCAGCATCCTAAAGATGTCGCTCATTTGTCTTCTTGCTTCCCTGGTGTCTGATGAGGTCTGCTTCAATGATTACCGTATTCCACTGTAAGTAAGGTATCTCTTTTCACACTGAAAACGGAATACAAAGAGATAATCTTGACAGCAGCTAGAGGAAAAAAAAGATTTTCACCACCACCCACCTTCGGCCGTTCGGTATGAAAGGGAAATAGAAGAACAATGGTTCTGGGTGAAGTTTTGGCAGTGGCTGCTCTCTCCTTCTACCAAAGAGCACCTTGAAAAAAACTGACCTCAGAACTCTTCCCATCATCCCTATTAGTGCTTTGTGGGGTGAAGGCTTTTATTGCAAGACTGTGAGAGTGTTTTAATATCTGAAGTCCCAGGGGCTTTCCACTCTAATGCCAGTCCACATCCGACCATTAGTAATTTGTTAATATCTAGCTATACATTCTTACCAGCTTTTATAACAGCTAGTGGTGTCTGCCCCAGGGAAGCAAATGCTTGGGTTCTGTTTCTCTGTGCAGATGTCTCACTATCACAAGATTTCCCATTGCAAATCTCTGATAAATTCAAGAAAAGTCATTAATCTGAAGTTTGTCCGGTATTTTTCTCACGCAATGTTCTTTCCAGGTCTCCAAGTTGAAATAGAAGTTGACCTGGTTATAGAATTCCTCCTTGACAGTTTTTCTTTTTGAGAAATGCTGCTCTACAATCTTCTCACTCTCATTGTTTTTAAAGAAAAATGTGGTGCTATCCTTATTTTTGTTGTGGTTCTTCTGTATATAACATGTCTTTTTTATCTGGCATCTGGCTGGTTTTAAGATTTTCATTTTATTCTCATTTGGAGTAAATAGATTATTTTGTGCTTTAGTATAGTTTTCTACTTGGGGTTCACTGAGCATCTTTCACCTGTGGTTTTATAGTTTTCATCAATTTTTTTAACACTTTATTAAATTTATTGGGATGACAATGGTTAATGAACATATAGGTTTCAGGTGTTGGTTTCTCTGTTACAAGATCTGTATATTGCTCTGTGTGCCCACCACCCAAAGTCATGTCTTCTTCCATCACCATATATTAAGACCCCCTTCACTCCTCACCTCCCCCAACCCCCTTCCCTCTGGCAGCCACCACACTGCTGTTGGTGTCCACAAGTTTCAGTTTTATATCCCACATATGAGTGAAATTATATGGTTCTTAGCTTTTTCTGACTGACTTATTTCACGTAGCATAATATTCTCATTTTTGCCATTATTTCTCAAATATTTTCTTCTCCCCTTTGAGACTTCAATTACACATGCACTGGGTTTCCTGAAATTGTTCCCTGATGATCTGGTTTTGTTATTTTCATTGAGTCTCTTCCTTTCTCATTTTGCATAGCTTTTTTGCTAGATCTTAAAGTTTACTAATCATTTCTTCTGCAGATCTAACCTACCATTAATCCTATTTCAGTGCATTTTTCATCTCAGACATTGTTGTATTCATCTCCAGAAGTTTGATTTTGGTCTCTTATATCTTCCACATCTCTCCATGTCTCCTTGTAACATTTTCAATTCTATCCTCTATTTTTTGAATATATGGAGTATAGTTATAAAAATTGTTTTAATCTCCTTTGCTGACTCGAACTTCTGTTTCAGAGCTGGGTTGATATCAACTAATTTTTCTCCTCATAATGGGTTTTATTTCCCTGCTTCTTTTCAGGCCTGTTAATTTGTTGATTCACACCAGAAATTCTGATTCATACCCTGTTAGGAGCTGGATGTTTTTATATTCCTCTAAAATTCTTGAACTTTGTTCCAGAATTTAGTTGAGTAACTTAGAAACAGTTTGATCTTTTGGGACTTGCTTTTAAGATTTGTTAGGCTGAAGCAAAAGTAATCTATATCTAATTTTTCCCCTCTACTGACCCTTCTGAATACTTACCCAAGTCTCTGTGAATTACATGATTTTCCAGTCCAGCTGGGAAATAAGCAATATTCTTGGCCCAGTGTGAGCTCTGACTACTGTTGTTTCTAATGCTATCAGGTAATTTTTTTCCTTGGTCTCCAGTATTTCCTCCTGCACATTTGCTGAGCAGTACTTTGCTAATTTACTCAAGAAGGACTCCCTGAAGATGCCTAGAGGCATTTTTTGTTCCTTGGTTTCTTGGTTGATTTTTCTGCACCTCAGTCTTCCTAGACTCTCAGCTCCTTCCCCCCCACTCAGGAAGTCTGCCCAGCCCTGCATGGGCTTTCCCTCCCTGCCCTGCGGCAGGAAAATCCTCTTACAGAAATAAACAGGCAATTACAGGGCTTACCTCGTGTTTCCTGACGCTGAGGTATCGCTGTTCTTCATTCTCTAATGTTCAATTTCTTGAAAACACTAGTTTAGCACATTTTTGTCTACTTTTTCAGTTATTTCAAGGAGGATAACTATGTTACTGGGAAATAAGTTACTTCATCTTGGTTGACGCTGCTTGATTGAAAGTAGCAGTCTTAAAACCATATTTGAATCCACAAAATATGTTGGTGCTTATAGAATACCTAGCTACATAGCTTCCTCCTTAGAAATACCCATGGAATAAAGTACTTGTGATAAAATGACAGCATGATACTGAAGAGTTGATTTTTATTTTTATTTTATTTATTTATTTATTTTTGCTTCTCTGTCCAACATTTATTCCCTTTTTTTTTCTATGACATTACATCAAAATTTCTTTGAAGAATCTGCCTTCCTGACTAGTCCATGTGGCATATTTGGGGCTCCATTCCTAGTTTAGATCATTGAAAAATCATACTTCATTGCACTTTTACATTTTTCTTCTTATGAATGGCATTAAGCAAATCTTCATATGTTTAAGGGCAATTTGTACTTCCTTTTCAGTGAACTGTCAGTTCCTATCTTGGGTCCATTCCTCTTTTGGGTTGTTCATCCCTCTCTTAACAACTTCTATAAGCGTTCTGTGTAGCAGAGAGTTTGACCCATGTGTCTCATACTTTTGCATTGATCATTTGTTTGCCCATTGAGTTTTATCATGCTTAAGCCCTTTTTTGACTCAGCAGATGATCTTTATTTTTATATAGCAAATTTTGTTTGACTTGATATTTTTAATCATTGATAGGCCTTTCCTACTCTTCTTAAGGACTTTCCAGATGCCTCCTTTTCTTCCGTTTATTGTTTTATTTATAAGACCTTTTACAAATTAGTTTCTAACATTTATTAACAATCTCCAAATATTCCAGTGACATGGCTTTTTTCTGATTTCTCCCAGTATTAATTGGCCCACATCATTTATTAAAATCACTTTCTTTCTTAATATTTTTATATTATAGTATTTCATGTATGTCATGATCCCTAGCTAAAATATGAGCTCAGTAACAACACAGGTCACAAATTCTCTTTCTTTGTGTCCACAAAGTTCTAGTACAATGTGAGCACAGAATACAACCTACTTAAAGACTAGATGTTGATAACAAAGTATACAGGAAGGTATTATGTTCTCCATCTTATCAATTCTTCGGTATGTTTTGTTAAATGGTATGTTTCTAATGCTTAATTAACATTTTAAAATTCTGGCTATATGCATAATAAGTAAACTAAAGTTGTGTCTTCTTTATGCTATAAAAATAATTTGAAAATTTTATAGCATATACACAATGTACATGATATGTAAAAATGATAAATATATATTTTGTAATAGCAGCACTTCTCCCATAATTCAATGGCTTTATATAGTTTAATTTCAATTTTACAATGACTTTCACAGTGATTTTTTTTTATGATCATATTCTGGTTTCTCTAAGTCATATACCATAATCTCATTTGATACCTATGGTTTAAAAATCATTTTCCTCATATTTCCTAAACTCTTGATATTCTAAATATTGTGTATCTTGAAAAAGTTACATAACATTCCTGAACCTATTGCCTTACTTGTTAATGCCAATAAGATCTTAGTTTAAAGCTCAAGAATAAAAAAAACTAAAACCAAAACTATAATGCCTAGTATAGAGCCAGGCATATAATTAGTGTTTATAAAATAGTATTATCATCATTATGATTATCGTCATCATTTTTGTTCTAAGTTATTTCCTTTAGGAATTTTTTAATGGCATTTTTTGGTTTTTGTTTTTTGTTGTATTTTTTTAAATATCTCTTTATTGATTTCAGAGAGAGGAAAGGATAGGGAGAGAGAGATAGAAACATCAATGATGAGAGAGTCATTGATCGGCTGCCTCCTGCACGCCCCCAACTTGGGATCGAGCCCGCAACCAGGGCATGTGCCCCGACCGGGAATTGAATCTCGATCTCCTGGATCCTAGGTCAATGCTCAATCACTGAGCCACGCCTGGCCGGGTTTCTTTAGTTTTATTTTTTAAAGACATCTTTCACTTGTGTGATTTCTTTCTTTTTTTAAATCTTTCTTTCCTTCTTTCTATTGTTTCTTCTTTTTTCTTTAATATGCTCATTTGCTCCAATCTCGCTTTAACTTTACTCTCTTACTCTGAGCATAGCCTGTATTTCATCAGACGTCTTGAAATATTTGGAAGCATGATGTGCTATACTTAAATGTCCAGTTTTAAATTATTTTTTCTGTATTAGGTAAGCAGTACCTAAAAGAGGCTCTACAAACTTAGGTACCCAGCATTATCACTGACCCCTCTGAAACTACCATCTTGAATGAGGAATTTATTTATTGAATTTTTGCTATTTACCAGGCAACATTCTGAAAGTTTTATGAGTGTTACCTCATGGAATCTTTGACAACACATTGAAGTAGATATTATGACATATTTACAATGAGTAAACTTAGAGTTAATGATGTTAAACAACTTAACCCAAGATCACACACAGCTGGTAAGTGGCAGGCACAAGATCTGAACCCAAATGTGCATAAGTCAAAAATCCACACGTTCTGCCTATAAAACCAACTGTATGCTTTAAGAGAAAGAAGTACATTCACCATGTCACTCAAAACAAAAACCTAGTGAGAATGACAGAATACCCCAAAATTGGCTTTGAACCTAAAAGATGCCTAAGAAATAGCCCATTAAATGAGTTCTGAACCACAGGCAGATATCACAGGGCAGGTTAAAAAACAAATGCTCTAAAGTGAATTTTCAGGGTGGAATTGAAAATGCTCTTTGGATCCACTATAATATTTTACCAAGGATAAACTATATCTTCCCTTCAATTATGAAGTGGACAAAATGTCAGCTTTGCTTTCATATATTTTAAAGTTCAGGATGGTCAAATATTAGACTTCACATCCTCTCAACTGATCAGTCTTCACTATGCACTGAATTCCTTTTAGAGTACGAACAAAATGAATTTCTATTGTATGTTGTTTGTTCTAAACTCCTGCCTGTATTTCTTTAACTCTGTTTTTAAATTAGTTATTTCCACTATCTCATGCAATCTTCTAAATTACTTTTTAGAGTGCTGGCTATTAATATTTTAGGTAGCTTTGATGTTTTACTTTATAGTCTTCAATTTTATTTTACATTTCACAGGTTCCTAGTTGCAAATAATCCTACAGGCAATTTTCTCGCACTGTGACTATTCCTTGAAAGATATGCTAATGTAGCACGACACTTGTGATACTGGGGGTTAAGTTAATCACCCAAAATGAGTTGTATTACTGTCAGTGGGTGTATAAAGGCATCCCATTGTGAATTACAAGGAAGGCCAGCTTTAAAGCTGCATTTCAAAAAACACCCAAAGCTGGAGATGAACAAAAATAAGCATTTGTTTCAAAGTCCATTGAGCTAAAGAATCAAACATTTGTTATTTCTGGTGTCAGAATTACCAAGTATAAATAAAGGGACTCGTCCTTTTCAAAATTTCATTACCAGGAAAATCCTTACAGATCTCACACTCTGTCTCTGGGCAAGACAAACACTACATAGCAGTTTCTATCTTCACATTTGTCTGCGGAGAAAGGAAGAAATCACTGTTTCGCTTTTTGTTTCGCTGAATCACAGGCTAGTTCTAAAAACCTGGGCAGCAAATTGCCATCTCTGTTCCCTCCGTGAAATTGACACTCATGCCAGCGTCACAATCTAACCATGACTTTGCCAGAAATCAGGGAGCCGTACATCGTACATGTGTCCATCTATTTCCTTCCACTGTTCAGCTTTTTCTTGTGCTGAAGTGTGGATTATGCCAATTATGTGACCCTCTCAAATCTTTGAAATCCAAGTATCAACCTCGTAACTGTGAAGGCACCCCATCACCTACATTTCCAGCCTCCAGTATTACTTTGTTCTGGGGAGAGATTAACATTGCCTCTCTCTCCCACCCAGATTCAGAGCCACACTGCAGTTCCATTCTCTCCTACATGCAAAGCTAAGAGCATCCATTGCTGCCAGCCCTGCTCCTGATTGGCGGCATCACATGCATGGCTACAGTGCTTTTCCATATAGGCCGCAGATTAAGGGCTGTCAGGAAGCCTTAATCCTTTCTGGCGGAAGGGTGCTTCTCTGTAGACTGGCTGCTTGAAGGCAAACTGAGGTAGAGTTCTGAGCTGCATTTTAAAACAGCAGCAAGTCTGCACTTACAATGATCTAGATTTCTCATTTCTGTCTGGCAAAAAATATTGAAATGAGATTTAGTTACAATGTTGTGATACGCATTTTTATGAGAGAAGAAATACATTGTGAAAAGAGCTTTGCTTCACTTGAAAAGATCAAGAGAGTGGGAAGGAACAGAAGTTTAGCAAGAACATAGTATTTATTTGCCATGCATATTTGATAGGAGTTCATTAAATACGCAATGGAAGTGTCAACATAAAGTGCTGTTTAGATCAAGCTCTGAAAACAAACTGCTGTGGTTTAAGGTTGGAATATACTAAGCTGTGATTAAATGCAAGCCTTTTTTACTATAAAGAAATATTTTGTTGACTATTGTTAAATAACCATCTACTTAGCCTAATTGAATTTGTCCGTTATTTATAAAAATTGATTGGTTAAATGCTTAGGACAGTGTGGTTGACACTTTTACATACCATCCCTTTGCCATTACATGGATTTTTCTCTTCTCACCCATGACATTCAGTAATTAGCAATTATCACCAGTCCGTGCCTAATTTGAGAGTATTTTCTCAGTCTCACTGGACCGTTGCCAAAGCCCCATCCAGTGAGGCAACAAAGCACAGAAGCATCTCTTTAAGGAACACTTGCTGTAGAACCGGAGTGCGTCTGACTGCACCGAAGCACGAAAACCCACTCACTGGCACAGGAAGTGCTTCCTAAGACGGAGTAGAGTCATTTGAGTGTCCTCTGGGATTTAAATTTAAACATAGATATTCTGGATTAAATCACTGATACCTCGGGCATTCTGGGTAGCCTTCCTGCCGCACTGCCTTCCTGACGATCATTAACATAATGCAAAAGCACAAAGATAGGAGACTACCGTCATCCTCACGTCCCATGCAATACGCAGGAAAGCTAAACTTGCTGTAATTAATACTGACCCTTTCTTTACTGGTAGCTCACGTAGCAATTTTTAGGGAAGGCTATCAGAAGAACAAATGCACAGTTAAAAATTTTAAAACCCTGGCTTTTGCCTTACAAATGATTTCTGCCACTGCTCTGAACTTCATCCTTCAGGGTAGTAGAAATAAAGGTCAGAAGTAAAGATGTTGCCACCAGGATATATAAATACTTTACAAGCAATGAAAACATTGGGACTTACTCAAACTCATTTCAAAGTTGTTTAAACCCATATACTCAAATGCCATTTCCCTGATTAAAGCTAATGCAAAAATACATATATCAAATATTCTTACTGTCAGTGCTGTATTTTTTAGTTGCTTATTTTGTGATTTCTGAAGAACCTATTAGTGGAGCTATTGACATGAAGTCAGAGGTATTAATTTTTAAATTCTTTAACTTAACGGTAGTGTATATCCTTCTTTTATCTCCCTCTACTCAATCGTTTAGATAAAAGGGTTCCAATGGATAACTATGTTTTTAAGGTTCAGGATTCAAAGGAAATGGGTATAAACTCTAAAATTAACTTCTTTGCATTGATGGGATAGTAGATTCAAATTACATGGTTCCAGTTATCTGTCATTCTTCTTTAGTTATATTCTGCAAATTTCTCACTGCCGCCTAGACTAATTCCAGGTAAGGAGTTTCATATCTTACTTGGACTCTGATAAATGTGAATATTAAAATAGCAAGATTCTCTCTCTAGGGGAAGAAACAGGGTTTTCACATGAAAAACTAGGCAACATACATACGCCTTTGCCCAGTGGTTTCAACCAAGCCATTTATTACTTTGTACAAATTTCTCTTTGGATAAATATATGTGAAAAACACTTCACTTGCAATTTTTTCTCTTTAAGGAAAACCCACCACTTAAGATCTTAACTAACAAGGTGATACCAAGAACCAGCTAAATTGGTCCCAATGAGTGAGTTTCTGGTAAAATTTAGTTTTTTGTTTATATTTTACTTGATGCAACAATAAATATAGAAATTCATTTCACTAATGAAAAATTGGTCAAGTATTACTGAATTCTCAGAAGCATTTTTGTGTATGTTAAGAATATCAAGACAAGCAGATGCCAAGGAACTGTAAAAATTCATCGCCACAATCTTTTCTATCGCACCCTTTCTCCTGCCTTTCCCAACATGTAGCTCCTTTTCTGGAGCTGCCTTTTCCTTTTAACAGCGTCACCATTAATTCAGTCAACCAAGCTACAGACCCTGAAGTTAACATTGACATCTCTCCCTTTAACTCCTTGTTGCTGCCTACAGTGCCTCTCCTCTTCTATCCTTCCTCTCTTCTGTTGCCATAATTATCTTTCTGAAACAAGTGTCAACCACAGCTGCAAGGAAATGTGGAAGACTGGGGAAAGGAGGGACAAAGAGGGTGATGATATCATTGATTACCTTTTTATTTATGTCTTTGACATTGAGCTATGTATTCTATTTAAAACAAGAATTGGTTTTGGAATCAACATTTTGACTTTGTATGTCACACAATCAGGCAATCTTTTACAAATTACTTGACTTTATGAGATTTTCTCATCTATATAGGATGCTCATACATAGGAATACTTCTTAATCAAAACTCAAATTCACATAATTTTTTTTATCAACCAAGAATCTTAAATGAACAGTCTATATTAATTTTTCTACACTGTTTCATGTAATCAATATATTATAATTTAGCTTCCAGTTCTATCCCCACAACTAAACTACACATGTACAAATTCTCATCCCAGACTCAATAGACATGTCTCAGCCTACATCTTAGTGAACCTATTTTCAGGATTTAGCTCTACTGACTTCTCAAAGAGTAATCAAATGTTCTAGTGCCTTTCCTGGTTCTCCCTATGTATTGACAGTTCCTTATTTATATCCTTCCTGGGCTTCTATTTTATTTAAACCCAGACTTTCCCTCCAGGTTCCATTCTGGACAATGATTTCTCTTTCCCTTTAGGTTTCAGATTTGCATATTTGCTTGACTGCTGTCATGACGTTGGCTGTCTCATGATCATTTTTAAATCAGCGTATCCTCACCAGGACTCTTATTACCTCCAACATGTCTCTGTTCTCTTAGATAGGAACACAGAAGTTTCTTTAATCTCCAAAACAGAAACATGCCTTTCTGTTTCCTCTGTACCACTCACCACATAATCATCTGATACTTAGAATTTTCTCCTGATAATATCTTGCTTATACTACCTGCTTTCTATTTTTATTCTCACTGATATAGGTCAGAACCTCTTTCTTTTTTCTTTTTTTTTTTAATATATCTTTATTGATTTCAGAGAGAGGAAAGGAGAGGGACAGAGAGAGATAGAAACGTCAATGATGAGAGAGTCATTGATCAAGCCTGCAACCGGGCATATGCCCTGACCGGGAATCGAACCCCGATCGCCTGCATCCTAGGTTGACGCTCAACCGCTAAGCCACGCCCGGCAGGGCCCCTCTTGCTTTCTAATCTGAAGTAACAGCCCTCTAATTTTCCTCCCTCCAGTATTTCCTATTCCATACCACATCTTCCCCACAACAAATAAAGTGGCAGATCCAAAATCAAGATTCCTCTATTTAACATTTTTCAATGGTTCCCATCACCCATGGCTTCTTAGCATGATATGTAAGACTCTCTATGGCCTTGTCTATGTCTACCCATGCAATTTCATATCCACTCTTACTGCCATAAATATTGTATTTATTGTGTTATATGATATTGTTATGCAAATGACTCATACCACCTTCCAGTCATTAAGCTTTGTAGTTCATCTGTGCCTTTGCTTTGGTGCTCTCTCTGCTTCATATATTCTTCCTGCTTTGCAACTAACTCCAAGATTTATTCTTTAACACTCAGGAAAGGAAAATTTTCAATAAATTTCTAATCCAATTAAAAAGACTTTTCTCTATATCATCCTTACCACTGACCAAAATAGAGCAAAATTATAATTTTGTGTTGATTTCACCTAATAGATAGAACCCACTGAAGAACAGGATCTGCCTCATAATCAACATCACACTCTCAGCATCCAGCACAGCACCATACACAGAGAGGTGACTCTGAAGACACCCAATTTCCATCTTGGGCAACCGAGTAGATGAAGATGCCTTTCAGCCAAAACAAGAAATAAAGGGAGCTAGGCATATGGAGCTAGATTATGTGTTTGAGATGCTAAGGGATACTCAGATGAAAATATCTAGTAGGTAAAGAGGATATGAGTCTGAATCAGGTGTTAAAAAAGGGATCTGGGCCAGAGATAAAGGCTGAGAAGTCTTAATTATATAAGTGATAATAGTGCAATAAAAATGTATGAATTGTTTCCTCTTTAGACTTTCATTCCAAAAGCTAATTATTTAGACCTGTTTTAATCAGAGTTGCTACTATGCAAAATTGTTTTAATTAACTGAAATACTCAAGAATCTGCATGCTTACAATATCCTTTGGACTAGATTAAGAAACAGTTTTGATTTCAACTAGACTGTTCTGTTATTATTTTGGGAATGAAAATTACCCACATGAGGCTATTAAATAATCATGACAAAACATATACATTGAAAGGCTGAGTTAAAGATTACTTAGTTCTAGCCCTGGCCAGTGTGGCTCAGTTGGTCGGGCATCATCCTGCACTGAAAGGTTGCTGGTTCGATTTCCAGTCAGGGCACATGCCTGAGTTGTAGGCTCGATCACAGGTAGGGGGTGTGCAGGAGGTAGCCGATTGATGTTACACTCTCACACTGATGTCTCTCTCTCTCTCTCCCTCTTTCTCTAAAAATGAATAAAAATCTTTGAAAAAAATAAAAATTATTGAGTTCTAAAAGGCATGACATTAAAGATTAAGTGCTGCTTTGTGACATGAAAGGTGGACAATATGTCTGTAATTCTAACATGACTTCCAAACTCATGTTAGTTGGGCTATAAAAAAATAAAAATTTACTTATATATGTAAAGGTAGTATAACATTGTCCGGCTAGGTAATAAAAAGATAAAGGGCATAAACTAGATATGCACTTCTTTTCTAGTCACTAGAACTATGAATGGGATGCCGGAAACCTATCATGGACATAGAAATAATTTATTATTTAATATTTGTCAAATATTATTGAGGACTTACTAAATGTCATCACTACTTGGCACACTGGAAAAAGAGCAGTAAAAAAAAGGGGGGGGGGAATTTTCCACCCTCATTGAGCTGATAGTCCAGTGAGGGAGAAAACAAATAATAAAATAAATATAGATGGTGCTAGATGGTGATGAGTCCTATGAAGTAAAATGAGACAGGAAAGGGTAATATAGTATGTCATGGAAGGGGCAATTAACTTGAAAGAAAGTAGACACCAAGGTTACACATTTTAACAATGATCTAAAGAACGTTCAAGAGTGAGCCTTGTGAATATCTGAGGGAAGAAAATTCCAGGCAGAGGCAAAGACCATGAAGTGAAATATTCTGTAGGTGTTCAAAGAACAGCAGAAAGACTTTATGTGAGAAAAGGGAAGCAAGGGGAAGTAGTCAGATTAGTAACAAGTGTCCCTATCATGTCAAACCCTTAGACCTTCTTAAGGTTGTTGGCTTTTATTAGATTTTATGCTGAGTGGGAACCATTGAAGGGAGTTGAGCAGAAAGTGTCATGATCTAACTTATTTTTATCCACTTCTAGGGCATCACTGTGGCTTCTGTGCTAAGAGTAGACTGTAGAGGCATGAGAACTGAAGCAGGGAGAGCAGTTAGGAGACACTTGCAACAATCCAGGAAATGGGTTAGACTAGGATGGTAGCAGAAGATATGCTGAGAAGTGGACAGATTCAGGATATATTTTAAAGCTAAAATCGTAACACTTGCTAATAGCTTGAATATAAATTATAGGAAAAAGTGAAGTATTGAGAATGACTACAATGTTTAAGCATAATCAATTGGAATAATGAGGTTGTAGTAGAGGATGCAGGTTTGAAGCCGATGATGGGAGAAATCAATTGTATTTTGAGCCTATTTGAGGTGTTTGTTAAATATCCCAATAGGGATGGTAGATGGACTGTGAGTTAAAGGAGTCTGGAGTTTAGAAATGCAGACTGAGCTAGAGATACAAATATGAGAATTATCAATATATAGATGCTGGGAGAGAAAAAAAAGAGAATGTGAAATAATTATCTAAGAGAATCAAATAGTAAGTAGGCTAAGGAAATTTAGTCTGATTGCCTGACAGCACAAAGGGCTGATTTATCTAGTTAATCATAAGTTAGAAGTAAAACTGAAAGGTGTAGGTACAAAATCAGCAGAGATCAATTCAACTAAGGTTGTAATTTTGCCGGTTGTGCCAGATGTTGAAATGGAATTGAGTACAAAAAATTTATTCGGGAATAATGCCCCTAAAATTAAAAGGGAGGAAACCAGATTGGAAAGAGTCAACCGGTAGACCCTAACACAGACTGACAAACTCCACTGGTGGAACAGGAAGACCATTAGAGAAGTTCTGCACTAAGTGAATTGGGTTAAAGCTTGGTACCACTGCCTTGCTCAGTCATTGGCTGGAGTCACTGAACAACTCCAAGGAGTTCACAGCAGATGCAAAGGTGTTAAAAGCTGGAAGCTATAAGCCAATCATACTCTTAGCTATTCAGCAATTTCTTTCTCAAGGGAGAATCTGAGCAACACATCTCCCCAAGTCTACCAGACCAACCCTATCATAACTAAGTGAAAATGAAAGATTATTTTATTAAACAGGAAATGTAAGCTGTCTAGGAAAGAAAGTAAAAACCTGAGATGTGTAAAGGAGAGTAAGAATAGAATCAATGAATGTAGATTCAAGCAGGATTTACAGATTTTTGGAGTCAAGACCCTAGGAGAATTGCACTGAAACAAATAGGAGGTGGTGGTCATTATATGGGTTATGTGAACTTGGGATTATGGAAAGGTTTTTGGCAATGAGAAGGTTTAGGATGTGACCCTGGGAGTAGGTGGAAGACAAAAATCATTGGAAGAAGAGGTTAAGGAACTGAGAGGCTGTCATATGGGAAGGATCACCTATAACAATATTTAATTACCATTCTTGATGGTAATGATGGCATTTGATTGAGAAGCAAAGCTCCAGGAGGAAGTCTTTATGTAATGAAGGGGAGTGAACCAGGGATTGGTAAGTGAATGCAACAGGAAAGATAGTGATAAAAAGATGGTATAAGATTCAAAGTTGAGAGAATTTACAAAGAAAGGTGAAGAAAATGGAGCAGAAACAGTAATATGGACCAGAGTAGACACCTACCATTTAGATATAGTATAGTGGAGTGGTAGAAAAATTAACACCCACTGGAGAGGTTTGCAGAAGTAGCCATGTCTACAGCCAGCTTTCCAGTGAGAGCAAGAAGGTGAGACAGTTGTTTAGGGGTGGTGGTGACTGTTCAGAGGATTTGGTGAATAATTATTACCTATGATTTCCAGAGCGCCCTGTAGCAAGATTTTCTGAACTGATCTAGGGCATTAGAGAGCAAGAGAAGAGAGGTGGCTGGGACTCTGGGGATTTTTCTATGGGAGAAAAACAGGCAGAAGCAATACACAAACATGGTTCGATCTGTGGATCTCAGAGCAGGTAATGGTGGTGAAGCTGGAGTGATAAGAAGCTGGAGAATGGGTGGGGTCTGGAGTTTCCTCCCAACTCATCAGTAGAGACATAAAACATGGGGAGGGGAACTGAAAGCCCATATTATACACTGATGTTCTTGATTCAAGCACCATATTAAGGGCATTTGCATTTTTGTACGTAGGGGATTTTACACAGCCATCGATGCACAATACTGATTTTGAGAAAGAATAAAACAAAAGCAATATTTTGAGCACTTAGACTACCTGAGACATAGAGTTCATTGTCTGCACATACTTTACCTCAACTAACTTCTCAATGCATCTGTAAGGAGGGTGTTTACAATTTTTTTTACTGCATGAGAAACCTGAGATTTAAGAAGGCCAAATGACTTGTCTAAGATCATAGCTAATTCACCGAACGGCTAGGATTTTTCAATTATGTCTCTTTGACTTGAAGCCTGGGCGAGGTCCTTTATGCTAACTTTAATACCCATTTTGCAGGACGCCTCCATGTCAATGTGGTTTTAAAATTTTATATTTCTGAAAAGAGTTGTTCAATTTTGGAGGTATGATGTTACATACATTTCTGTTATATGTATGCACACATATGGTTATATATTATCCATTATAATCATTTTCAATAAATTAGTTTATAATCTCGCAAAAAAATTTCCAATTCCCTAAGCATTCTTTTTCCAGACTGAAACCAATTTGCCAGGTTGAATAGTCACCTTAAATTTACAGATATAAACATCAGATTAGATGGGATTAAATACAGAGGTTTGAGGCGCAAAGCATTCACAGCTCAGATTTCCATCAAGAATTGAAAAGGTCCACATAATAAGAACTGCAGGTCTGGAACCAATAAGTAGTGGTCAAACCAAAGGCCCAAATTCCATACAAGTTATGCATTTTTCACCCATATCAAACTAAGCTGTTAAAAATATATGTACTTTCATACATTTATGAGATTACCTAAGAGATATTAGCTATATTAAATTAACTTCATATTTCATTAAAATTATAGATTTTATTATATAAATAATAGATTTTAATAGTAATTAACAAGTTTGGAACACTTCAAGTAATTATACAAACAGCTCACTGTAATCATAAATATTTTTGTATATAATAATGTGTCTATTTTATCAAATATATTTTATTAAATGTATTATCAATTATTATAAGCTGTAGTCTATCCATTAACTCAAGCAATGACTCCATTCAGTTATATTTAATAGAAGAAATTATTATATTGTCATTTTTTAAAAATTATCTTAATGTATTATTAAAATAGCTGCCTTAAAAATTATGTGAATTTTTTGGACTCGGCCAACAAAAGCATCCAAAATATTTGTCAAATCTTGTTTCCTAGGCTCTCTCATCCTTGTAAATACCAATCATCCCATTAGGATGGTGATGAGGAAAGAGGGGATTTTAATCACAAAGCATATTTAGTTCCCAAAGAGAATAAATCTTTGAAGATTGATATTTACCATATTTCATGATGTCTGCAATGTATGTTTTCTAAAATCTGGATGTCTTTTTATAATCAAAGGCATCATAGATTTGACAAAATTTTAAAATTACATTAAATGTGTTTTAATCTATCCAGCATGGCAGAGCAATTCAGACTGGGTAAACTTCTTTCTCCACGGCTTCCAGACAGATCTGCAGACTCTGACAATGGCAGAGTGAACAGCAGAGACTTGTAACACAAGAACTCTCTGAGTAGCTACCCAAATATGAATATCCTTTATCCAAAGCAGGCCCATGCCCACAGAAGTGACACAGGTCAAGAGTGAGTGCCAAAAAGATGAGTTGCAAAGTATCTGCAAACAACTAAGCACCACAGGGTTCACTTATCAGCAGCAAAATCTTAGATAAGACAATTCACCAACAGACCCAGTGGAGTGGACAGTTTTTTAAAAAGATTTAACTAATATTAAGTTTTTACTGGTGCCAAATATGGTTCTGACAATTTTATGTATGTATCCTCATTTACTTCTAAAAACAACACCTTGAGGTAAATATTATTACCTGATCTACAGATGTAGAAACTGAAGCTCTGAGACATTAAATAACTTGTCCAAAATCCCCCATATAAAAAGTGACAAATCAGAATTGGAATATAAGCTCAGTACGCCTTCCATTGCCCCAGAGCTCTATTCCATTGTCTGTTGGATGGTTGTAAACTCATGAGCAAAGACAGCCTCAGAAGTCCCTGTTCACCTAGTTCAGGGCATGAAAGCAAACTTTGGAATCTGAATTGAGAATATGCAAAAAAAAAAAAAAAAAAGAAGCACACACATGTCCATCTTCCCTCAGAGACTTCTCATGTCCCTTGTAATTCAATTACTTTTGTGTACATGCTATAATAAATTGCAATTTTCACATTACAATTGGAAACACTGATTCCAAAAATAAGCACTAACTATGGAATAATTTAGAATTGTAGTTGTAAAATAATAAATTATACAAAGAATGTAAGATAATGTGTCCCACAAAAAACTTTTCAAGTTTTAGACAAAATCTCTAGCATCTTTTTAGTGATTAACCAATATCTTATTAATATCTTACATTTAGTAAGTGTTGATTATGTGTAATACATTTAATTAGATCTCACTTGATCCTTATGGCAATGAGATTGATACTATCATTATCTTCATTTTTACAGATGACAAAATGAAGGAAGAGCGACATTAAATAATTTGCCTAAGATGAACTGACCAGCATGTCTAAATTGGTCTTTCAAACCTCAAAATCCATTTTATTAACCATTACGCTATAGTCCCTCTCGGCCCTCCTGAATTGCCGTAATGTAATGTGAAGATGAAAAGGCAGTGACATTGTGAAGCCACGACTAGAGGAGGAAGGACGTGGGAATCCCTATAATCACCTGGCTATTTCTGATTGCTCAAAATTTTTCAAATGGCATGTGACATCTACTAAAGGCAAATTGTGCGTTGGCAGAAATTAGTCTATAAAAGGCAAAAGTATCAAAGTGTACTATGAAAAAGAAAACGTATACATGTGGGGAAATGAGTTTTTAAAAAATAACTTAAGGAGAGAAACAAGATGGCAATGTAGGTAGCAGCTGCACCCGCCGCCTCCCGCAACCACATCAAAATTACAACTAAAATACAGAACCACCAGCACTCAGAGCCTCCTGAGATCTGGCTGAACAGAAGCCCCACAACCAGGGACCTGAAGGAGCATCGGGACCAGGAGGAGGGGCGGAGATGCGGGCGGATGGGGGCTGAATCAGAGACTCGGCTACAGGCCCGCACCCGGGAGGGAATCTTGGTGGCGGAGGAGCGAGGGGGTCCCAGCCCCACAGCAGGCCCCCAGCCCAGGGCTCCAGGGCCGGAAAGAGACGTCCCCACAACTCCGGGCTGTGAAACCAGCGGGGACCGTCCCTGAGGGTTGCGGAGGCTGCGGGAGCCCCAGCAGCTCCTCTAAAGGGCCCGGCACGGACTCACTCGGACGCTCCCTCTGAGCCCAGCGCCGGGCAGCAGCCTGAAAGGACCCGGGACACTCGGGGAGGAACTAACCTGCCTGGGATCCGGGCGAGAGGTGGAGGGGCGGCTTCCTCCCAGGCAGAAGGGCTGGCGGAGGCCATGGCTCCTTTGGCGAGTCCTCCCCGCACACAGCTGGCAGGCAGGCGCCATGTTTGAGTCGCCAGCACCTGACTCTCACCTTTGGCCCCGCCCCGTGATTCCCGGAGGCCCCGCCCCGCCCCACCTGCAGCTCATCCAGGGTTTCCAAGGGCTTTTCTGTGCAAGTGGCCCCTTGAGCCTCATGCTTAGGACTTTCCTAAAATCTCTCAAACAAGCAGCAGCGGGTCCCATATGGCTTGATAAGCGGCCCCAGGCCTGGCACTAGCGGCAGCTGCATTGGCTCATAGCTTGGCCTCTCCTGGACACCTCCAAGCCCAGCACAAGCAGCAGCCAACTATGGTTTGCTGAGTAGCTCATGCTGGGTGGCCCTGGGCAAGGCACTGGCACAGGCTGACTTTGCAGCTCCTGGGAGGCCCCAGAGACAGTGCACTTGGTGGTCAGACTCGACCACGCTGGATTACCACCCTACCACATCCACGAGTGACACACTCAAGGGGCGCACTTGGTGAACACCAAAGCTCCACTGAAGTAAATCCTGCTCCATAGGGATGTCTCCAGCACAGCAGCTCTTTGGCTGTAGTTGCAGCTGGTCCTCACAGCCGATTGGTCTGGGGGTCAGTTCCTCCCAGTGATGCCAACAGCAACCAAGGCTCAACTACAACAGGACAGTGCACACAGCCCACACAGGGGAGCACCTGGAAGGCCCAGCTCAGGTGACTGGGAGGCTGAGCCACTGGACCCTACAGGACACCTGCTACACAAAGCCATTCTACAAATTCCAGGAGACATAGCAGCTCTACCTAATACATAGAAACAAACACCTGGAAGCAGCCAAAATGTGGAGGCAAAGAAACATGTCACAAAGGAAAGAACAGAACAAATCTCTAGAAGAGAAACTAAATGAAATAGATCCAAGCAAACTAACAGATAGAGAGTTCAGAATTTTGTTTATAAGGATGTTTAAGCAGACTATTAGGGAAATAACTGAGAAAACTGATAACATAATAAAGTACCAATTTCTTTCTTTCTTTCTTTCTTTCTTTCTTTCTTTCTTTCTTTCTTTCTTTCTTTCTTTCTTTCTTCTTTCTTTCTTTCTTTCTTTCTTTCTTAATCTGTTTTTTGGGGGTTTTTTAATATATCTTTATTGATTTCAGAGAGAGGAAAGGAGAGAGAGAGATAGAAACATGAATGATGAGTCATTGATCGAGCCCGCAACCCGGGCATGTGCCCTGACAGGGAATGGAACCCTGATCGCCTGGATCCTAGGTCGAAGCTCAACTGCAGAGCCATGCCCGGCTGGGCTAAAGTACCAATTTAAAATGAAGGCTACAGGAACTGAAATGAAGAATAATTTACATGGAATCAACAGTAGAGTAGAGGATGCTGAGAATCAAATCAGCAATTTGGAACATGAGGAAACAAAAAACACCCAACCAGAAGAGCAAAAAGAAAAAAGAATCCAGAAATATGAAGATAGCATAAGGAGCCTCTGGGACAACTTCAAGAGTCCCAACATTCATATTATTGGGGTACCAGAGGGGAAGAAAAAGACCAATAAATTGAAAACCTATTTGAAAAAATAATTACAGAAAACTTCCCCTACCTGGAAAAAGAAATAGACTTACTAGTTCAGGAAGCACAGAGGGTCCCAGAGAAGAGGAACCCAAAGAGGCCCACAGCAAGACACATCATAATTAAAATGCCAAAGGTTAAAGACAAAGAGAGAATCTCAAAAGCAGCAAGAGAAAAGCAATTAGTTACCTACGACTGTCAACTGATTTCTCAACAGAAACTTTGCAGGCCAGAAGGGAGTGGCAAGAAATATTCAAAGTGATGAAAAACATGGAACTACAACCAAGATTGCTCTACCCAGCAAGGCTGTCATTTAGAACTGAAGGTCAAATAAAGAGCTTCACAGATAAGAAAAAGCTGAAGGAGCTCATCACCACCAGACCAGCACTACAGGAAAAGTTAAAAGATCTTTAAGAAGAAGCTAATGAACAAAAGAATCTGATGAACTAAATGGGTCCAGAGACACTGATGCATGCAACAGATGATCATATTTCAGAGGGAAGAGGGAAGGGGGTGGAGGGTGGGAAAGATTAACCAAAGAAGTTATATGCATATATGCATAACCCACAGTCAGTAACGGGCTGAAAGTCTGGGGAGGGGGTGGGAGCGAAGTGGAGGGGGTCAATTGGGGGGGAAAAATGGGTCACATGTAATACTTTCAACAATAAAGATAAATTTAAAAAATAAATAAATAATATTTTGATAAATATTTGGAAAAAAAATAACAACTTCAATTTTCAGTCTCATGAGTTTTATAGTGATTTAAATAAGAGTTATAACATTCAATATTCTGAGGTTTTGAAAAACAGAATTAATTTTTAAATTCCTTTGGAAGACATTAAAGATTGCAGTGAATTAATATTTTTAATGATACTAAACAGATCTCACTAGGAAATTTAAAGGTTCTACAAAAGAAAGTTCTCAACACTTAATATTTGGGAAAACCTCAAACTCTCTTTTCTTTGATGAGAAAGATAAACTTGAGCATCAAAACATTTTACAGCCAGGTGGACAAGAAGGAAAACATTTCCAAATCTACATACCAAGCTTAGAGAAACATTGGAGTCACTGGTAGGTAACATGTTCTTATATGTGAGTGTGGGTGGAAAGACAAAGGTGGAGCAAAGAGAATGGCATCTCTGTGCAAAGATCAGCTGGGTCACACAATGATTGCTAAGATATTTATGAATCTCCAACATTTACACATAAACTAGTATAAAAATAACACCTTCAAAATAAGTGAATCTGTGATTTTTAAAAGAAAGTTTTGGTAGATGATTCAAAATAGTCTGAAATGTTGAAGATCAAATATTGGTGATACAATCATTTGTAATTAGATTAACAATTTAAGCTAGTAATTTTGACAATAAAATAAATACATAACACTGGTCAGTCAGAGTGGCTCAGTGGTTAGAGTGTCTGCTTGTGCACCAAAGGGTCTTGGGTTCAATTCCCCTTCAAGGGCACATACCTGAGTTGCAGGTTCGACCCCAGTCGGGGCACTTGAGGGAGGCAACTGATCAATGTGTCTCTCTCACATCGATGTTTCTCTCTCTGTCTTCCCCTCCTGACGTTCCTCCCACTCTCTCTAAAAAAATGAAAAATGTCTCCAGGTGAAGATTAACAACAACAAAAATACCATTAGTGAGAAATCAGATAATATCTGAACAAGATCAAGTCCTCATCAAGAACTAGTAATGAGCCAACTGCTAGTTACTTTTTTTTTTTGCCTCCAGTCTCCTTTCATACAATAAAAGTGAACACTTATCTCCATATCTACTTATCTTATTTTTCATTAATTGAAAATTTTCACAAGCAACCACAAGGTAATGACAAAAATATGGTTCCAGAAAAATCCACCTCCACCTGAATACAAAAGATCTGTTAAAGAAAAGCTACACTTTTCCCATCACTCTGGCCTCGCTCCTTGCTCCAGAAATCACTCCCTCTAGCAGGCTTTCCCTACTTTTTATCCCATCCTCCTGGAATCATTTCAAATGACTTAGAAAGATGTGGTAGTAGCACTCATGTCATGCTGTTACTGTATGTGGGAAAGAATTATTTTGACTCCCACTTTTGCCAAATAAAGTCTGACCTATACAAGGGATATGAGAGAGTTTATTATAATTCCAGATACTATCTCAAATTATTGGGGGGAAAAATGAAGTTGAAAATAATCAGGTTTTATTCTGAACATATTATCCCAATTTCAATTAAAAACAACAGCTGAATATAAAAAAAAAAAAAGCCTTTTACAACTTGTGGGGAATCTATTACTATCTTTTAACAACCCTCTACCTGACCCTACAAAATTGTGCCTTGTAGGTGAAAACAAGAGACAGGCTGTGAACTGCCTTCATTTATCTCAACTTGTTTTGTGCTGACACACAGAACAAGAGGTGGGCAGAAAGCCGAGAAGGAGGCAGTTGAAGCCCTCAGACAAGCTGAAGGGGGAATCCTGCTGAAGAGCAGGAACCCACATTAGTCCTCCCAGCTCATACCACTGGGCTTGTTAACCACAATGTGTTCTTAATTTTTCTTTTGTAGAGCAAAATTGAAACTGGGGAGGGAAAACGAAAGAGTCAAGGTAGATATTTCATCTCTAGTAGTTTTTTTTGCCAGAAATTTAGGAACAGTTCTAGAAGGAAATCCAGTTCAGAGCACCTTCCCTTACTGCAAAAAAAGAAAGAAAGAAAGAGAGAGAGAGAGAGAGAGAGAGAGAGAGAGAGAGAGAGAGAGAAAGAAGAAAGAAAGAAAGAAAGAAAGAAAGAAAGAAAGAAAGAAAGAAAGAAAGAAAGAAAGAAAGAAAGAAAGAAAGAAAGAAAGAAAGAAAGAAAGAAAGAAAGAAAGAAAGAAAGAAAAAGAAATCTCATCTCTGCAGCCTCCTGCACATCAAACATCAGTGTCATTATTTTATGAAGACATCACCCCAGCAGCCATTAAGAGTGCTGGAGGTGACTGATAATAATTAATATATCTCTTCAATTACAGCCTCTGACACTATTACTGATAGGCATGTCATGGATAACGTTACATAACAAAGGATGTGTTGAAAGTATTTTGTTATATGACTATTCCATCACTTGCATTTCCTCTATCTGCTACTCTCCTTTCTTCTGCTAGGACTGATGTGACGGCTTCCAATGGCATTTGTAAAAGTCCAGTTGTATCTCTAGGACCAAATTTTCATGAACTAGTGCTAGATTCACCTGCAGAGATTTATATTGTTTCAAAAGAAGATTGATTTGCCTTAGCCAGTTTGGCTCAGTGATTAGAGTGTCAGTCTGTGGACAGAAGGGTCCTGGGTTCAATTCCTGCCAAAGGCACGTACCTCAGTTGCAGGCTCGAACCTCAGCCTGGGTCTTGGGGCACACAGAAGGCAACCAATCGATGTGTCTCTCTCACATCAATGTTTCCCTCTCTCTCTCCCTTCCATTCTCTCTGAAAAGTAATGGGGAAAATATCCTTGGGTGAGGAGTTTAAAAAAAAAGAGAGATCTATTTGACTCAAACGAAAAGTATTACCCAACATGGCATGTAGATGTTACACTTTCTTTAGTGAGGCCTGGGATTAAGGGAGTCTCAATTATGAATCCATATTTTTTTATGGGAGAAAGTCGGCTCTGTACTTTTTGAAAATTTATCTTTTAGTGTACATTTTGTTCTCAAGGGGAAACTCAGCATCATTGTGTATTTCCTAAATTAATCCAATTATAATGATTTCTATATTTAACGATGAGCTACAAATGTTTTTAATCATGTCTCATTCCCTATGGAACAGCTAGCACAATACCTTTGTGTACATACTAAATAATTGCACAAAAATAGCCTTGTACACTAATGGAAAACCTGCCAATGCAAGGAATTCATCCTCAAAGCTCAAATCACTTTCTGAGAGGGCAGAAGCCACAGATTTGGAACCACACTAAAGTCTGTTACGCTCATGTTTTCTTTGGCATTCTCTACCCAGCCCAACTGGATAATTCCAACAGAAAGTATTCACCTTGAGGCCTAAAATTATACCCTTAAAATTAACAGGATAATTACCCACTTTGTATTTTTACTTTACTCTGAAGACACAACCTTTGTCTTGTGGCTTCCAGGAAGAAATGCTAAGAATTTGACAGAGAAAAAAACACACATCAGGGTTGGGAACTCCGTGCATTACCTTGAGCCCCAGCTTTGGAAAGCCACATTGGGGACCAGGGGTCCAGCCCTGGAAAAGGCAGAAGGCACTTGATGACTCTTTTCATTTGTAATTTATATACGCTTGCATAAGAGTGTTCTTATAAATGATTTTTTACCCAGAAATGGGTGGAAATTTGTAAAATTATTTCAATGTGTTCAATAAGATGTTTGGCAAAGGCTAGCCGGGAATTATAGGGTGAGTTAGGGTGAAATCTCAGTTATGTGCGCTCATTTGGAAGTTTTGGTTCTTAAACTTTTGAATATTCTTCAAAGAGAAACATTAAAGGAAATTGTATTAGTTTCCTGGGGCCACCATAACAAAGTACCACAAATTGAGTGGCTTAAAAAAACAGAAATGTATAGCCTCACAGTTGTGGAGTCTAGAAGTCAGTAGGGTTGGTTCCTTCTGAGGGCTCCAAGGCAGGATCTGTTCCATGCCTCTCTCCTAGCTTCTGATGGTCTCACACAATCCTTGGCTTGTAGATGCTGTATTTCCTGTACCTATTTGTTTCTGTATTGAAATTTCCCCCTTTTATATGAACTCCAGTCATATTGGATTAGTGCAAGCCTTAAGGATCTCAACTTCACCTGATCATTTGCAAAGACCCTATTTCCAAATAAAGTCACATTCAGAGATGCTAGGGTATAGCACTTAAACATCTTTTGGGGAAACATAATTCAACCCATAACAGGGATCGAATTATTTCCAAATGTTAATGATTTATTCAATATAAAAGTATGTTATTTAGAAAAATATAGCAGGGATTCTAAGCTGGCTAAGGTTTGGGGAGAGTAGGTCAGCAGATTAGGAAAGGTTTGGTGAGGGAGGAATGACTTAATATTGTGGAGGAATGACTGATACCTGGAGGTATCAGAATCAAAATCAGGTGTGTTTTTAAAATTTGTGTTCAACAATAGAATTTTATATTTGAAATATGAAAACATAACTATTTTTTTATATTACAGATAGACAGCCCTGGCCAGTTTGGCTCAGGGGTTAGAGTGTCAGCCACTGGACTGAAGGGTCCCGGGTTCGATTCCAGCCAAGGGCACGCACCTCAGTTGCAGGCTACATCCCTGGCCCTGGTCAGGGCGAGTGCAGGAGGCAACCAGTAGTGTTTCTCTCTCTCTCTCTGAAAAGCAATGGAAAAAATATCCTCTGGTGAGGATTAAAAAAAAAAAGATAGACAGTATCCCTCATCAAAGTACGGTTGGCTGGTAGGAATAAGTGAAAGATATTTCTAGTGCTCCTCCCTCAACCATGCTCTTCCTCCAGGGGTATCAAAGTAGGTTGGGGAGTGGGAGTAGGTTGAGAATCAGCATGACCCTCTCTATCACAGGGAGCAAGGCTTTTCAACACTAAAACACTATTAGTAAGATAACAATTGACTAATACTGTACTCAGACATGCAAAGAAAATGGACCAACTTTCTCATAAATCACTAAATGCTCAACATTATCCCCTCCCTGTTGGGTAGGAAAGGGGTACAGAACAAAATATAATGCAATCCAGTAAATTCAGTCTGATCCCATTTGGATGACTTTAGTCTGCTCAGTAACTGCTCAATTTTTTGGATTGCCTCCTCCCCTCCTGCTTCTTGTCTGAATGATATTTAGATACTTGGTGGCTAAAAAGGTGACCAGGTTCAGATGATCTGAAGGTCCTATACGTTAAGGGGATCTCACATATCCTAGTGTCCTTTTGTTGGGCCCTTTTGTTGCGACTAGATGCCTGCTCTGGTCTTCTGACTACTGACGCCTGAGACACATTCTGATATTTTGGAAGATTGAGTGCCAAAGAATGGGAGTTGGTGATCTGTAGCTTGAAAGCCAAATCCAGCTTATTATTTAATTTTATAAATGAAATTGAAGTGAAAAATGGCCATACCCATCCATTTATGTATTGTCTATTATGGCTGCTTTTGTGGAACCAAAGCAGCAGAGTTGAGTAATGGTAACAAAATCCAAATGAGCCAAAAAGCCTAAATATTTACTGAGTTTTAACAAGAAAAATTTGATAATCACTGACTTAAAAGTTTGCAATGTTTATTTGTATGCCTAAGAAAGTTATGCTAGTACACACACACACACACACAAACACACACACATACACTCAGAGCTATGTTCCTGGACTCCTTAATATTATGCAGATTTTTTTGACACTCCTTCCTTGAATTTCCACTCCAAAAAAAAGAAAGCACAAGAAAACATAAACTACAAATCTTTGCTTTACCTTAGTCTCAATTTTCCCATCATTCAGGAGCACAAGAAGGGGTAGACCATGTCTTTATTATATCTTGTCCTTTTATCTACTCCTGACACATTCAAGAGAGAGAGAGAGAACTCATGGCCATGGACAACAGTGGAGAGATTACAGAGGAGAGACGGAGGTGGAAAGGGGCATTGAGGGGATAAATGGTGATGGAAAAATTAAAATAAAATAAAATAAAATAAATTTGATTTTTTTATTGTTGAAAGTATTACAAATGTCCCTCATTTCCCCCCCTTTGCCCCCTCCACCCATCTCTCACCCTTCCCCAGGCTCACACCTATCTCTTGTCTGTGTGCATGGGATGTTCCTATACGCTTATAAGTTCTTCAGTCAATCTCTTCCCTCCCTCCTCCCACCTTCCCTCTGAGGTCTGTGGGTCTGTCCCATGCTTCCATGTCTGTGGTCCTATCTTGTTCATTAGTCTATCCTGTTCCTTAGATTCCACATATGAGTTTAGCCCATACTGTTTTCTCCTTTTTCTAAATACCTATGGCATTTAAAGTCAATGGCACACAGCTCGAAAATCTTTATGTCTGTATCATATTCTGTGTCATATCACAATAATCTCTGACTGCATCCATCATTAGCAGAAGGAACACCTGATCCATCTTTAGATTCTAAATGGTACTTTGCAGATGGTTTGCATCTGTTTATGTCTGGTATGATGAATGGCTAGTTTTGTTTTAGAGTTAATTATCAAAGTTCTCAAGAATAAAGAAAATATCTAATATTGCTTATTTATTTCACATAGAATACCTAGGAATATGCTGATGTTAACAAATATTTGTTGATTGATCTTTCAAGGTCACGTTCAGAACTTTTAAGCTACTGCAAACTACAAACTGCAACTACTACATACATTTTAGGGAGCTATACAAGCTCCTGGAAAGCAGGAAAGTAATACAGGCACACCTCAGAAATATTACAGGTTTGGTTCCAGACCACAGCAATAAAGTGAGTATCACAATAAAGCGAGTCATAATCTTTTTGCCGTTGGAGGGTCTTGCCTTCGATCTGTGAAAATGCAGCATCCCTGAAGCTCAGTAAAGCAAAGTGCAATAAAACAATGCATGCCTGTAGAGAGTATTTGTTTTATTATTTTTCTTCTGGCCCCACAGAGGAAACCTCAGACTTTTAAACTTAGGTTCTGAGCAACTTACTCTGAACCAAATATATCCAGTGCTTCTTTGGCCTTTATTCTATTCACTGCTTAGTTCCAAACTTCTCCAGAAAATTTGTTCCACTGCAAATCATTTCTAGGAAAGAAGAATTTGCACATTTTAGTTGGAGCCTCCTTGTTGTAGAAATGAAACTCTAGGGAGGGTCATAGTTTTCAAATTTTAATAGAGGGTTTTTTTCCTAAAGAAATGTAGGCTTCATGTGATCAGGAACCTTTTCTGGTTTGTTCACCCTTAAATCCCCAGAACCTAGACAATTGACTGCCACATAATAGATATTCAATGAATATAAATAAAGGAAAATATAGTTATAAGATAGAAAAGAAAGAAAAATAGTGATATTAAATGAAATTAAAATTAAACAAAATGAAAACTTGGACAGACACTCCAATATAAAAAAATATAAAAGTGTGTTCTAGTATGAATTTATTTTATTAGTTTGGATTCATCATATTAACTCAGAAAGTCAATAGATAAGAAAATAAGATTATTGAACTATACATGAAACTTTGAAACCAGGCGCTATAATTGATGATTGTAATCTGATTTCAGCATGAGTTTCCAATTTATTTCTGCATTTGTTTGCGTTGCATAGGCCAGAGAAAATCTTGATTTATACAGATGACTAGTGAATTTTTTTAACATCTCACTTTGTAATCTCAGAAGTTTTCAATTAACATCTTGCTTTGTAATCTCAGAAGTCTTCAATGAAACACATGTACTTGAAAGAGTAGTACCAAATTTTTGTTTGCAATTTGGAAACTAACTATAACTCAGAATTACAATTGATAAATAAATTTCTCAATAAGTTTAAGTTTTTACTGATACATGTAAAATATGTGTGCATATATATGACATATGTATCTTGAAATATTATGAGACAGTCAATAATGTCATTTAAAATTTTCATATATCTCAATACCCATCTCTATCACATATTCAGAGTATATTAAGAATCAAATTTACCTTAATTTTCATGTCGAATCCAAATTTGAAGTTTCAACTTTATTGCCAACTTTATAAGTTATAAATATGATTGTCATGGCAGGCTAGCAATGTCCTATTGAGTTCCTTCGGCTTACTAAAAATGTCAGCTTATTAAAAACACAAGTAAAGCACAACCATGTTTTAGCACAGGACTTGTTGTTATTACTTGGAAGAGAAAAAAAATTACTTGGCTCATTTGAAAGATTTTCATCGGTCCTTGGCCTTGGAAGAACCAACTAACTCCAACTGAAAAGGATATTTTGGAACTCATCCTCTACATAACAACAAATAATGCTAAAAATTCTGCATTATAAAGAGGATAACTGAAACATTTGTCAATTTCTATCATAAAATCGAACACTGTTTTGAAAGATGCTCATTAATCTGCTTAATAGCAAGTGCTTGTCTATACAACATACTATAATTATTTGAACTCATGTTGGCAACTGCTCTTATATGAATTAGAAATCCTACAGTTTTTCCAGCCATTGGTTTCTCAGTGCTAATTGCAACACCAATACATTTTCGACAATGGATTTGATGGCATATTTTTAAAATTAACATAAAACTTAAAACACTTTTTCCTGCTGTATGTGCTCCAAAAATTTTACCCAGCAATATATATCCTTTGTATTTACTTATATAGTCCTACTTTACCAATAAATTGGTATAATGCCCAGTATTCATACCTTAAAACAGTTGAATTATAATGGTTTTACATAATTCACTTTTTGAAATAAACAATTTCTTCATGAACAGCTTCTTAGTGTTCTTTTCACACAATATTTTAAGATAACGACAGCAAGTGTGTTCCTTGCTTGTTCATCAACCATAACGGTTCCAAAATCAATAGCATAGGATTGAATGAGTGCTTTCCTGATGTCCTGTGCTTTTGTCTTACTTACAATGTGATAACTTCAAATGATGCTATGAATATTTTTTATTGGTGGACTTACATTTATAAGTGCACTTTTTCAAGAACATAAAATGATGATTCAAATTGCACTAACACGTTCTAGGAGACATGCTTTAATAGTCAATCTTTTATTTCAGAACTTGTCAGAATTTACAGAACAAAGAACTTTGCAAATTTGAACACAAACACAATGAGAACTTTGTGTAGAGGGCACTACACTTGGAGCTGGTATAACCTGACTCGTGTCATCTGATCCTCATAATGTTCATGGTATTAACCATGAAATTTTATTTTCTTTTGAAACTTCCTGTTTTTAATTAGTGACTGATTTCTAGTTTGAGCAGCAATGATTTCGCCTCAATTTTAACAATTACACTTCTATGCATATTTAATTTAGGCAAGTAACATCTGACGCTATCATAAGTACGATACGGTCACGATGCAGTGTATAGAGTTCACCTGCTATTGCACAATGGTTTCATAAGCCACGATAGGAGCATGAGCCGAGCAGATGTGTCTAAGCTTCGCCTGGCATTCAATGGAGCACAGTACACATGTGCTGAACTAGTGAACTCACTTGTATAATTTTACATGAGCAGACGTGGACAAGCTTAAATTCAAAGAAAGGCCAGAGAAAAACCTCCTCTTTCCTAATCAATTACACATTTGCAGGAAGGTTAAATATATGCATAAATAAGCAAAAGAAACCACAGACTGAAATCTGCCTGAAAACAGGTTAAATCCAGTGCACAAGGTATGCTTGACAGTCTCTAACATGCAGAAAATTGGCAAATAACATATTTTAGTGTTTGTTGTTTTTGTTTGGGGTTTTTGCTTTGATTATAGCTTTTTAAGTAATGAAATATAATTTTTAGTGAGAGAAAGTGATAAAATGATTGTAATGACCATATATTGGGCACTTTCTATGTGCCAGGCACTCACTGTGTTAAATGCATTCCATACATATTCTCTTTTATTTCTTAAAACACTAGGAGATAGAAAATATAATTTTTTTCACACATGGGAAAATTTTGGCTTAAAATGTTAATAGCCTAAGGTAAAACAGTTGGTAAGGGAATCTAGAGCGATTTCAAGTTGTATCTCTATGATTCCAAAATCTATGTTAATAACTCTTAAACTCTATACCTCTTCCTTGAAACTTAATAATCTCAAGTTCAATGTATCTCTGACCAATTAATTGCCCAGGAGTTAAATTTTCCACCTGATTTAGCCCATTATCACAGCTTATAATTTTTTGAGATATTTTTCTGAATAAGTATTTTAATTTCATACTTCACCTGCCCAATGTAGTAGAAAGGACATAGAGGCATATCTTTTTTTAAAGGTTGACAGATTTCAAACTTTATTTTTAAAAACCAGGATTTTAAAATCCTACAATTCTTACAATACTCTCAAATCAATAGAAAACTTTTATCACATCTATGCTCCACCAGAAAAAAATCTTGAATTTTTTTTCCAATTTTGAATATTCCAGTGATACTTCTGCCAAGCAATATTGAGAAAGCAAAGGAACCATAGGTTAGTTAAATCTCTTTATCTTCCCATGGGAACATGGAAATGCATACATGTCCATAGGAACATGGCTGCCTGCATGTACACATACACATGCACACACAAGTACATACACTTTGCCTTCTGTTTTTTTATCCCATCACTCAGCTTTCTTTACCACAAGTTCCTCTCTCTCCTGCTTCTTTAACCCAGAAAGAGCTTTCTTACTGACCTTCTCACAGTAGAACACTGCCAAGGTTAGCCAATTGATTCAACTATTTGCCATTATCTCCACGTAGCCAGCAGTCAGGGACACTGCGAATCTCCTTTTCCTTCTCAAATATTCTTTAACCAATCATTTGCAATCATTTGCAAGCATTTCCCATTGCATGTCCTGTTAGGTAGAGATTGACCTCTTGAAATTGATCATCAGTCAGTCAATCCTTAGCGCTGTGGTTATCAACTGTGCTTCTCCTTTAGTAAAAATCATAGTATGATGATATTTTGAAAGTGGGAGAAAATTTTATTCAATCCCCTTACTTAACAGATGAAGAAATTGTGGCTCATTATAGACTAGGCAGGTAAAATACTAGGAATGGTCAAAACTGCGCAATGAAAATGGAATTAGAATCCAGTACTACAGGCAGAGCTAGTGTATTCAAAAGTCCACCCTTTCAAGCACATTGTAGAGCCTGTGGTATACCACTCACACGGCTGAAATGCCGTCTTTACTGTGAATACACATGTCTATAACCTCACTCTTATGTATTAGCTCTTTCATCATATAACCAACTGGCAGCTACTTGAGCAAATGAATTCTCTGTCTCATTTTGTAAAATGATTTTATTCTTCCTTTATTATTCTATGATGGATATTCTTTCACATTCCTATTACTTTGGCATGACACACCATGCTGTCTTATGAAAAAAGCCCACACTTTTGAATAGACTATTATGCAATCTTGATATAACCAGTGTCACTTCATATAATGAATGAGTTAATAAAACACACAAAATGATTGCTTCTCTTCCTCAATTTCTGTATATCATGGTTGCCGGCTGCTACAAGTACATACAATATAATAATTATTATTGCACTCTATTGACAAAATATATTGAAGACTTAACAACTACCGATGAGCAAATCTCAATGGGGTTTGAGTTGGAAGCACTTTAGACAAAAAAAAAGTGCTCACTAAAGTAGACTTCTCATAAAATCCTTAGGGTTCCTTAGTCTCCACTGAGAGAAAAATTCTATAATAACATTTTTCTTTTTATTTCTGGCATATATAATTAGAGTCGTAGCCTAGGCTATGAGTTAGGAGCTTAAATTCTATTCTCTTCAAACCCTTATTGCTAGAATGTGTGCTTCAATCAAAAGCCTTGCGGTGTTTAATCCTTCAGAAGAATACTATTTTTTTTATACTCAGGCCAATATTTTTCTGGCTTATATCCCAGTATTTTATGGCCTATGTTTTATACCTGGAGCAAAATCCTTCCATCTCTTAATATTGTCTTCCTTAAATCCAATGAAGAATAATTTGTGGTATTTTCACAAACTGCTAATCCACATTCAAGTTGACACATTTTTTTCAGCTAATTAGCATTATACAACAAGAATGGGCAGGCCTGGATTTCATTTTATCCAGTTCCTGGGTCAAATACCAAGCAGTAATAGTGTTGTTTATGCCCAATATTGTAAAAAATGCAACCTTGTAATATGTCCTTAATAGTAAAATCATTAAGTATCATAAACTGGACATGTTGCCCAACCAAAATTTGTCTGTGTAGTCTATTTTCTCTCATCCTTAGTATGTACTTCTCTTTAGTACCTCTGTCTTTATTTCTCTCTCTCTCTTTCTCTCTCTCTCTCTCTTTCTCACACACACACACACACACACACACACACACACACAATATTCTTTCAGATTCAACTTGGAGTCTGTTCTCTCTACAAAGATAACTACCATGATTGCCCCCAAGGAGCTCAACCACACACTCTGGGAACTCAGCACATGCCACTGCTGACTAAATCTCAAGGTATGTTTTGTGGTCTGGCTCATTTCTGAGAAGTCTCCCTGAAGCATACAGGACTTCAATTCTAACCTTGCCACACCATCTAGAAAAATTCACCCTCTAGCACTACCTTCATATTCTCCAAAGAGATTGCATGGAAGATTATGTCCTGTTCCACTCTACCCTGCTCTGAAGGGGAATTATGAAGTAGTCAAGTTGTATCTTTGCCTAAACAAATAAAATTCTCACTCTTCTGCTGTTCTCACATGTCTGTATCTCTTTCAGGAATTCCAAACAAGTCCTCCCTCCTTTAGATTTTTTACTAGGCCTTCTATCTTCTTACTGTCTTCCCATTTCCCTTCCTATGAAGTATTGGATCCCTGAAGGACCTAAGCATGTCCTAACTCCAGTCTCCCCGCTAAACCTCTCCCTTGTTCAGGATTCTAACTCTCACCTTTCAGAGCTCTTCATTCTCATAAGCAATGGAAGCTCCTTTAACATCACAGCTTGAGTTCTTTCCACCTAAGGCTTAAAATAAAACTCTATGTTCAGTCTGGATTATTACTCTCAAGACCTCCTTTTCAGCTGGGATTTCACTTTGTATTCTCCTGTGTTGGATTTCCCTGCTTTCTAAATCCTGTGATTTTATTTTATTTTATTTTATATTTTTTTATTCTATCACTGTGCTGAAACAGACTTTAGTATATTTCTAAGAAAGATTATACAAAAAGATATTTGTTTCTGAGAACTTGCAGGTTGAAAACATCTTTATTTCAACCTTCACACTTGATTATTAGTTTATGTCCCTTTATACAGAATGGGAATTCTTTCCTTTCTATACATCAAAAGAATTACTCCAATGTATTCCAGGTTCAAGGGTTGCTAATAGGACCATTTCCCCCTAATTCTTAATAGGCAATTAGTTGTTGTTGGTTTATTCTCTTTTATTTCTTCACATGAGCTTCTAGGTTCTTTATCTCTGGGTGTAGCAGAGACAGCTAGTTTCTCCCGAGTATCCATCCAGTCCACTTTTCTTCATTTAGTAATAAAAGCTCTTGCATTTAACTAAGCACACGGCAACCCAAACTGAAGACTACAATTCCCAGCTTCCCTTGTAGTGGGGTGATCATGTGACTGAATTTGGGCCTCGTGGATGTGAGAAGAAAGTATGTACAGCTTCTGGAATGGGCTCTGAAAAGAGAGGGAGATAAGCTCACTTTCCATTTCTCGTCCCTGCTGGCTGTACCACAGGTGCGATGGCAGGAGCTAAACAGTCATCTTCAAGCAAGGCAGGAATCGTATTTTAAGAATGGCAAGATAAAAGGGGCTTGAGCTCTCGGTACCACGGAGCAGTTATGCTGCTTGTGTTTGGACTGATGCAGAGGACAGAAATAAATTTACATCATGCTTCCACCACTATTATTTTGGCCTCTGTAAGAGCAGGCAATAGTGTATCCTCGGTAATATTCTTCTACTCATAAAATTTATTGACAGTCCTTCTGGGAAGTTGGTGGTGCCTTTCAACATGGAGACATGTCTTTAAAAATAGTGAAACTGTCTTTGTACAATTTCTTTGATAATTTCCTTCCCTTTCTTTTCTGTTTTCTTTCTGGAGCTAGTTGTTGAACCTCCATAATTGGTCTTCTAATTGTCTTAGCTCTCCCTCCTATTTTCTACCTTTATCTTTTTGTTCTAATTCCAGAAAGATGTCCTCAACTTCATCTTTACAGCCTATTGAATTTTTATTTTAATTGTTATATATCTAAAGCCTCCTTTCTTGTATTGCTTTTTTATTTTTAGAATCCTGTTTTGCTTCATAGATACAATGTATTTGGTTATTTCTCTGAGGATATTATTAGGGAGGGTTTTTTTTTTAGTGTTCTTCTGCTTCCTTTATTGCTGTTTCCTAAGAGTTCCATTTTACAGATTATTTCGATTTTGTCTCTTTCCTGCCAGAGACTTTCTTTCATTATCTGTTGACCTTATCTGTCCATTATTATGTTTAAGAGCAAGGTATTTAAAACACTCATGGGAAGTTCTCTGTGTTAGGGTGGGACTTGCTAACTATTGAGTCTTAATATAAGGTGATTGAGTGACAGGCTAAACTTTTTGTGGGAGAAATCACAAGAAATGTCAAGATTTAAAGATTACTTTTTTCATTAGGGCCATTCTGCTTTTTTTTCAGAGGAAAGTTCTCCAGTCTCTTACCTGGGGTGGGAGGGGAAAGGGATGTCCTGCCATCTCTCTGCATTCTGTAAGAGGTGAGAGCTGGCTATCCCACCTTTCAATACGCAGAAACCAATCAGTCATCCTGTTTTCAGCACTTAACCTGACCTTACCCGTGGCTGGGTCTGAAGTACCTAAAATCAGAGACTTCCTAGTTTCTGATTTCAGTTTCTAAAGAAGTTGAGCTTCTAGTCATGAGCAGCAGATGTGGGTTGACTCAGTGGTGGGAAAGGGTTAGAGAGTAAGCATCAGAGTCACTGAGCTGAACCATGTCAAGAAGCTGACTTGGGGCATTGAATTGTTCCATCTGCAGACCCTTTGTGTTCATTGGCATTCCTGTTTCATGCCTCCACGGTGGCTGGCACCTCTTTTCTAAGTTCTGCAGAGCATATTTAACCCCCTCTCTTCACCACTCTCTTCTGCTGGTGTTCAGTATATACGTTCTCACCTTGCCTAAATTAGATTCAGTCCTCAAAACTCAATCTCCCTAAGACTCATTCTCTACTATTGCCTTCTCTCCTGTTATTTTCTTATGTGTTTATGGGTGTGTGTTTTTATTCCTCTACTTTTGCTGAGCCTTTGAGAGGGAATTTAGAGAAATGTGTGTTTAATCATCCAGATGGCCTTGTGCACATTTAACTTATCTTTGTGCAAAATATGTTGCAACTATGTTATACTGACCTGTTTGGAACCGCAAATTCCCCAACTTAATGTCTTAATTCCTTCTCAACATCAAATACAGTCCTTATACCTAGTGTCAATACAAAAGTGAAATGAATATAAATAGATGATTTGGTTTTTTTCATTCAGCAAACCTCTCTAGAAAGTACAATTTCTATTTATATTGTAAGCTACAGATATTTATTTTAAAAGAAAATAGACTCTTTTTTCTCCGTGAATAACCAATTTTATATGCATGACTCTGCTTGCAAATTCATTTACAAGTGAGGATAATGTTGGCCAAAGAGTCACACTAAGACTGATCCAGAACAATAAATTTCCCTATGAAACTTCCTGTTGCATTAACCCTGTTCCTCTAGGTCAAGCCCCTTGAGTAGTGGGAGAAAGTCATTGCTAGCTACTGTTTTAAAGTTTATATCTAAGATATAAATAAGTCCATTGGAGCCCCCTGAATGAGGCATGTCTGGTTTTTCAGTAAACTGTGGTCCTGAACTTCAAGTTACTACCCAATCAGAGAAGGCAGTAGAAATATGTCTGCCTGTCTGGATGCCTGCTGTAATCTCGAATGATAGACTTAGTCCCTGCTGAGTGTCAGTATAGGGAATTTTCATTTTCTGGTAAACAGAAACTAGTCCTAGAAAATTACATCTTGCTTTTAACAGTTGCATGGCATTGGAAAGCCACCAATATTCAGTTTCTGTTAGCGTTCAGATTCTATAATACTTTGTATCATGAGCCACTAAAAGCTTCTACCTCCTTTTACCCATTGTCATAATTCAGAAAACTCTGCCTCAAGCCTTTCCTTGAAGTTTCTTATTTTGTTTTGTGTTGTTTTTTAATCCCCTTTCAAACAATATGCTCTGTGTTTCCATTTGCTCAGTCATTGGATAAGACTGTACCTATAATTCTTCTCTTATTCAATTATATTAATTTGAATTTTACATATCTTAAACCCCATTCCAGTTTACACACTCAACTGGTTTTTATCAAAGCACAGAGCTGTGCTACGTTTGTCTATCTCGACCCTTTTCATTTCAGAAATCGGGACTTTGTTTGCTCCTCTCTTCTATCTTTCCTTTCTCAAATTGGTTTCTGACTCCTTTGGAGTTCATTCAGCTTTTCATGCCAGTTGGAAAAATGACAGAATTATTACTCAGATACTTCGTTTAAAACTTCACTTCTGAAAAAGAGATTTTTTTCTCCCTCTCAACTTTGTGACAGGAAATAGAACACTGAGCCGTCCAAGGCAGGAACAACTGAAGAAACAGGCCCCATGCTACAGTCATTATGTCACTTCTGATGAAGCTCAGCCTTCCACCCTTCAGGAACTTTTTTAGCATATTCAGATTCCAGAATCTACCCCAGACCTAAAAATCATTTAGGGTCTACTCCACTTACCCTGATCGAATGTCAATGCCCTAGTTTTTTATTCTTCTTTCAAATAGCTCTGGGTGACAAAAATACACCAGTGCAAGTCTGCAACCCGTAGGCATGTTACACACCAAATATGCAAGTCAAACATGACAAGTTTTCTACGATGGTCATTGAAACTAATGAGGTGAAAAAAGCAGACAAAGGGATTACGCACAAGGGGGGATTTTTTTTAAATGTTTTTTTTATTTAACTCATTAAAGTCTCATGCTGCTTTCTCATTACCAAAATATGAATAGGTTATCAAACATGGCAAGTTGCTTCTTTAAGCTCCCACACTCTAGACTCATATATGCCTGAATTTGCTCTCCAACCCTGCCTCTGATGAACTATGTGACATTTTAACCAAATCATTTAACTTCTCTAAAAATAGCCATCTTTTCAGTTGCAAATCCTAGTAATAATACTTACTCAGAAGTTGATTTTGAGGAGTCACTGAAAATATGCACAAATGACATAATACATAAACAGAAAGCCTGATGCAACATAGGGACCTATATTTATGACATTATAATTTTATAAACATAATATCATTGTTGTCAATGAAAAAATAATGAATCACCAAAGTCTTATTAGAAAGAACTCTGCACTCTGATTCTGACCCATGACCTTGTTTGTAACACCACAATCATTTTTATTTGTTTAATATTGTATAATTGTTATAAAGATATTGAGCAGAAGCCAAATATGTTTGATAATTAAGGAAAGAAATATAGCAGCTTTTATAGGAGTTATGGACTACAAATTTTGTCACTTGCCAAAATAGAACTTCTCATCCCTCACCCCTCACCTTTACCCTGGAAATGGTAAAAAGGTACATTTCAAAGCCTGACAATATTTTTAATTTCAGAGATAAATGTAAATCATTACATTCCCATTCCAATTAAGTTATTCATTCTTCATTGAATATCCTATAGTCTACTCAATGTGTCACCTTTTTATTAGGAAGGATTTCCAATGTTCTGGATATACATTTGATACAATGAAGATTTCATAGTAGTAAATACATAATGCAAATGTCAATCTCAGAAAATTTAATGAACCTGGCTCTTCTATTTTTCAACATATTTAGGACTGAAGAAGTAGTTCTTACTCTTAATGTGTGTAAAAATATCCTGGCATGCTTGTTAAAAACATGTTTTCTGGCCTAACCCCCAAAATTTTGATTTGATGTATTTGGGTTGGGACCCAGAAAGCTGCATTTTAATAGATGTACCATGTGGTCTCCATTACAGGTGAGTCTCTAAGCTCACTTGGAGAAAACTAAAGGAACAATCTAGAATATTTTGCTTCCATTTCATATGAAATTCTCAATAACATTATAAAAATGATTGTAGATTCCCCTAAAAACTGAGATCTCCTACATGCATCTTTTAGAGATGAGAAAATTGTTTCTCTATTCACACATGTACAAAATGTCTTTCTATTTTCCCCATTTTAATAGCAATCTTGCTCAATCTTACCTCAATATTCTAAAAAATAGATTTTAAGAAAATAAAACACAAACAACCACTGAAGCTAGAGACTAAATAAATCAAGATTTTTTTTTTCTTTTGTTTTGTTTTACAGGAGTATGTATTTTTCAAATGGATGTACTTTGGAGCTATTTGAAGAGTGAGCTCTGAACAAGTAAGTGTGTATTCACTTAATATCACTTGCTATAGCATCTGTTGGGACAGGCATCATTAAAGTTAGAGTGGCAAGGCCACAACCAATTAAATATGAATCAGAAATGAAAATAAAGCAGATCTGAAATTATGATGTAAATTCAATGTAAATATATTCATTCATTCTTTTTGTTAGCTAGTATGTATTTATCATGCTTCAATTTATTTTTAAAATACATCTATTGTATAAAGCAAAATATACCCACAAGGGATAACAGAGTGACATTTACAGGCTCTTTGGGGTATATTTAAATGTATGTCTGATCTTCAAGAGTAAGCCTTTGAACACAAAAATAACAATGATGCTGAATTAAAATAATCACCAAAAATCATCACTGAAACCTTCACAAAGTCTATCAGTTTTTTCCTGCCTTCCACAGTCTTATTTCTAACTTCCAAAGCATGTAGCTCATATCATTTGTTCATATCTTTTATTTTGAACTTGACTAACTTCAGTTTTCTAATAAACCTGTGGAACAGGACAGATTACAAGTCACTGACATTTTCCAATATTCCTCACCCACACTCAAACAAATAGAAATCATACTTAAAACAAAATTAACATTATTTTTTTTTTTTAATTTTTTTTTTTTAAGTTAATCCTCATCGGAGGACACACTTATGGATTTTAGAGAGAAGGGAAGAGACAAGGAGAGAGAGAGAGAGAGAGAGAGAGAGAGAGAGAGAGAGAGAGAGAGAGAGAGAGAAACATTGACGTGAAAGAGAAACATCAATCAGTTGCCTCCTGTTGGCACCCTGACCTGGGTTTGAACCACAACCTAGGTATGTGCCCTGACTGGGAATCAAACTCGAAACCTTTCGGTGTACAGGGCAATGCTCCAACCAACTGAGCCACACCAGCCAGAGATAACATTCCTTTTTTGAAACACTGCTGGAATATCTAGGGAGGGGTAATTTTTGAAATAATATTTTTAATGGGTATGTATTCAGAGTCTTCATGACCTTATTAGGCAAGTCATAGAACTTCTCTGAGCTGTAATGGCTTCATGTGCAAACAGGCGTAATAGCTCATTGTAGGGCTGGTGTGTACAAATTCATGGGGATAATGTATATAAAATAGCAAGTAGAGTATCTGGCAAGTGTAAGTGATAATAAATAGAAGTTGTATGATGAGACAATAAGGATGTTTCTGCTATTGAATTGGTCTCTCATTATTTCCTGGATGTATATTTTATCTCTTCTACTAGACTGAAAATTATTTGAGAGCTGAGATGGTGTCACTATTTTTTTAATCACCATCAATCTGGCACAGTATTAGGTAAATAGTACCTGCTATGTAAATAGTCACTTAATTAAATTAGAGATAACCATATCAATTGAAGGGAGTGTAAATTTTTTCTCTTACTAAAATCTGAGCTGTATCTTACCTAAGAACACTACTTGAAGTATCTCAAGCTTGGAATAAACATCTCCTGAAGAAAGCTAAGCATGACGGCATTAGCTGCTAATCAAATTCTATTTTGATGCTTCTGTGTGCCAAATACTATCGAGGCACTTTGCATGTATTAACTCATGTAATTCTTTCAACAACCATAAGGTGAAGAAACCATTGTTATTTCTGTTTCATGAATGAGGGAAGTGGGAAATTGATAGGTTAAGTGGCTTCCCTGGGTCACACAAGTAGTAAATGACAGAAGCAGGATCTGAAAACCCAGAGTGTTGGCCACAAACTCCGTACACTTAACTGCTGTTCTATATTTTAGCTATGGCAGATTAAGAGAGAAAAAAGGGAAGGGTGAGAAAGGTTTTTGGTGTGAGATACAGAAAAAGAACCCATTTAAATCTAATGAAATGGGTTGTTGACCTTTAAGTTCATCTGCTTCTTTTTCAAAATCTCAGCATAGTGAAATGATTGCTAAGAGTGTTAACTTCCTCCCTGAGGAACAAGTTTGTACTTTAATTAATACTCATCACGTAGCACAGGCAAAGAGACACATACATCATCATGGAAGAAAGTAATCTGTTGCATTTGGAACCACTTGAAAATTACTGATGCCAAATTTCACAGCAAGCTCCAAACTTTAGTGAGGTTGGAGCTACCTTGCCTCTAGCAGCACACAGAGTCGAGTCTGCCACAGAGTTACCGGGCGGGGAGGGCACTAAATTCCTCATTGGTTGTTATTCTTTTATCCCTCCCTAATGTTTTTATAGAAACAGGACCAGACTTCCTCTCAAATATCAATCTCTATTTTCAACTTTGTGAAATCTTCAAATGATTTAGAAAGGGAATACCAACTATTTACTTAACCGTTATCTTTATATTGGTTTTATCAGGGGTCAGTAAGCTTTTTTCTATAAAGGGTCAGATAGTAAATATTTTAGGCTTTGCTGGCCAAATGGTGTCTACCACAACTACTCAATTCTTCCTTTGAAGCGTGAAAGCCTCCACAGACAATACACAAGTGAAAAGATGTTGCCCTGTTCCAATAAAACTTTGTTTACAAACTTAGGCAGCAGGCCAGATTTGGGCCCCAGGCAACACTGTGCTGACCCTATGTTTATAGGAGTCCATAATTTTACAAGCCAAATTATTCTTGAATCATTGCAATTAGCCTGCCACTTTATCCCAATATATATGATCTTATTTAATTTTTCCAGCAGCTCTTTAAAAAAAAGCTCAGGCAGATCATGTGGACCAGGGTTAAACATATAGTAGGTTATGGAGAAGTTAAGAAGCAAAGAATCAAACGCACATGGTTTGCTTATAAGCTCTGTGTCTACTCTGCCTGATACACAAGGCTAAAGCTTTTATGGTAATTTTTTAAAGAAGATCAAAATATTTTTCAGTTAAATGAGTTGTAACTAGAGATAGTTGGTTTCAGTAACAATAATAGTTGGTTAACAGTAACTTGGAGAGAATGAAAGAGTGAATCATTGACCAAAATACTTTGAGAATACAGAACACTGACCTAGCCTTTGACACATCGTAAGAATAAGAAAGAAGACTGCAGAATGCCTGCTAGTCTGATCCTTCAAAACAGTAAGGATGTAACTAATAGGTAGGCCAAGTTCAAAGTCTCTTTCCAAAAGTTTTATGCTTAACTTGTGTCTCATCACCATGAAATTAAATTCTGACTAGTGTGTTTATGAAATAATCTCAAGTGACATTGTGACTTCTTAAGCTGCCTTGTTATATATTGTCCATCTTGGTGCTATGATGTATGCTTTACTTATTTGTTGGAGTAATTTATATTTATTTGTTATTTTTTGATAGGTGACATTAAGTTTAACTGATTCATAGACTTTATACTACTTAATCAACTGCCTATGACTTAACTGATTTATTAAATAAGCTAACCTGGAATTTAGAAAAACACCTCTTTCTCTTTGTACAGTTGTGTAAATAAAAATAGTAATTATGACAGAATCTTTTTTGAAACAATTCAGAACCCTACCATTTTATTCTGCTCTCTCTACTAATTCCTCTTATTCCAATACGCACTAATCTCTATTAAGACTACCCAGGCTTGGTCACCATGAAAAACATCTGCTTTAAAATCTAGACTAGCAGCTTTTTTTTTTAATGGTAGGCAGGATGCAAAAAATATCTTGGAAAATTAACCTAGATGCCTGTCTGTGAAAAGGAGAATTTTTCTCTTTGGAATAGAGTTTTGTTTTATTCATCTTTATCTAAAAATTGTATGAAGAGAAAATTTTCAGTTTTCTATTCAATGGGAATAGAAATCATAACTTGCATTTTCTGATTGAATCATATGACACTTTTAGAACAGTAAATTAGAATGCTTTTATTATTTCTCAAGAAAAAAAACTATTGCAAAGTGTTCTGTCAAGTTTATGGAAAAGGAAACTTTAATACGTCATTTAGCAGAAAAAATGAAAGCAAATGGCTGCTTTTAATGAATGCTGTGGTGATACGCAGAGTGGTCACCATTTGAAAGGATAGAAATTGTGTCATACTTTATGTGAGAACTTGATCATTTGAAGCCAGGTTAACATACAGATAGTCACGGAGAGGAGGCAGGTATTTTTCTTTACAAGCAAAAGTCCTGTATCCCAGCATGTTCCAATTGCAGTGCCTTTATACCTCAATAGTCCTAAAGTGAACTACCAGTGATGACTGTACTTTACAGAGAAAATTCTTATCCAATCAAAGTAAAAAAAATAACTCCAAGTGTATTAAGTGGGGTTCTAGGATCCCCCAGAGAAATAAAATAATAGGACATATATACAGATACAGATATAGATATAGAATGATATGGGTATGGTATAGTTCTGGGTAAAGACATAGACATATGTATATGGAGAGAGAGAGAGTAGCCATCATAGATATATATATCAGCCTCCATAGTCGCCTGAGGCAATTCCTTATCTGTTTATATTTTGGCTCAGGTGATTGCAGAGGCTGACAAGTCCAAAATCTATAGTGTGGGCCACTTGTCTGGAGATCCAGGAAAGCCAGTGGTGCAGTTTCAGTCCAAACACTGGCCTAGGAGAGCCGCTACTCCAGTTCCTCTCCAAAAGCAGTCAGCTTTCACCCAAACACTCCCTGCACCTAAACACTGCTATGATGAACCTGGAGGAGGTCAAGAGGAGGGCAGATAGAATGACTATGAGGGTAGAAGTTTACCATATAAGAACAATGTTCTTTCAAAGCTTTCTGCCTAGAAGGGTGAAGGCTTTGGTGGGAAAGATCACCAAAGTTTACAAAATCAAATAACTATAAATAAATGCAAAAGCACTTGAATCTGCACCTAGAAGCTGTAAAAGGATGATTTAAAGACAATTCATTTTATATAAACTCCATATCCAATACAGCAGCAAACCCCGTTGGCCCATTACCTTTAAAATATCTCAGAATCCAACCACTTTTCACCACCACCACTGTTAACATTCTTTTCTAAGCCCCCATTATCTCTTGCCTGGGTTATTTCAGTAGTGTCCCAATTCATCATTTTACTTCCAATATTGCCTCCATACAGCTTTCTCAAAATGGCAAATAAATTGTTTAAAACAAGTCATCTCTTTTCTTAAAAGCTTCCAATGACTTCCTATTTCACTTAGAGCAAAAGTCAAAATCCCTATCATGGCCAACAATATGCTTCACAGTCAGGCCCCCAACTATCTGCTACTTTCTCCACTGCACTGTAGCCTCTTTGCTGTTCCTTAAAAATCCCAGGCCTGCTCTTTTTCCAGGGCCTTCATACTTCCTCAGTCTTCAACCTGGAAATTTCTTCTCCCAGATTCTACATTCCTCACCTCCTTTAGGACTTTCCTCAAAGGCCACCTTTTCAACGAGGCCTTGTCTGACCACCCAGTTTAAAATTATAATCTTCCTCTCCCCATATCACAAATGCCTCCTTTCCCCACAGCTTACTTACCTCCATTTATTTTAATATTTTAATACGATGATCTTTCCTTTGGGATATAAGCTTAAAGGAGAGAAGGATTTTCAGTCTATCCTCACTGCTGGGTCCTCAGTGCCTGGAGCAATGCCCTCAACACAGAGTAGGTGCTCAATCACTGTTTGTTAATTAAATTAATTAATATCTTCTAATAAAAGAGTGGAGCTCTGGAAGAAAATATATATACGCAAACAACAAAGGTGCTCATGAATTCCTGATGATTAATCCTCACAGGGTTTTATTTCTACCTCATTTCAAGATTCATGTCATGTAAAGCCACCACAGCTCCCAGGAAACACCTCCCTGTGCCACTCTCAGGTACAAAACACAAAGCCAAATAGGCCACTTGATCGAGTCAGTACAGCGAGTTCTATGTTCTACTCCAACATCTACTATTACTAGCGCTATTCATCACTACTGCTTCTGCCACATTTTTATCTATACTTTGAAAGGTGACATTTAAAATAATAGGTCCCTTCACATCTGTTCTCCTCCCTCTCTAAAAAGCAATCAAGGGACACTCCATGGTATGAAAACAAGCACCATGGTAAATGTTCAAATGACAAGGGGGAATGCCAGGAGGTTTCAGATTTCCTGCATCACGCCTATTTTTTGCAGAGGGGAAAGAAAGGTTTCATAATCTAAATCCATTCCTTTTCGAATGCCTGCTGCCTGTGTAAATACTGCTTAGATAAATGGCTCCTTGTCCAATATATTTGTTCCCCAGCAGTTGTTAGCAGGCCTCAGAGCAGTTGCTGCCTCAGTCAGTACTAGGGGCTCTCTCTCCACTTACCAGGGTCCTCGCACCCTACTTTTTGTCTCCTCTCCAGATGGCCTTCATTACAGAGAGAAATTTTACCAACAGGTGCTCCTTGTGCCTGGAAATGCCATCCTGAAATTCAAGGAAGAGCTAATCCTCTGTGTGCGTTAGTGGTGTGTGGGGGTTTAAATGCGTGCATGGTTTAGGAAACCCACACTCCGCGGACATATTTCTTGACACTGATAGGTTTGCTCCTCACTCTTAGCAAAATCTATCTCCTTCACAGGAAATTGCAGTCTCATCATCATAATTTCACTCCTTTAGAGTGAGATGCCATTTGAAGAAGAAAAGAGAAACTCCTTCCTAGGTCCACACAAACCAGATATCCCGACAGCAGAGTTGAAATGGAGAGAATATTACACTACACAGGCTCCTGAATATTCATTCGCTTCTTTAACAACTACTTTCCCTCTCTGACAGCTTCTCCATTGGCAAGAGAAACCTTTTCTTTTCGAAATTAAAATCTGCCTCCTGTTTCTCGAGTTAGGTTTTTCACTAGTTCCACAGGCTGGGGGTTAATTGTTCACACTCTCCACCGACTCTTAATTCTGTGGCTGGAGGCCACTGCTTCACCACGTGCAAATCACGTTTTGCCGTGGAAAACGCACACTGATGCTCATTGATCTGAGCAGAAATGACTGAGGATGGTGAGGGAATTTGTCCCTGACAAGAAGAGTGATTTTGAGGCCTCGGTAGATGCAGAATCCTTTCCGCTGCGCACATTAGCGGTAATCAGGGAGCGTTGCTATGGTTCAGTAGAAGCCGGTACTGAACTTCACAGAACTCTTTCAACCTTCCCTCTCTCGCTGTGTAAATGCGAAAGTAACAATAAATCTTGTTGACAATTACTTCCACGTCTATTGGCAGGGAGTCAGCAGCAGTTTGAAGAGTATTGTGAGCAATCTGTGCAGTGGAGCCAACACCCATTAACTATCTCCCTAGTTTCTACTGTGACTTATAGAACATGTTATTTTTCCCCAGTGAGCAACCCCTCCAAATGCCGAATTAGTAATATTAGCACCAAATACCACTAATTTGTCAGCTAAGCTGTGTTTTTCCATAGCGCTTGCAGTGGGGTCCGATTACCCCTTTGCAGCAGAGCTGAGCAAAGATAAAAATCTGAAGACATTTTATTTATATAATTTTGTCGAGCTTTACAAAAACACATTAAAACAGTAGCAGGGGTGACTGAGATACAGTTCAAAAGACTCACCCTACACAAAACAGAATCCTGGCGTTTTAACCTAAGCCTCCAATGAAGGTGGCATTTTGGCAACACCAAGACTCTTTTTGAATTTCACAAACTAAGTGACTTAATTCATCCAGTGACTTTCAAATGCGCAAATCTTATGTTCATTCTGAATTGAAAAATAAGTAGTTCATTCTCCCAAAATGCTCTCCCAGAGTTTTATGAAGAACTAAGGGCAGAGAGCCAGGCAGGGAAGGGAAGGAGAAAGGTGTCCTCAGAGCCCCACAACTGTTTCCATCTGACACTTCTGCCCAGCACAGGAGGCCCAGGCAGGATGCGGGATCCCAGCTGCGGTGTCAGCTGCTCAGTAGAAGGGGTGGAATGTCTACTAGCTCGCTTGTCTCTAAGAGCACAGATGCTCCCAAAGTTTCAAATTCAAAAGAGGAGTCAATGTCGATTTTGAGGCCTGCTTGGTTCCTCAGAAACTGTAACTTTGAATTTCATTTAATGGAAATTTAAGATCCCATCTTAGTTAGGGGGTGACTCCTCTGCACATCTTTGAAAGCTAAAAGGTTTAAGATTCCCTAAGACCTTCACACATACCACCCAAGGGAGTATGGCCCCAAGGGTGGCATAGGGAGGAGCTGGAAGAGGACCTGGCCATGCAGACTGTCCAGGGACTCTATGGGTGCCATTGAACACCTACAGTTTCTTTCCTATTATTCTAGTTCTTTCCCATACCATTTTCCAGAGACAAGACAATGTATGAAAAAAACTCATTACCTTAAAAAGTAAGCACTGCTTGGCCAGTTTAAATTTCTCATTTCCTTGCCCCATACTAGTGAAAAAATACTTAAACTTGAGGCCATCCTATGACTTCGTCAAACCAGGACACTTTTGAGTGCTAGTGGATGCTATTGACGACATGCCAGAGGAATGGGTATAAGCCAATGGGACCCAGGACGAACTACTACGCCTGGACCCCTACCCAAATGAATGCTTAGGCCTTTGGGGGTGGGAAACATACTCTTGGATGGTTGGGGATGGGAGAGGAGCTGAGTTCTTTGCTCCTTGGCAGAGGACTGAGAATAGAAATAGACTGATTCAAATTTCTTCACCTTACAAGCAGTTACTCTCATCCAGAGTTTAGCACATTACTGAGCTTGTGACCAGCATCAAATCCACATTCGTTCAGTTCAAGTGTCTTCCGACTTTAAAATTTACCATCTCCTGGATGCAGTCTCATGAGTGTACCTGCTTCTTTGGGCTCTCTGAGCATGCTTCTTGGTCAAGCAGCACATGGGCTCTGTAACCCTGGGAACAGATTTGTAGTCTACAGATTTGGGAAAGAGGAAACAAGAAACATGATGCAAATACAGGCTTTGGGTCAAGATCACACTTCTTTACTCTCTGCCTCTCTTTATTTAGCAAGTGATTTAACCTCTGTGAGTTTCAGTTCCCACTCCCATAAAACAGTAAAAATAGAGCAACTTTGTGGAGTTCTTAAAAGGTATAAACAAGATAACTAAGTGCACTTGATTGTTTAGCACAAGAGTGGTTGCTAATAATAATAGTATTCTCATTTTCAGCTTAAAGGTCAGTGGCCTGAAGTCTGTCTGTGTAGCCCTGAATTTCTATTGTCGAGTGTTAGCCCTCTTGGTCTTCTCACCATCCTGTAGTTCACTGTGCCCTAATTTTGGTTTCAAGGTGGAAGACACCAATTTACAAGCAACAAAGGATTACCTTGTCAGCCACTTGTTCTTTGCCTGCTTTTACTGTTACACAAAAGATTAACTGGTCAGCTGCAAGAACCAGTCCATTTCTTAAAACCGATGCCTAGACTCAAGTGTTGGCAGCAGCTTTCCCTAGATTTTTAAGTTCCAACATGCATGTAGATATTTGCCTGGTCCCCCGCTAGCATTTTTACTTGTACAATATTTCTTTGTGTGATTCCTTAGGAAGTGCCCTCAGAGAGTTTCAGATGATCCATCAGGCTGGGAGTGGGGGGCGGGGGAGGGAAGGGGAAAAGCCCTGTAGGGGTTCTCCATTCAGAAGGGGAAAGGGAGTGAGCTAACTATGAAAAATCGAATACAATTTTGCATGGTATGAGGTTTCAACTGGCTGCTCAGCTCTTTCCCAGATGCTGGAAAGCCAGAGAACCAATAGATCTTTTTTCAGCTGACAGTTCTTCGCACCTTGTAATGCCCTCAGCAAAACTGTTTATACGCGGTGACAACATCTACAGACAGTTTGTTCATTGTTCTTCCCCCTTCCCTTAAAAAAGCGATATGTCCAAACATAAATTTGAAATAGTAGTTCTTTCTTGCATGAGTCAAGCCCCAAGTGATGAAAATTCGAAACAGCAAGAGAAAGTGTGTGAGGCTCTGGAACAGCTACGCCCAGACCTGAGGATGCCTGACTCTTACATGAGGGAAACAACCCACACCTCTTTTTTAGCATTTCATCAGTAAAATGCATACAATAGCATTGGTTTATATGGCTTCTATTAATCTTCTTAAAGGTATAAAGATAAAAATTTATAGGACAAATGCATGAAAAAGAATAGCAGCAGAATATTCCTTTCCCAGACAGCAAACTTTAATTTACTGCATCTTATGATCCTGATGGCTCTGAAGGAGGAAAGAGTTTTTCAAGGAAAGAGTACCATAGAACACCCCCCAAAGAGAAAACAGATGCCTCTCACATTGAAGTCTGAAGTTGAGTTTATGTAGGGAAGCAACTCATGCCTTTGGGTGTCAAATCTGTTGCAGAATAAACCATGGGAACAGCTGAACTCCAAAAGGCATCTCAGCATACACAGGCCTAAGACTGTGCTAGTCTGACAGGAGCTTGTGTTAGAAAGCAGGGTCCTCGGTCTAGCCTCGGCACTGACCACAGCTACCTATTCAATCGACAGTGCCCATCCAACTATCTAAGCTGATGGAATTTTAATATACGTGGATATTGAGCAGAATTCAAATTCTACTATAGTACCTGTTTTCAAATAATTCTTCATGGGGGAAAAAAATTTTATTGAGAACAATTTTGGCAATATATCTAGACATAGAAATACTATATTATACTGAAATATTAACTCTCTTATTCACACAACTAGCACATAATTTTTGCCAGTACTAGGCTAGAGCATCTAGATGCAAATTTAAATAAGACATATGAAGTGTTATCAAGGACAAGACACTTCAGCTGGGGAGCCAGACATATAAGAAATAAATATAATGCAGTGTAATAACTACTGTAAAAGACTAGCACAGGGTGCTACAGTAGTAGAAGAAGATGTAACAAATTCATCAGAAAGAACAAATATGCCCTGGCCTTTAAAAATAAGTAGGAGTTTATTCCTGGCCCTCAGAAATAAATGTATTCATAATACTGTCCAATATTTTTTGAGACCCAATTTTGTGTCAGGTAGTAAACTAAGGACTTTATAAATATTATTTCAATTAATCCTCACAACAATCCAACAATATAGGTATAATATATGTATCTTATGGCTGAGGAAACTGAGGTACAGAGCAGTCAAGCAACTTGCCCAAGATCACACAGCCATAAGGTGGCAGAGTAGCTATAGTATGTTTATGAACTGGCCAAGAGTCTGATAAGAATTAATACATTATGCATGAGATTAAACAGGAAAGGAGAAAGTGTGAATCACCCAGGAGAGTGGGAAAGTGAATGCAGTAGAAATGCATTACACCACTATAATATTATGGTACTATTTACCATCATTAGAAAAGCCCAAAGAGATTCAAGGTACATAAAGAAGCCAGTGAAGACACTGGGTTAGTAAGGAAAATGCAAAGTAATTATCCCAATACATTAGAGGTCACTGTGGTGCCAAAAGCTCCTTGAGAGTGAGGAAAGAGAGAGAAACCTGGAAAGATATGAGGGAGTAGCAGGGAATGAAAGGCTGGGAGTTTGAATTATGGGGAGATGTTGTCAAACCTCTAAGAGTACGACCTCAGAAAGGAAACGCTAAAGTAGGTGTAAGTAAAGATTCCTGGAGAAGTGGTCAAGGGACTGAGGAGCCAAGGACTAGAAAGATCAGCTCTGTGCATATTTATTTAAATCACCACGAAGGGAAGTCACGACTTTGGAGGTAATGCTGGTGAGAATGGCAATGGGCTACGAGTGAACATCGCCAAATTAAGAGGCGGAACCACCCAGAGGTCAGTAGAGGTCAGCAACAATGGGGGAGACACTGACAAACTGAGGTCAGACTTGGGATCTTTAGAGTGTAAGGGAAAGCAAGTGACGTGGAAGGGCAAGGAGGAGCGGGGCCTGTGAGGGGAGGGCTGTGGGGAGACTAAAAGAATTCCCACTAGAGAGGGGTGTAAGTGAAGAAGTCCTCAGCACAGAGCCAGATTCCCAGCCAAGCAAAACCATGACGGGAACATTGAGAGAAGAAGTCGAGAGCACAGGATTGTTTGCTAATATTGGAACAGAGTCATAATGAAAGGGCACCAAGAGTTTGGAGGATGTCGGTATGGGAGAGCCTTTTGGGGATTAGAGTGGGGTAGGAAGGGGTGACTTGGACCTGGGACTCTCGAAATGACTGACGTATACAGTAAAACATAGGGTGGGCTCCAGGCAGACAGCGATGGAGAGGCTATGGAGGGAGAGGGGGTTCTGGAGCTTCCTTTCCTAACTGTGAAGATGGAAGCAGAAAGCTGTGGGAAAAAGGCACTTAGATTCGTCAACATTCCAATGTATTACAGTAGTAACCTGTTTTCACTGAGCTTATAATAAAAGAGGAAACTCATCTGAGCTGAAAAGGTAGAACAACCCTTTAAGTTCTCTAAGCCCAGAAAGAAAAACAGTAAAGGTAAACATGAAAGAGATGCCTGCTACCCAAAGTTGAATGTAGCAGGAGCAGAAATTCCCACGTGAAGTGCTGGCACCCCACAGGTGACACCCTGTGTCCTTCTACACTTCATGTCACTTTTAACACAGGAACCCCACCTTGCTGTGCATTCTTTGGCTTTTTCCTTTTGCCTAAAAGTGGCAAGATTTTTACAAAATTACTCAGTTTGCTTTTGTTTTAAATCACCCCAGGGTCGGGGGTTACCCTGACAGTAAGCTAAGGGGATGGGAGAGGAAAGATTAATCACACTTTCTTAAAGAACAGATCAGATTCTCATCCGAAAGACAATGGTCTTGGATATCATTAGGCCAGGAGAGGAATTTTAACATGAAGAAAATAAAAAGAAATAATCCAGAAGAAAATGAAAGGTCAAAGAATTGTCTTATCTTTTTTAATGTTCAGGGCCTCTGGTGAGCAGGGAAAAACTGAAATAGACGTTATCATTGTCTCTTGCCTCTGTGTGTCCCATTTCAGTTGCTTTATCTCCACCTATAACTTAGAAAGAGCAATTATAAGCAAATGGGGCCCAGCATGAGCACCTCTCTGGCAGCCTCTCAGGGTCAATTGTCTCCTCCCCGCTCCTGCACCAGCAGAGTGATGCATGGTCCCTTGGATGTCAGCGTGAGGAGCAGCTAAGGAGGCAAGCGGTCTGTGATTTAAACCCTTGCCTGCCTTTTTGTCCGCTCCGCGAAGAATTGCCATCAGGAAGGGAGTTTGGACAAAGCTTTGCTACTTTAAAATAACAGGAATGGATACAGAATATATGATGAGCATACAGAGTGATTCAAGGGGAAAAAAGCGATGAAAATCATTTCCCATTATAATCCCCACGAATTGCCTTACATCTCTAATATAGATCGCTTGGGAAATAATTTAAAAGCATTTAAAAATATCTCCCATTTTCTATTATGAGCCTTTGGATTTCCACAGTTTGAAAGAGTGAAGAGTCTGTAGCTTAGAAAACTAATTACAAAACATAAAAATGCTCAAGTCTAATGGAACATATCAGATTGGAGGGAGATTCCAGACATGGCAGGCAGTGTTACAAATGTCGCCGGAATGAAAGAGGCGCGTCTGAAACGGAGACAGTGTTTCTACCTAAATGTCTTGTTCTCCACATCTTTGTTTTACATTTTCTTTGTTCCTGTTGGCTTACTAATTAGCTGTGATTTTTTTTTAATGCCCCTTACAGTAGGTTAATTTTGTCTAACTCACCAGCAGGGGTTTTTGTAATACATAATTCACAGAGCAATGTCAATGATTAAAATTCTTTCATTAACACAGCACCTTAAAGATAATAAATATGAAGCATTTAGCTCCCAATCTATTGGTGCAGAAAACCTCATTCTGCGTAGAAAGAAAATGCATGCTCAGATAACTTGGCACTAGAGAACAAAATAGATTCTGTTTGGGGGTATTGCAAACACAAAGTCAAACAAATCAAAGAGCACTTATTTTGAGAACAATGCTGTAGCAGGGGGGTTTCAGAGAAGGAATTCTAATAATGCACTTGAGGAATGTGAGACGTGCCATCAGAAGAGCTCTTTTCTGGCATTTTTGTGGGCAGTGCTCTGCCTTCGTGGGTGATCAGCTGAAGAGAGGGTCATGCAGCATGTTTTGGGCTGAAAGTTGTCAGTAGTCAGGGTGTAGGTTGGTTTGCCTTCTACATGCCATTTCTCTTCAATTTCCTCAAGAAGTTGAACAGGTCAGACTCGTCAGGATACAAGAAGAACTATGCAATAATTAGACATAAGATATGAAATTTCAATTTGAAAAGTTTTAATAACTCTTGGAACATCTGTGTGTGTTTTTAACTCTATCACTTCCTTTCTACCTACACCCAAATGAGTCTTCTATTTCATTCGCTAAGTGCAAGCTCTGTTTGCTTCCATGTGTTCATCCTAACACAAAAAGGATAATTGCAGATGCCTTGGCAACAGCAGCCAAGAAAACAGAATCTGATCACTGTGTGGGATTTTGCTTAGACCCTTTTCCCTCATGTATTATTTTCCCCCTCTTTCTCCTCTCCAAAGATGAATCAGATTATTTTTTGTTGGCTCTTCTGGCAGAGGAATGGCTATATGTATTTTGGGTCGTAATAATAAATAGCACTTCTCCAATTCAAAACATTTTCCTGTGTTAAATATGTGAATTGAGAGTAACTTTGCACAGAAGCAGCTTAAAGCTCAAAGACATGAAAGTAGAATTAAAAACCACAAAATTGTCACCGAATCCAAAGGTTATGCCTCAAATTTAACAGGTGGCCCTGACATAATGCATTTTCTACTCTCAGCTATGGTTCTAACAGATTTGTCTCCGGAACCAAAGTGCAGCATCAAACGAAACCCTCAATTGGCATTTTGAGCTGAAGAGACATGGGCCCGGGTGAGAGAAGGGGGCTTCCCAACACGTCACCAGTTCAAGTAAATGGCCTGTGCACTTCTAGAGAGAGGTCAGCAGCAGGCCAGTCAGAGGAAATGTTCCTGGACTTGCTCCTGCTCTGTAATTTGCCTGTGGTTAATTTCATCATTTCTATTTTTACTGTTTGGTTGCTCCTATCATTCTCATAAGTACAAATAATTGCTCCCGTTTTTAAAAAGAAAGCAGCAAATAGCCCCTTAGTAGGGCAACCCACTGAACTAGCTACTAAAGTTAATACTGAATGCCAGTGAAATTTGCTCCTGATCAACACATTAAGAGGAACATTGTAGCAAATAGTTCTATTTTAAAAATGATAGTGAGGCAAACTTAGTTCTTTTAGGCTAGGCAGGGTTTTTAAACCAGAATTGTTTTTAATTTCACACATATAAACCAAAAAGAATTGATTTTTTTTCTTGTTTCCACTTATGGATTAAAGTCTGGGTAACTTGCCAAGCTTGGTCAACCGATTAATGTTAACGATAACAGATGAGATAGGTGCAGAGCGATTGATACCCGTAACTATTGGGCAATATATACATATGATTCAAATAAATCAAGAATTTTATATGGATAGATTGCAACATACTTGAGCATCTGACTTTATCGCCCTTCAATGCCACATGAAAGAGGACAGTAAATGCTAAGAGTACAGCCTCTATGTCAGATCAGTCTCCTTTCTCCCAATGAAAAGATCCAGTTTGGAATTTTTCTTCTTCCTAAAGCATCCATGGCCACCTTTAACCAGATTGCTCTTAATGTGAAAAACTAGACTATTTGTCAATCAAATACTCAGACTTCCGTGTCAGTGCAGTCCACCTCCTCCACCCTAGACAACCATAATAACTAGCTGGATCTTGGCTTTGAAATTAAGCTGGGAGGGGCTTTGTATACAGGTTAAAAGTCATATCCTTTTAGCCTTTCATCCAGCCTTTCATCCTAGATATCTGTTGAGTTCCTACATTGAGTCTAAAGGTTCATGGTAAGGACTTTGGATTTTGTTTTGAAATGGGAAAGATTTTAAATTGAAGAGTGACACGATCTGAGTTCAGATTTTAAAAGATCCTTCTGGATGCTGTATTGACAGGAATCTTTCCTGGGGCGAAGACAGAAAGCTAATGCAATAAGAGGCTAATCCATCCAGGAGAAGGATGATTGTGGCTTGGACTAGGTGGAAAGGGGTATAGATATAGAAAGTGGCCAGATTGAGATATATTATGAAAGTAGAATCAACAGAATTAGCTGATGGGGCCCAAGAGAGACAGAAATCAAGTTCACTAAAATGTAAACTCCATTTTGAGAGGTGTGGGCATGTATGTGTGAGCTCAACTGATGGATCCCCACAATTTACAACAGAGCCTGGAATATATCTGTCACTCAATAATTGTTTGTTGAATAACTGATATGGTGGCTCCAAGGTTTGAACAGAGAAATCAGGTGGATGGAGTTGCCATTTATTGGGGCAAGGACAGGAAACGACTGCAAAGGCAGGATGTTTGTTTTGTTAGTGGGAGAGCGTGAAGTCAGTAGTGCAGCTCTGGACATGTTAAGTTTAAAACGTCTACTAGATGTTCAAGTGGAGAGATCAAATTGGCCATGTACATCTGGAATGTAGGAAAAAGTCAGAGATAGAAAATAAATTTGGCTCTTGTTAGGAAATAGATGGTATTTAAAGCTATGGGGCAGAAGAGACCAGCTAGGTTGTGAATACCATAGAGAAGCTTGAGGAACTAGCCCAATATCACTTGTATATGTGTAGCTCAGGAAAATAAAGATAAACCAGCAAAGAAAGATTAACCAATGAAATCAAAGAGGAACCAAGAGTGAGTGGTGTCTCAGATACATACAAAGAAAAGTATATGTCTTGAGAAGAATGGTTAAGTCATTTTGTCAAGTACTGATGAGTCTATTAAATATATATATATATATACACACACACACATATATATAACCTATATGTTGCAAAATCCAACAGTCAATATATATTTTTAATGTATTTAATGGTCCACTAAATACCTAATATCAACAGAAGACATCTATGTGAACTGAAATCAGCTGCAGTCAGAGTTATGTGTTACCCATGAAATCTGTTTCTGAATCTACTGTCAAAGGATGTGATAAGATAGTTATTAAAGGCCATGCGCACATTCCCTGCAGTGCATTCGTAATCACTATCTTTACTCTTCAGGCCTATGCCAATGCAGTAAATTTTAAATTGTCCATTTATTTTTAGTCTTACAGGTAGACAAATCAGATCCACTCATAGTTAATAAAAGTGATTTTGTAGAAATAAATCATGAGACTTCTTAGAAAAAAGTAACTAAAAATAGTTGATTTAGCAGCTTTTAAAGACAATTTTTTTTACACAGTATCTACCATATTGATAACAAATAATGCTATATATCAGCTAACTTCAGACTCAAACAGAGATCTTATAACTTTCGTATTATAAAGGAATCTGGTTCCCAAATTCTCCAAATTATTACCTATCCTAATAAAAATTCCTTATAACAAATCCACGATTATAAGATATTAATGGAATCCATTTTAAGCAAATGCACAACTTGTCATTTTTCTTTCAATTGTGTGACTTAATTAGTCTAAAAATGAGGCTGAAGACTAATAAGAATATTGTGGCCCCTAGATTATTTTAGTACATTTAAAACAATATTTTAAATGTTCTATTACATGTTTCTATTTTATACTTTAGCTACATTTGAATAGAAGTAAGTTATAATTGATGAACAAACAAATGAATAAGTGGATAAGTTAATACATTTTTAAAACAACCATTATTTTCTACTGAATTCAAATTCAATAGCATGTATTAATCATTTAGCTTTTGTGTTAGGCAATTTCACATGTATTTAATTTTCTAAATAAAAGCAAAACCTATTTTTTAACATAGTCACACACAAAAAAATCTCTCTATGTAAATGACCAAAAGAAAATCAAGCATTCTACCTAAACTTTTTATCTTGATCCATTCAAAATAGTTAATTCTAATATAAATGAAAATGCTTATGGTTAATAAAAGCTATAATATAAAAATATATATTTAAACTAGAAATAAGACAGATATCCTTAAAATATGCATTGTCAGGGATAAAATTCACCTGTTTTCCTTGAGACATATGCAGAAATATAATCCATTTAATGATTATTTCAGATTTAGGTTCTGACTCTTAAGGAACTGTGCCACTAATTAATTATACTATTATTTAAAGTATAAGTGAAGGACTAATTATTTTAAAATATATTTTTGTTATAAATTTTGCTATTGTTAAAAATCAGGAGACATCAAAAATGACCAAAAAAATTAATAAAGTCACATACAATATCACACCAACCACATAACAGCTTTAACATGTAGGTGCAATACTTTCTGGGTGATTTTTTTTTTTTTTTAAGGTTTATATTATGTTCGATTATAAAACTGGAATCCTATAGTAATTAAATTAGGTTTTTTTTCAGTTGCACACTATAAATATTCCCAAAACTTTAAGTATCCAGCTATAAGATATTTTTAATGGCTGCTTAGTATTACATCAAATGAATTTGCCAGCCTTTTTAAGCATTCCCATATTGAACACATAGATTATTTCTAGTTTTCTCCATTATAAACAAAACTATAAGTAACATTCTTTTAGATAAATATTTGTACAATATCATAATTACATCCTTCGGCTACCTTTTCAGGTTTGGTTTATTATTGAGCTTCACTATATTGCTGAAACTATAGAAATGAATAGAAACTTGAAGGATTTGACTCTTTCTCTCAAAATTGGATCCTTCTATTCTTCACTTCCTTCTTCGGACAGAACCTAACATTTTGCAGGCGTTAGTGCTAAGAGATTTTATAAAGCCAAATTCTTAGAAAAACCCTGTTTGATAGATCCTATTATCTCCATTTCATAAAAAAAAAGAAAAGTGGGACTCCAAAAGGTTAAGTAAGCTGCCCAAAGCCACATGGCTTATAACACACAAAGCTAGAATTTAAACTTGGGTGCGATCCCAAAGGCCATGCTCTCTCAGGGCAGGCCCCATGCTTCTGTGGATGGGGAAGGGCTTGTCATTTATTGCACTTCAGTTCCTTTCAAAGTCCTGAAAATTCACCCAAGAGGCAGCAGAAACTGATAAATTAGATCCTAAAATACGTAAATTTTAAAACGCCCATTAAGGAGAGAAATTCTGTTGTTTGTAATCAGATGGCCTGAGCGTCGCTGGCTTGTTTTGGTGACATCTTTCTTTTCTTCCAAGTGCTTATGATAGTTCCCTTCACTTTCGCCTTCAGGAGCATTAAAAGGAGCTTGGCACAAACCGGGCAGATTTCTGCCTAGCCTTATTGTCTGGCCGGGCTGAAGGTCTCAACATCATCAAGACAAGCCTGGCATTACAATTAGCCACACTTCCTTTTGAGTACAATCCTACTGGAATGCAATACCCCTCCTCACCTGACACTGAATGGTCCCACTGGTGTGGAACAAAGCTCTTAAACATCATGACAAAGGTAAAATTTGACAAGAGAAAATTAATGGTTCTCACTCACTATGGCTCCTTCTGATAGGTTTTCCTATAGGCGTGACACCAGGCAGGGAGGGTTCAAAGGTCCCGCAAGCCCTTCTATATTATACTGAGCAAAAAGCTTCCTCCTTTTCAAGCCATCAACAAGAGTTGAGAAATTTCACTTTAATTAATCAATTAATCACTATTATGTTTATGAAATATAAGTATTTATACAATCAAACTGAAAGGATGTTATCAAAGTCTGAGAAGTGTTTAACTAAAATTGCATTTTATTTTTTCCATCCCAACTCTCACCTCTCTAAAGTTCTGCTTATTGGAACGTTTATTTTTATTTTGCTTAACAAAGATATTTTCTCAGGACCTTAAATCAAATTGTCCATTTTTCCTAGGTTCTAAATCTTCTCACTACATACACCTGAAACCCTCTTTTTTCCAAACATTCCTTCTACAGAAAATTTTACTGAGCATTTAGGTGGTCCAGATGCCATGTTAGCCCCTCAAAATAGCAAAACTATTACCTTAGAAAGTTCTCTATGAGTAACTGGAATTAGTGAGGTTGTTTCTCCCTCAATAGCAGATATTCTGATAGACACATTTCATGTCTCAAATTTCACTTCCCAAGCATTGTGCAAACAATTGTACATTGTGCAAATATTTGGTTCAATTTACTTTGTTGGTTGATGTTGGCATTTGTCTGTGTATCTTTCAATCTGTTTATGCATATGCCACTCATATTAAGCTCTTAGACATTAAAGGATCTGTTTATATTTAACTTAGATGTGAACAAACCAGCAAGTATTAATACTAATCCAGATGGATGTTTCTTGAGTTATTTCAACAATTATAATATTCCCCTAAGTTCTTAATACATAAATGACTCTATTTTTGTGCAGTACCAGCCAAATATTCTTCTCAACACCAGCTACATTATCATGATAAGCTTAATACAGGCATAGCCTGGGGACCAAAATTATGTTGATGATAGCCACCTATTTGATAGGGAGAGTAGATGTATTCATATGTTCATCCATATAGCTTTTCACACTGGTCTCTAGCCAGGTTGTAATAAGATAAAGAGATCCTTGCCAGATCTTGTCTGGCAGATCAATGTGACTTGAAGGAATCTTTGGCCTAGAGTTTGATCAATAGATGCCAGAATCACCTAAAGAATTGAGAACATATGGACAAATGTCTGGGCTTCCAAACACTGATTAACTGTATTTGTTGATAGAATATATTTAGTTTTTCTGAGTATATTTTTTAAGTGCCCCAATGTGGTAATTTTCTTTATGGGTGTGTGAAATTTGGCATGTATAGTTTTCTTTATTGACATGAATAGTTGTTAATTATAAAAGTCATGTGTACCTTACTGGAATTTAGGGAGATACAAACCTTTTTAAGTTCCCAGTGATCCCTAAAGAATAACCTCTTTCACTAAAATTCAAATCAATGAGATCACCATTTTCAGAGACCCGAGGCATCTATGCTTTTCATGATTGAGTTCCTTCTTTTTGCAGGGAGAGGGAGGGAGATTTGGAAAAGTTGTGGTTTGTCAAACACCAGATAATCTAAATAGAAAAATTATCATATATATTATGGTTTATAAAACAATAGGACAAGTCTGTCAAGTCTATGTTTTTAATTGAGTGGTTAGCCTTACAAGAAATGTGCGTGTATACACACTCACACACATAAATCAAAAAGAGACCATTACACTAGGCCAAAAAATGATGGCAATTTATCTTCTGACCGAATGATGATTCTTACTGGTTCCATTCAGAGTGTATTTTTCTTACCAATTCTCTGTGGATGAGGAATTGTGTTAGCCTGTCATTCACATAATACACATAACAACACTGATATAAGGATCATCCTTCAACAGCGACATCATCTCTCAGTCTATTGCCTCAGTCCCCCTGGGTGGTTGCCTGGGTGGCAGTTAAATAGTTGCTGTAACCCCTGTGCTCCATGGTTCTTAAAAGAATTGGCCAAGGTTTTGAGTGATGACATTGAGAACCTCATACAAAGGTGGTACTTTACGTGAGGGCATCAAAGTCAAACATTCCCAAGCCCCTCAGCTCCTCTGAGATAAAAGTGCTTTCTCCATTTTGGACTGTCAAAAGGTGAACAGAGAGAGGGGGAGAAGCCTGAAGAAATCAACTGGCAAATGTAACGTAGATGATTTTCTTTCCTCCCTGTAGGAAATCATTGGAATGTATAGATAAAAGAATAAAATGAAATGTCATCGAAATAGTTGTGGGTGTCTTTTTATACACATATATTTTATCACTGCTGTTAACTGCGTAACTGTTTTAAACAAGCATTTTCAATAGTTACTTTTAACTTTTGTAGGTTTATTTTATAGTCATTCATCAAAAGTTTTATATATATATCAAAACCTCACAAATAAAGTTGACATAAAGTCGGTAAATTGAAAAAATACTTGTAATATCTGTAACGAAGTGCTAATATCCATGATATAATAATTAATATTATAAGTGCTTCCTATGTAATGGGCACTGTTCTCGCTGGTTAGCAGGTACTATGTCATAACAACCCCAAGGGCGGTTCTATTATAATTGTCATTGAAGGGAAAGGTGGTTAAGTAACTTGCCAGTAGTCACAGTTACCGAGTGACAGAATATGCTTGTGAGAAGTGCACGAACGGCGCCCATACATAAACCTAAGGGGTTTGAATCCTGCCTGTCACTTTGCCATCTCCATACCCTAATTCAGTCTTACAGATCGATAGGGAAAAGATGAACTTCTCTTTAGGGCAACAAAAAAGGCCAATCATATGAACAGGTGATTCCAGAAAGAAGAAATACAAATTTCAAAGAAGTCCAAAAAAAGAAGAAAAACCCCACCAAATTCCCATCAAATGCACACGCCGTGTTGCAGGTGGGCTGGTTGCTCGTTTGCCCAGACACTGGCCTGCACACCAGCTCCCTCGCCCACCTTCCTCAGTGTGCCACAGAGATGTCATATTTACATGATCTATGACATGAAAAAGTTGGGAAGTTCTGACTACCATCTTTGCTTTTCCACTTCCTCTTGTATAAATGAAGGTAATATAAGGAACTACCTCACAGCATTGCTGTGAAATGTAATGAAAGGATGTCCATAAGCCACCTAGCAAAGTGCTGGGCACCTGAGAACCACTCAAAATTCACAGTGCCTACTTTAGGCTGAATGGTGTATGCTGTCCAGCAACCCATTAGCAGTTGTGAGAAACACTGTATTCCCCCTTTTCCCACCTGCCAGATGCTTCTGTGATGTGCTAACCTTATTCACTAGAGGGTTTTGAATAAAACCGGAACAAGGTAGGCATTCGAAAACACGTGGAAGACCTGGTCCCACTGCAGGCCTGTGCCCGCAGAACTCTGAGTTGGACTCCGACTCCTGTTACTGTCTTCCAGATCATGGCAAAGTTCAGTACCCTCTCGCCTCATACTCTGCGGAGTAACTATTTACATATAACACAGCAGACGTACAAAAGCTAATTACTATGTCCTGTAGTTCGTAATGCGCCAAGAAGCACCTCCTACAGTAATGGCCTTATCAGAGTATCTCCACGCAGCACACGATGCCCTCTTAAGAACAGACACGTTTGTGTGATCTACTGGATCATGCATCATCCCCCTGCTCCCTGGAAGGAAGAAGTGAAATGATGGACAGTAACAAGGGGAGGGGAAAGGAGATGTTAAGTCATATCCAAAAGAAACAAACATAAAATTATTTGACAGCAACAATCTGTGAGTCAACAGGGAAGCTTAGTACAATGAAGGGCAGTGAATCAAAATGATGAAATGATTTTATTAGTTTCGTTTTATTAGTCAGATCTATTACTTTTTTTTTTTATGACCAGAGAAAAACAAAATAATTATAATCAGTTTATCAAGGCAGACCCCAGTGGAAACTATACCTCTGATTCTCTGATTCCACTCCAGTCTCGCAGTGCCCACTGCCCTTCGACTAAGAATACTTAGCTTCCCAATTCACTCATTCCTCAGGGGGAGGACCCTGGATGCAGCCAACAAAGCTTTCTCACAAAATGCCTTCACAACACCTAGAGAAAAATAGTGTGTGCTATTGTATTTAAAAAGCACTGGAGATGGACACTTTTCAAAGCTGAGAGGGGGAAAAAAATCTTAATTTATCTCCAAGCCCCAGACTGTAAATATACCGCCTGCACTCACAGCAGAAGCTTTCCTCACACCACTGCCCTCTTTCGCAAGCCCCTGAACCTCACCTGGAGTAATCACATTCTCGGTGGGAGAGAGGGGATTCAGTTACCATGATAGCTTATTCCCGGGCAGCCCCTAAGCAAAGACGAAGCATCGTTAGAAGCCATTCCAAATTATAGATGGGCCTTGGATGATGTAGACTGTTGTAGACAGGGCTGAGACAATTACCAAATGAAAGAGATATTATTATTTTAAGAAATCTAACATTTTAATACGGTGTGAAAAATGATGAGGGAATAATAAATGGAGTACATAAAAAGAGCTAATAATAAAAAAGAGCTTGGTGAGAAATCCCGCTGTCATATTTGCATTTACCCTGAAACTAATGCCATGCACATTTCTGAATGCAAATAATTCACGAGAGGAAGCAAAATGAGGATGTTAATAATCATTTTTCCCTTAATGAGAAGCTGTTCTTTGACTGAAAGGTGCTTTAAGATGGACTAAGTGAGGCTTAACAAAAGAGTTCCTTTTTAGGGCAATGCATAAATGAAGGCGGTTGGGTTTCATTCTGGGATTTAAAGGCGGCAGCATTAACATTATCATCACAAATATTATTTCTACATTTTTAAATAATAAAAATTCAAGTGTCAGTTTAAAATTCCTCCTTGTACTGACTTTAACTGAAAGTGATATTTCTTATGGGATTTTCAGGTATTAAAAGCATGTTTCAGTATTACTTTTAGCAGTGCCAGGCTTCTGCTACGTTTAGTAATAATCACTGATGTTAACAGATTGCTTATTATTGGACAGGTAGTGTACTAGGAGTTTGACAAGGGTCACCCTCACCTTCAAGCTAATGAAACTCCCAGAGATGGAGGCAAAATTTATCCAAGAACACCAGTGAGTAGGCAGAATTTATTTAAACTCAGGAGACCAAACTGCCCTTTCCACCTTGGTGGCTTCCATCCCTTTTGATACTATGAAGAGACCTAAGCGTAGTAACAGCAACCTGTCTAGGCTGACATGCAATGTAAAGCCTAGAGATGCTGTTCTCTTCAAACTGAGCTTAGCATCTCTTCTGTTTGCTCTCTTTCTTCCTTCAAGTAGGCGGCTAAGTACAGGATAAAAGTGTATAAAGACAGAAGAAGTTGTACAAAATGAGCCCCGATTACATATCTGTAGATCTATATGCACCTCTCTGTGTGATTCATGCCAGGATCAATGGCCAGACTACCAATGGCATTTCAATAGCAGAAATGCGTATTACTGATATGTTTCCATTTCATTAGTGAACTGACATGTTTTATGGCCGGCTGAAATGTTACTGAGTCAGTGTGGTCTAGTGGCTGATAATGTGAGTTTTGCAGTCAAAGTATGCTGGGAGGCAAGTCTGCATGGCTTTCACATTTCTCCACATCTTTTGAGCAGTGGCACTGGCTGACTTTGCTCCAAGCTATCTTTTCAAGCATGATTAAATAGGAAACAGCCTTGGAAGATCAAGATAGCATTTCCCCTCCAGAGCAAAAAGCAGCCATAATTAGTGCCCATTATTTAAAATATATATATATATATTTTTTTTTTTTTTCCCTCAGCTCAGGTTTTTCTCTCTTAAAACTCAGCTTACTGCATGTGCTAGTGACACCTGGGCCCCTTCTCACCACTCTGTAAAAACAGGGGTTCAGGAAAATGCTGATACTGTGGCTATTATTATTAATATGTGTAATAAAGTCCTTTGTTTCTGACTTAAGAGTTTCGAGTCTCCTGCCAGCATGCATGAGACTATAGCAGGCTAACTTGTTAGATTGAAAGGAAGTTAAAAGTCTCAGACACTTCATAGTCCTTCACTAGACCCATATTAAATTCCTGGTTCTTTTGCTTACTAATTATGTAATGTTAAGAAAGTTACTTAAACTCTCTAAACCTCAGTTTACTCAACTGTCAAGTGGGGTCAGCCTTAAGGGTTTAAGTGCTATATGACATATATTACATTATATAACAAATAACACATGCATTAGCACAATGCCAGGCACATAGTATGTGCTCAATAAATTTACCTACTATCGCTTTTGTATGATGAAGGAATTACTTGGAATTAAGAAACAAAGTCTAGCCCCCTTTCTGTATAACCTCAAAAGTCACTCAACTCATCCAGGACTGGATTTTAGTCTCTGTAAAATGAGACAGGTAGATGAGGTGATCTCTAAGTTTCCTCTTAGCTTTAAATTCTGAAACTTTGTTCCAGCTTCTCCTCACCATCTTCCTGCTATTCTCTTAAAAGTAGTTTCTCTCATAAATTTCTTCCATAGGTAGCAGATCAAGTGTAGGGCCTGACTAATACTAGAATCAAGCCCCAGTTCTGGCCCACAAGAGGAAAGTCTGACTGTTGCAGGAGAGGAAGTTGAATTGCTAAAGTCAGTTGAAGATGAAGCTACCCGTGTTGCTGTTAAACCAAAAGAGTCGTACTAATTTTAGCTTTTCTCTCTGACTCACACCCAAGTGGCTTTCCTGTTGCAGCTCAAACAAGGCAGAGACAATAAAAATGTAGAGGGGTATTCGTACATTAGAAATAATGAAGTAGAACCAAGAGTTGGACCTGTTGACCTGTTGCCTAATTTGATGTGGCATATGAGCAAGAAGATGAGAAGATCTAGCTATTTTCCAAATTTTTATTGAATTTATTGGGGTGACATTGGTTAATAAAATTATATAAGTTTCAAGTGTACAATTCTATAAATATCATCTGTATATTGCATTGTGTGTTCACCACTCAAAGTGAAATCTCTTTCCATCACCATTTACTCATCCTTTACCATCTTCTACCTCCCCCCAACTCCACTTTCCTTCTGGTAAACACCATACTGTAGTCTGTGTCTATGAGGTTTTTTGTTGTTTTTGCTTAATCCCTTCACTTTTTTCACCCAGCCCCCCAACCCCCACCCCTCTGATAGCTGTCAATCTATTCTCTGCATCTATGAGTCTGTTTCTATTTCGTTTGTTTCTTTATTTTGTTCATTCGATTCTGCATGTAAGTAAAATCATATGGTATTTGTCTTTCTCTGACTGGCTTATTTTACTTAACATAAATACCTTCCAGGTCGATCCATGTGGCCCAGATTAATCCATAGACTCTTCCTAGGTCTCAGTTCCCTCACAGGTACTATGAGGACACTAGATTAGATGATTCCTGAGATCCCTTTTGACTTTACATTCTATGATTAACTAATGTCATTAACACTTCTTAGCTCCCCAAATAATGTATCTGAATAAATGACTAAATTTATCTTAACTTCAGGCAGAGAAATCAAATTAATTGACAAGAAATTTTAGAATATACATAGCCAGGAGTGTGCAGGCAGAGAACTACAACTGTCATCTTGATCTAGAATCTACTTTCGTCTCAATGTGTACTCCACCAATGTTATGTCAGGTCTGGGTGATAATGGATACGTTTATTAATATGGATATTATCTGAATATTCCATTCTTGACCTTCTTGTCCATATTGAGTGCCTTCCTCAATAACAGTGATGCCCTTGCTCATTTCCACCCATAGATGCCTACATTTTCCTTCTTGCACCCAAGATACATGCTCATGAGACAATTGGCAGTGTAAGTATGTGGAATGGTGTCTAGGAACACAACAAACCAATCAGTGATTAAGCCCCAACAGTTAACTCATCAGCAGCAAGCTCTAACCAACCAATGTCAGGAAAATACCAATACCATTTTGTAATAATTGCAGTGGGAAAACACACAAGGTTTTATTCCCACTGCACATCAATGAAATTTTTATTTTAACACTTAGCAAGATACATACTTTTTTATCTCTGCTATGATGAAACGAATTTCTTCTGGGCTACGTTATCTTTATCGTTGAATCTACCCCTGTTATTCAATGTAACAATGCTTTGGAGTGTATCATACCTGGTTTTAAATTCTAGCCTTTTCATTTGCTAACTGTGTGACTTTGAACAAGTTACTTAACCTCTCAGACTTAATTACTTCATTTGTGCAATTAACATCATAAGGCCGACCTCACAGAGGGGTTGTTATAATTTAATGATGCAACTTTTAAAGTGTAAAGTACAGTGTCTGACATAAAATGAGCTTTATATATTGCAACTTTTAGTGTAGCAGATCATCAATATATATTTATTAAATAAATAGTTATGATTTCTCAATTATTGACTGTGTATCAGACCCTAAGTTATTATTCCACATAAAACTCTGTAATTTAGGCACTGTTATAGGTCTCAGTCTGAAAGATGAAGGGCCTGAGAAAAGGAAAGTAAAGTGAAATGCTGCCATAGGTCCAACAGTCAGTAAACAGCAGGTATTGTAGTTCCAGAGTCCAAGCTCCTAATAACACACAGTATTAAATGAATGAATAATTTGGTTTCAAATAGAGCTAGGGAGCCAGAAGACACAAAAGATGATTTATTGTGTCCTTTAATCTTAAGTCTCTATATCTTTATCTAGAACTAGATGTGGAACCACATTTATTAAATTTTTATTACCAGTTTTAAAATCTTCAAGAGTAGGACATGGAAGACACATTCTGACTAATCTATTCCACTAATTTCCACATATTTATGACCACCAGTATCCATAGACAGAAAGAATAATTAGATAGTTCATTAAATCTCTTTTTTCACAGAAACATAGTCAAATATAATGCAAATAGGTCTTTCTCCATAAAAGTATTAGTTGTGTTAATAGTCACTGGTCGAGAAGAATAAAATGTAAAATTCTAACTTGCAGATAGAACATAAATAAAGATTGCTTATGAAAAATCATTATTAAGCATCCTTAAAAAATCTTTACAATAAAAATTATATCATGTTTTTAACAGGGTTTCTTTGAAGAATTCATTTGCAAATAATTCTTTGTAATAAATCTTTGGCCCTCTTCTATATTTTCAAGCTTTTCTATTGTTTTTCTTTGAAGGTAGAGTAAAATGGGTTACAAATCTCCATATTGTAAAAATATATTCTAACATAATTACTCAACAACTAGAAAAATCTGTTTATGCTTTTGGTAAAATAATGAAACTATAATTCAAGATGCAATGTCATTCATCATTTCAATACAGAAAAAAAATAAGTGAGTTCATTAATTTCATTGTTTTATGTAAAAAAAACTGAAAGGAGAAGAAAAGTTTTTGACCAAGATCTAAGAAGAAAAAAAGTATGATGAAATGGGCCTGGCTACTCAATGTTTTGTTCAGGTCTGCAGAAGAAACAAATCTAAAAAATGTAAAATGATAAAATAAAATAGAAGTTTCTTTCTCTTTGCACAACAGGCTGAGACAGATGTTTCTAGTGAGCAGGTGACCTTCTACATAGTAACTCACAGACCCAGGCCCCTTCCAACTTGTGGCTCAGCCACCGTTTAGGACCTCATTATGGTTATATTCCAGCAGGTAGGGGAGGAAACAGAGGTGGGCTTACCCTTTTTTTTTTTTTTTTGAGAGACCCAGAAATTGCACATATAATATCCACCACATTCACATTTCATTGGCTAGAATTCAAACATATTGCTACATGTCAGTACAAATGAGATTGGGAAATATGGCCTAGCACAGGAAAAAGAAGTAACAAACATTTGATGAATAGCTAATAGCCTATCCCACACTATACCATGTCATTCCAGAGTTGAAAGAATTCAGACATAGAGAATTTTTAAGGAATCTTCCATTATATCTTTATAAACATACCCATATTCTTGAATATCTGAAGCAACAATTTACTTATTCTATAATAATATAAGATAATTGGGATCAAGATACATTTTCTGTTTGTTCCATACATATAAACAGCCTTTTCATTTTGGACGTTTGTCAGCATTCTCTTTTATTTTACCAGAGTAACAATACTTAAGAATCAGAAAATTAGAAATATTATTTAAAAATTCTCTGATCTATTGTCCTACTTTCAGGAAGGTCAACACCTACACCATTCTATTTTAATGAAAACACTTTTTCAAAGAGGATTCCAGCAAGTCCTGTATGCCCAATAATATTCTCTGTCAGGAAATTCTTTCTTGTTGCTAATTTAAATTTTTATCCTGTAGCTTAAGCCCAGTTCCTTTTTGATTTTTCTTAAACACAGGAAACAGATGTTCTTTTATCCTTTATATATTACACATTCCCACTTTTCACATTTAGCCTTGTCTTTAGCAAACTGAATAATCCCAGAACCTTTTCCCAACAAGTTCCATGCCCAAACCCTTTAACTGTATTTATGACTCTCCGTAGAAAGCTTTCCATCTTTCCCAGATTCCTTTTAAGTTGTCACGATCTTGAATGAGATCCTCTTAATTTACCCTAGTTTTGAAAGTACCTGATCTATGAGAATACAGGAAACACAGAGAGAAATGAATTTAATTTCCATGCAAATGATATTCTATCAACAATAAAATAAATTATCATCACTATACTTTGTCTTTTGTAGCCAGTTTCTGCTTTTTGACACATTTATCATCCCTTTAGACAGAAGTCTTGGCTCACGATCTAAGTTTCCAGTTACAGAACTGGCAAAGCCATATACTCCCTTCTCAGCACATCCTTATCTCAGGAAAGTCAACACTTTTACCCATAAATGTTGAGAATCTTTCACATGTTCACAACCAAGACACTTAAAATAATTCACATTCAAATAGACCCTTACAGTTTGCAAAATGCTCTAACACATGTATTCTCATTACCTCTTCACAGCCACCCTGTGAGGTAAATTACACATCTTTATCTGAAAGACAAGAAACCCCAGAAATGGAGGCTAATTGTTTACTTAACATCACATAAGAGTAGGTGGAAGTTATGGGTCACTAATTCAGATCACCTAATTCCAAGCCTAGTGCGTTTGCAGAATACCATATAAGCGAACAGGTTTTTTTTCTTTATTTATTTTTAGATATACTACCTAAGAATCCTAACAAAAATAATGTAATTATTGAAAATAAAAGGATGCCATGCAAGTTATATCAATAAAACAGCTGATTTGAAAAGTATTTCATATTATTAAAGAAGGGTGTTGAAATATAGCTTCAGTGTCTTAGGAATGATTTTCATATCATGATTTCATAAAATATTGGCCTTCACCATGGTTCAATAAAACTATGAGCCCCGGCCAGGTGGCTCCGTTTGTTGGAGCATTGTCCCATAAACCAAAGGGTTGTGGGTTTGATTCTCAGTCAGATCACACACCTGGGTTACATGTTCAGTCCTCCATCACGGTGCATATAGGAGGCAACTGATCAATGCTTCTCTCTCATGTTGCTGTTTCTCTCTTTCTCTCCCTTCCTCTCTGTAAAAAAAAATAGACATATCCTCAGGTGAAGATAAATAATAAGAGTATGACTGTGTATACTCTTAACAAGGTGACACTGTATTTGCTGCCTAGTAGATGCTCAATAGATGTGCATCTGAGGGAAGAATCATTATCCATTATACTTATGAAATTTTTGTGGAGTTTAGCAGAGCACTGAAAAGCTTGGTCACACTTCTCACTCATCCCTAAGAAAAAAATACCAAAGTAGATAAACAGAGTAAAAAGAGAAAAGATCAGGAATGGGAATTTGACTAATTAAAAGGCACCTGGAGGGAAAACATAAGATGAAGTGGAAAAGTATTCTTCACAGAGGATATCTAGATATGTCATCTGTAAAACACACACCTTTGTTTATAAGCAGGTTAAATACATATTCCTACTTCAGTTTTTGTTTTGGATTCATAACCTTCTGACTCTGATCAAGTAATGAATCATTCTATATGCTAATAAATACTGTACTAAGAATCTAAGACCAATAATGCCTAGCAAAGCCCTGGATGTCCTAAGGAGAGTGCCAGCTTATTAGAAGGCAGTAGGCAGGTTTGGATATTGGTTTTATTACCTCACAGAATCACTGATATTCCTGGCATTCGATGCCTGATTTCTAAATAAAAATCAACTCTGGGTTCACAGGCTAATGAGTTTATAAAGAAACAAGGAAACTACAAATGAAAATGAGAATTTGGCTTCTTATCTTAAATGGCAGGGTAGAGATACAAAATCAGTATCAAAACTTCAGTCCTGATATTTAAATGACTGCTTTGGATCTTTTCTCCTTTTTTGCCTTTCTTCTTTATTTGATCAAAAGATGAAAACTTTAAAGTACAAAGGTTTCACCAGCCCAGCAAGCAGATTCATAGACTAAGTCCCTGAAAATTGTCCAGGTTCCCCTCCTTCAACACCAGAAGAGGCCTGACTGGAAGCAGTCATTTCACGGAAGTCTCAGATCTTTGCAATGTTACTTACATTGTGTGGGTAATGAACCTTGGCCAGATAAAGGATTCTCACTAATGTATAATATTGACAATGTTTTCCATTCACCACGCAAGATGTACACAGATGGACCCTGATTTTCTTGATTTCTGCTCTACAAGACATAGAGTTTAATGCTTTGCACTGGATTCCTGGTGAGAGAGGTAGAAAGATTTTCCATGCTCCTCATAGAAGCTAAGGATCATGATTCAGGAAGAGTCACTTACAGAGAGTTTGGGGAACATTGGTGGCTGCTTCGATGTTCTTTGCACAGCAAGCCTGAGGGCAAAAGGTTATCAAAAAGGGAGAAGGGAAAAAAACTTGAGGATTAAATGGAACTGAATAGAAATTCAAATATGCTTAAATCATTTTTTTTTCTCTTGGGCTTTAATTCCAGTCTTTGATTAGCATTCTTCTAAAAAAAATTAAATGATGTTTTAAATATGGCAGTCCTTTTGTATCCATCATTTAATCACAAACCTTTGACTCTGGGCATTGTTAATAACATTAAATATTAGGCTTACATTGTTAGCTTAATAGTAATTGGAAAGGATGGCTTTGTAATTGTATGGTTTTCCTCACTCAAGTCTTTTTTTTTAATAAGTCCGTTTAAAAATTCAATAGACAGTCTAATACTAGGGTACTTACTAGAGGAACTGCTCATCCAAGAAAGAGGCAAAGCCAGTGCCAATCATTTAAATTTTAGAAATTAATGAGTTCTACCAGCTGAGTTTATTCTTAAAAATTACTGACATGCCACCTGAAATTTGTGTTAATTAGACATACAGTATCTTAGGTTTCTTAAATATTGCAAATCAGTTTTTAAATATTATTTGAAAATAAACTAAGTAGAATTAACAATCATTAACCCTCTATTGAACCTTCATCCCCTCTACCAAGTAAATTTTAAAGTAGGTTGTTTATAACTTAAAATTAACAGTATTGAATTATTACATTTAACTTAGCAACATATTATTTGAGCTTTTGTAATATCTATTTTTTTAGATTCTTTTTTACTTTGAAAATATCTAACTTTTTTTTCCCCTAATAAACTGGAATCTACAGATTTTCTCTTGCATATCTGTGGACTCATAGGGAGCTGGCCTAAAATCACAATCTTTTCTTGTCTGAGGTACTCTTTCTTCAAATCAGTTTCATAAAAAACAGCTCAAAGTTAAGAAATGGTCATATTACAGCTTATAGAAAGAGCGCACACAGTTATTCAGTGGTTTGTGTGCATTATTGTAGAAATATTGGTATTAGAAAACCCAGTCAATATGAGCCAGTTTGTATCTATACAGCTTTTCTCTTAGTAAAAAGAAAAAGTGTCTTTATTTGTTCATTTATATTAATCAACCAATATAAATAGACAAAATGGGTAGTACCATTTCTGTAATGAAGATTATTAATTATTATTCACTGTCTCATTTTTTTTTTTATCTTCACCCAAGGATATATTTTTTAGAAAGAGGAAGGAAGAAAAAGAGCGAGTAAGAGAGAGAGAGATACATCAATGTGAAAGAAAAACATCAATTGGTTGCCTCCCGTATGCACCCGGACTGGGGATTGAAACTGCAACCTAGGTATGTGCTCTGACCATGAATCAAGCCCACAGTCTTTTGGTGTAGAAACAATACTTCAGCCAACTGAGCCATCCAGTATGGGTACCTTCTCCTTTTTTGACAATAGAACTGAGTTAAGCTTGGCAAACATCCTCTCAGCTATAGACCACAAAAATCTACAGTTAGTATGGACATTTGCCCAGATTCTAAGTAATAGAATTAGAAGAAAAGTGATGATAGATATGCTAATTGGAGGCCTTCTCCATTAAAAAACAAAACAAACAAAAAGATTGAGCCAGGCTCTTTGTTCTCTCTGATTGGGTATTAAAACAACTGAAACAGCCACTGTGAACCCAGAGAAGACAGCTATGTGTTGAGAATGGCAGCATCTTCTCACCAGCTTTGGATCCTCAAACTCAGGATTGTTGAAAGAGGAACAGACAGTTCTATCAGTTTAAATCACTACTCTGGAATCTCTTTGCTGGAACATTTTAGCCCATACACAGTTTAATACAGTTCCTATTAGGGAGAAAACAATCTGTTGGTATGTTTAAGTAAGGACCACTGCCCAAACCACACAGGTTATCCTCTGCACACTCTTGAAAATGCCATTCATTGATTACAATGGACTTGGAAAAGATACTAGACTTCACCGACAGGTACTGGAGAGCCATTGAAGGGCTCTGTGTTTTGAAATGAATAAATATGTGATTGGGAATGATTAATCTAAAGGCAAGGAGAACACAGTCTCCAGGACTTTGTTACCAATGTCATAGTCCTAATCACTCACACACACACAAATGCTAAAAACCTGACCCATGGTAGCAAAAGTGGAAAGAGAATGGGCCTTAAGTTCATTAATCTGGATAGGCAAATAGAGAGGAATATACAGATATGAGTGGAAAAGTGATTGATGATTGAGGTGTGTTAGTTGTGAGGGGTTTGAGATTCTGTGGATGATGGTTAGTGTGGTCAGTAGATAGTTGAACATGTGGCTCAGAGTAAGAGTTTAGGTTGCACAGATGGATATGGTTACACAAAAGCAGGTATTAACATCATGGGTTTGGGTAAATAACCCAGGAATGGCAAAAAATGAGAAAGACAATGTTTGGGGCTAGAAACTTGCAGAACAGTTACAGTTTAGAGGTAAGTAAAGGAAGAGTTATCTTTGAAAGGATTAATAGCAATGGTCTTAGACTTGTAAAGAAAATCAAGAAAAATGACATTTAAGAATCAAAGTCTGCATGAAAGACCTGTAAATCAGACAACCACCTAAGAATTTGGTCAACTAGGAGGTAATTTGAGACTCTAAGTCAGAGGAGTTTTAGTGAAGTAAATTAAACAATTACAGCCTAAATTGAAACATCAGTGCATTCCTTAATAATGACATAGATAAGACTCTCAAAAAAATGTCATCAAGTAGTTATTGGGCACCCAAGATCCTTCTATCACTGTATTAGGTGTTACAGATATGACATGAAAGAAACTCAGAGTCTACTAGGAAAAATGAACTTGAGCAGGCACGTATTACCAGTACAAGTGCTACAGTAAGGGAAAACACGACGTTTCATCAGAGAATCCCATTTGGGGGACACATATTTTAGTCTGATGTGGTAGGGGACAGGAGAGGGGATACATTCAGGGGGGTGGTATTGGGCAGTTTCTGCACTGAAGAGCACATTCCAGTTTGCCAAATGTGGAAGGCTGATGAATGTCCCCCCAAAGATGTCCATATTCTATTCACCAGAGCTTGTGAATATGTTTCCTCATATGACAAAAGGAATCTTACAAAGATGATTAAGAATTTCAGGATAAGGAGTTTACCATGGACTAGTCAAGTAAGCTAAATATAATCACAAGCGTTCTTATAAGAGATGGGGAGGAGGGGCAGAGTAAGAAAACTACGGTAGGTGGGATGACAGTAGCAGCAGAGTCAGAAAGAAGGATCTGAAGGTGCTGTTCCACCTCTTAAAGATGAAGAAAGAGGCCACAAGCCAAGGAGTACAAGCGGCCTCTAAAAGCTGTAAAAGGTGTGAGGATAGATTCTCTCTAGTGCTTTCAAAGGAATGCAGCCCTGATGACACCTTGGTTTTAGCTTAGTCACATACATGTCAGGCTTCTGACCTTCGAAACTGTAAGATAATTGCGTTTGTGTTGTTTTAAGCCAGTAAATTTGTGGTAATTTGTTATAGCAGCAATGGAAAACCAATACACCAAAAGAGAGGCAATAGGGTGGGGTAGTTCCCCGCAAAGCAAATGATACCCACTGAAGGACAGAGGGGTGTGCGTTCACATTTAGCACTTTGAGCCATACATCTAAACTTGGTTATAATATCTTGGTATTCCAAACCCTGTAGACAAGTGTTGCTGAAATACTGTCTGAAACACGATACCAGCTGTATCCTCCTACAGGGATTGTCCTAACTTGGTCATCTAGAAATGTTGCTCACAGACCTAAGGGTTCGGTAACACTAGAAATAAACTGCACTATCCACGCAACCTACAGCCACTACTCCTCTCTGCCCGGCGTGGTCATCCCCTTCTCTCTGGAGGGCCCCATGGTAAACCTTTGACGTACAATACCCTCTACTCTGAGAGCGTGTATTATATCGTACGACCGCAGAAAGTTGAAAAAAGCATGAGTCAACATTTTTATCAGATTATTTTAAATATATAAACACAGTCTTCAATCACTACTTTTAATTAATCTTAGTTAACCATTATATTTTAAAAAAACAACCATACTATTATATTGAACATACCATCCATGTGTATTTCCTCTTTTGTAAACAATTACTTCTGTATAAATTGTTGACTCAGACTATCCGCCGTGAAGATGCTACATTCACATTTAATTTCTAAATAACAGATAATTTATACAGCTTGCTTCCAAATATTTTCCAAGTGCAGAAGTGTGGAGGAAGGGGGGAAAAAAAAATCATGTAGTTATATAACTGTTCAATATATATTATGTCCAAGTTTAAAATTGTTCAAAGGAGAGACTCCTTTAGAGACTCCTTTAAAAATGAGAGACTAAACATCAAAATAATCCATGCTGGAATCACATTGAAATAGTAAGAGCAAGTGCACATTATATTAAATTATGTTAAATAATGCTTATCATGCCTAAATAGGGAACTGACCCTCCTCTCAAACAGTAAAGAGAATCTAGAAGTAGAAAATCATGAAGGAAACATGTATTTGAGCATTTCCTAAAGTGCTCACAGATCACTAATCCCATACATAGCACATAAAACAAAGATATAATAAGTAATTTTATTATAAATTATTATTACTTATAAATGCTCAAGTATATTTTTTTATAAAATACTAATATAGTATTGCCCTTTAATGTGCATTAGTACATTAATTGCACTGAAAAATCCCACAGTAAGGAAAAAATTAAATTGGATTAACCTAGTGTTTCCCTAACTATTTGACCTTTGACTAATCCCACCCATTAAAATCCTCTTTAACTATTGTCATATGGAAATACTTAGGGGAACCTTACACTACTAGAGCAAGGGTCAGCTAAGTGTTTCTGTAAAGAGCCAAATAAGAACAACTTTAGGTTTTGCAGCCCAAGTGGTCCTTGTAAAAATTAATTCAACTCTACCTTTGCAGCATGAAATAGCCATAATTGGTATGTGAATGAAGGGGTGTGGCCATGATCCATTACAACTTTGTTTACAAAAGCACAGAGACCAGATTTAGTCCATGGGCCATAGTTGGCCAACCCCTGAGTTAGAGGCATAATCCTTCTCCCAGGAATAGAAGCTGAAAATTCACCATTTTATCTAATAGGGTTTGTCTGCAAGTGTCCTTCAGGAAGCAATGGTCACAAGGAATTTCCTTAATCTTTATTGTGGCATGAAAAGACATATTCAGGCAGTGATGGTCCAATTTTATCAACTGGGCTGGATAAAGACACCCCAAGTTTAAGATAGCTATGGCCTTTAGCTCAAAACAAGTAAGTATTTATTAAATGATCTGAGATAAGTGCACAGATTTTAGATAGCTATATGATCCCAAGCAAATGCAAAGAATTAAGTTAGACATATGCCTCAAAAATAGAATTAAGGCAAATATAGTTATTAAATGTGCCAAGAAGTTTAAAAGACACTACTTATGTTCTTGATTTTATTTTGGTTAGTAATTGCAACTTGTAAAGTTATTTTCATAAAGTAATATATTATTCTAGGCAAGTGACTAGATATAAGGGGTAAAATAATATAGTGATATTTATCCTACCAAAGTTCTCCTTAAAACAATATCATCATCTCATGTAAATAACCTCAAGTGACTAAAGCAACAGTGATGTAAAATTGAATAATTTTTCCCATTACAGTCCTTTCCTTGCTCTCATTCTATTATTTAAAAGCTCAAATAACTTATCAAATTAGCAAAAATGTTAGCAAGCATTGCCGTCCTGGCTCCCAACATTAGTTTTGATCATTCAGCTCATTTCTTCAATTCTCTGGAGGTTCAAAAGACCTTTGGCAATTCCATGGAATGATCTGTTATTTTCCCTTGTCAATGTCATTTTCCTAATCTAGTAATTAATGAAAAACAAAAACCAGTTCCCTCCATGAGTGCTGCTTGCTTGTTTTTTGTGCTGCATTTCTACCATTTGCTATTTCTTACCCCCCAAAAATGAGGTTATTATTATTAATGACTAACATTTAATTAGGTTGTTTGATCTTTGGTTAAACAAGTTGGCAGATTTTCATTAACATACCTACAAAGATCAGTCCTACTGTTTTAATGAATATTGATGTCTTCATATAATGACAAAGCCCTTTATTTTCTGGCCACTGAATGACTAGGCAGTGATCACAAGAAAACATGTGATACACACTAAACAGCAATCCTTGATTTTTTACAAAAATCTAATTTCCGGTGAAGGATTTAGGTCAATAGTGTGTATTGTGTGATCATAATTACATCAAGGCAGAACTTCATAAACAGGAGATTTTCTAATTATTTGAATTGAGGCATAGCTGTTAATAGCTAGATTTATACAGAATTTTTTTTTATTACACATATTTATTTTAGTTTTGTTAATTTCAAAGATTTAAGGCAGAGAAAAAATAATGTGCCAGGACTGCAAGCAAGGCTGTCAACTGAACTGGGGTTTAGGTAGTTTAATCCACCCTAGGATCTACCAGGGAGACCTCCCCCCAGGTGACAGGTCCTGTTGCTGGGGCACAGTTGAGAGCTGGGAGGCAGATGGAAGAGGGCTCCCCACAGTAGTCTGAGAGTTAATAAAGAGAATAAAAATCTTGGAAGAGGACAGTAGTCTTGTGGGTGACTGATTAGAGGGGAGCCTAACAGCCCTTCCTCCAACTGGGACTCCGAGGCAGGACCAGGGTTGGTTGTTGACAACCTCGGTGTTCTGATGACAGGCCCATACTCCTCTTTACCCAGCAAAGTGGGGGCTCAGAAGTTAGCCAACTCACATATCTGGGGTACTATCTTTTAAGTTGTCTCCATCTAACTTTTAAGCAGAACCCCCAAACTCAATTCCTCTACCTTTGAAATCAGCTTTTCTCCCCCTCTGCACCTGCTGCAGGGAATGGCATGACGAGCTGGCCAGGTACCCAACTCAGAAACATAAGATGATTCCTAGAATCTTCTCTTCCTCCTCTCCTCTTCCTCTTAACCTATCCTCTCCATTCCTCCTGCCAGGTCTCCAGAATGTCTCCTCGCATGTCCATTTCCACTGCAGTGTCTTCAAGCAGGCTCCCAGCATCTCTCATCTGTACAAACCCACCTAGCTGATCTCCACATCTTCAGCTCACAAACTTCAATTCATTGGTACACAGCAGCCAACAAGGTCTTTTTAAAACGCAAATCTGATCATGCCATTGCCCTGCTTAAACCCTGCAATGACTCCCCAAAGCTTTCGGGATACAGTTCAAGCTCATCCGTTTAGTTCAAAGCCCTCTGCCTGAGCCAGATCAGTGCCCTTAATAGCTCCCTCCCCGCCAGTACAGGAGGCTGCAAGTGCCCTATAAAAATCTGCTGCAGCTATGTTCTGGCTGCTCAGGAAATTCCTCCAAGCTCCACATCACACCCTGGTCGCAGCTTTGAGCCTCTGCTCTCATCTGAGTTCCTGGTTTAAGTCCCTGCCCTCAAATCTAAACTCTGCCTGGTTGCCTCCTTAGCTGTAGGATCTGCTTGCTTTCAATTCTCTCCAAAGAGTGGTCTCTTCAGTCATCCTTTGTGCTCTGCTGCACACTGTGGCCCATGGACAAAGGGCACTCCAGCCCCTGCTCCTGACCCAGGCTCCTCTGATTCTGCTCTCCAGTCTTGCCCAGCATTGTTTCTACCTGCTTGGAAGAAGACAGTGGACTGTTTCTACAAACACATCTATCTCTGTGCTCCATCCGCACAGAGCACTTGCTGGTCCTCAAACAGTTCATGCTGTTGCACATCTCTGACTCTTCACACAAGTTGTTCCCTTTGCCAGGAATACACCCCAATCTTCTCCCAACACGTACCCAGTAGCTTACTCAGGCCAGCACTTGAAGATTCAATACTTGGAAGCCTTTGGTTATATTCACCCTGGTCTTAATTCAAAAGCTCTCTTCTGTCTTCTGAATCCATCTATACAAGTCTAACATGGTGCCTATTGTTGAAAAGTCCTTCCATTTCCTTTTGCCTGCTATCAGACTGTCAGGGAACTATAATCAGTCTTTGTATCTCAGCGCCTAGTATAGTGCTTAATACATTATGATACCTAATACATAAGTTTTTAATGAGTGAATGATCAAATTAATTTTGTAGTAGTGAAATAGATTGAATAAATGTGATTTTGAAACATTTCAGAATGTAATGGAAATTTCACATCGCCATGAGATGTAAACAGCTCCAAGTGTATATGTTAATATTAGCACTTTTATAACTAGACACTTTCCAAAATATCTCTAAGAATCACATGACAGGCTTCTACTTTTAACTTAGACTTCTAATGTATTGACTTCTTTAAAAATAAGATCAGTGCCCATCAATTTCTTTCTCTGGAAGCCTACATGACGACGCAGGGAGTCTCAGCAGAGCTTGCCATGTGCAGAATTATGTAGTGTGTTTGATGTGGATAAATTCCCACCAGGGAATAAAATAAGATCCCCTCATTCTTTCTTGTTGTGCATTTGCAAGGCTTTTAGGAAAGAATATTTGTATTGCAACTTTCTGAGCAACTTAGCTCCTGTGGTGTTTTTAATTGTGCCATTTATACCTGACACTATTATCCCTATGACTAGATGTAATATTACCAAACATATATAGTTATTGGACATATTTTTTAAATTGGTAAAGGCAAATGTGTGAAATATAGAATGCTGATATTATTTTGCCTGATATAATACTTCATAGTTTTAAGCCCTAACGTACACACACACACACATACACACACCTTTAACTATATTTAAATAGTATGTGATGCATGATGTTAGTAATAGCCAACAATTACTAAGGGCTTACTATGAAACAGGAACCGCTCTGACAATTTTATGTACATTTTAGCATTTAGATCTTACAACAATCTGAAGGAACAGGTAATATTATTACCCCTTTTTTTCAGTTGAGGAAAAGAAATAGAGAAAGATAAATAGCCTGAGGTCATATAGCTAGTGAGTCCTAAAGCCAGAACAGAAATCCAGGCAGTCTAATTGCAGAGCTCTGCCTTTAATCTCTGCTATCTTGTCTTTGTACAAAACATATCATAATGTAAAACAAAGGTTTGCGTGGCTTTACCAAGAAAAGTGATTAAAAAAATGGAAATGATCTTTCCATAAATGGAACTAAATGTATGCAATAAAACTAAGTAGTATTCATGTACTTTCTATCATATCTACCAATTTATCTCCTCTCTCTCCCATCTAACAGTGACCAACCTTTTATCGTTAACATATGGTAGAGACCTTGGTGTCCAAGAAAGAATGAATAATATTCAGAACACATACCAAGGAAGATAGGATTTGATCAATAAATTTTAAAGCCACAGATTAAGGATTGCAATAAATACTTTCTTTTCAGTATTCCATTTAATCCTCAATAATTGTGACATGAGGTAGAAATTATCATCCCATTTTATCCTTGTTTTCTGTGGTTTACAGAAGTTAAGTAACTTTCTGTAGGTGGCAGAGCTGCTAAGTGATAAACCCAGGACTCAAACCCAGGTCTGCATTGCTACAAATCTCAATGTGGTCAAGGAGTTAAGCACATTAAGCTATAAAATCTTACTACTAAAAGAGACCAGGTATTGGGTTGGATTTGCTGGCTCTGTCCAGCCTGGGAATTTTGTGTTTTCATCAGTGCTCATTTTCTAGCTGCAGGATTATGAAACATAAGCAGTGCCAATTAGACAGTATTACCTATGTCAGGGAAACAAATTCATGAACATTGTTTTGCTCCAAGTTTTTTTTGCGCTCCCATTTTACTTATTTTTCAATTGAGAATGGGTATACTTACAAGGGACAGGATATTGAACTCTGATGTTGCTACAGAAGAAGGAATTAGGAGCCAATCAAGCTTCCAGGTGACCCTTGCAGAGCTCTCAGGGTTCTATTTCCATATGAGTAGTGCTACCTATGAACTCAGTGCAACAGGTGAGTTCTAAGAGAATTTTAGAGAAGCCCAAACAAAACTGATCATTCAACACATTGTTCAAAATACAAGTTAAAAAGTGAAAACATATCCTGAAAAAAAGATCTCACAAAGTATCCATTTTTGATGCTAGCATAAAGCCGAAAACACAGTTAATGAAGAGTAAAGAAAAGTAAAATATGTTCCATACTTAGCAAAGGTAAGGCTAGAAAGAGTAAAAAAGTAATCATTTAACAAAGCACCTCACCATAGTCGGCACTCAGTAAATATTTATTGAATAAATGAATGAGATTTACATTTACTTCTATAAAATAAGCTACATTCCACTAAAGATAACTGGTGAAATACATTATCAAAATTATTCTAAATATAAGAGGGAAGGGGGAGAGGGGTGGGAAGAGATTAATGAAAGAACTTATATTTATATATGCATAGCCCATGGACACAGACAATAGTGTGGTGAAGGCCTGGGGGGGGCAGGATCCCGGTGGAGGGGTGCAAGGAGGGAAAAAAAGGGGGGATATCTGTAATACTGTCAACAATAAAGACAATTTTTTTAATTATTATAAATAACTATAAATAAAATTGAGCTAAAGCCTTAAAATGTATTCTTTTAAATACAAACTTTATTTTACTATGTTAACGATAACATGGAATTAATTTGAATTTCTTTTTCTACTTAAGTGATCACAGATATTGCTTGACACTGTGTGGGGGAGGAAAAGTGTCATTGGTCAAAATGCCCTTTCTGTATGTATATCCTTATTAGTCACTCATACAGATTAATATTGATGCAAATTAACTTCCTAATGCTGAAAATGTCAATTAAAACAACTTGGCCTGGTTTCCAGACCTAAATGTATCTCCTTTAACTATTTTTTGGATTCCTTTGCAATAACCTAGTTTTTAGAAATCCTAGTTTATTCTGGCTCTGATTCAATCTCCCAAAATTTCCTTTCTGTTTACTTGGAAAAGTTCCAAGTTTGTCTCTTGTCTCTGAAAGAAGATGAATGAAACTGAAATTGCATTTACTGTTGTTTTTTTGACTCTCATGTTTGTGCTCAAAAACAGATCTAATTTCTCTGATAATTTTTAAAAAGAAAAATTTCCAAATTATTTTAGCACTCACTAAAACAAGGTTTATTCACAGCTAATATTACATTATTCCCATTCTTTTATTAAACAGTAAAATCCTTATGAAAAGATAGATTGCTGTTTTCTCAGGTATACCTATAAAAATCCTTGTACATTCCCAAACATTTTGGAATAAACTAAAAGTTAAACTCTTTTTAGAGTTGAAGAAATTGAGGCCTGGAACAGATAGACCCATTCAAAAGCACATGGCTAATGAGCGGCTAAACTGGGACCGGAATCCTAATCTAGCACCGGTTCTGACTTCTTCTCACTCCTGTGAAGCCTGTAAGACTTTTCAGATTATTCTACTTCTGCTTTGATCTTCAAAGTTTATATGGAATGTTGAAAAGTCAACGATTTCTCTCATTCTTTCTAAAACCATACACTGCGATATCTTGATCTTTCTCAAAAGAGAAATAGGAACAACTAAACTTCAAAAATCATTATGTGCCATAAATATGGAGAAAAGTACAAACCATGTACCTTGAGAAAATACATAGCAAACAGATGATAGATTGATAAGCACTGTAGATGTAGATGACAGACCCAGAGACTGATAGAAAATGCGCCCACTATTACATTTCAATACATAACACTTAACTCCTCAAAGGCTTTTGTGCACACAAGCAAAAGAACCCTCAGCTTAAGGGCATCTATGAATTTTTAGTAGTCTGGGCAAATATTTCAATTCAAAACTACATGTCTAGTATTGTCCTACAAAAATGTAAAGTACTTTGAATTGCTTGAGAGAAGATGTTTCACATGAGACAAAATAAAGTTATTATAATGATTTCTTATGCCCCATATTCTTTCTGATTATTAGTTTATAAAAGCATATGAGCACCTGCAAAAGGCTGAGAAACAAATATGTATCTGGCCTAATGTAATAGCTACGTTTCAGAAAATTTATGAATGAATCAATTTTTTGTAAATCATAATCTTATTTTAAAATGTGTTGCAAGCTTTCTATTTGAGGGAATCCTGCAGTAACTCTTAAAAGAATAATACAGAATATTCACTCTATTACAGAACCATCTAAGAGAGAAGCTGAATGGACACCTTAGCAGGCCCCAGAGGTAGCCGGCACTATGATGGAGTAAGACCTTAAAGATGTCCGATTCTTATTTGGAACATCTAGACCAGTTCTCAGCCTGGACTACACCTTTTAATCAGCTGGACAGCTTATAAAAAATAACAGGGCCCAGGCAGGTCCCATCCCAGACTAATTAAGTCAAAACTTCAGTATTGATAATACTAACAGGAACAGTTCTACTGGAATGCAGCTACCAAAACTTTAAAAAAGTGGATTCACAAGAAAATATGGAGGGGAGAATTAGAAACCGCAAATACAAGCAACTCCTTCAAGAAATTTTGTCTAAAGGGAAAAAAGAAATAATCACAAGAAGTAGATTCACAAACAAGAGAAGATTTTTATATGTTTGGGGGTTAGAAAAAGAAGGGGCATTGCTTGTGGGCTGGCCTCGAATGACCAAAGGGGAATGAGTGGTGCAGAGCACAGGAGAAGGCGCTGGAGCAGGACAATTCATCCCCAGGAGAGGGGAAAGACAGACTGTGTGAGCACAGATGCAGAAAGAGGGAGAGTTCTGGTGGAGCAAGCCTACAAAAAGTTCCCTCCAATAGCTTCTGTTTCTCAGTGAAAAAAGAAATAAGGTCATCAAGTGAGAGGAAAGAATGGGGATGGGATTTTGCAGATCTGTAGCGAGGGCAGATGTAAAATAATCACGCAACTAGATGAATGAAATGCCTAGAGAAATGTCACCACATTGGCCTGTTGTACCAGAAAATCAATGCCATTCAAAAATGAAATGCATTATTCTCACATGCTTTGATCTTAGTGAGTCCATATGGGGTCCTAATGACCATCACTTCCTCTTATAGAAGTGTGAAACCACCCTCCTCTAGTTCATTCTTGTCTTGCCAGAGATCAATAAAGCTTGCCACTCTCTGATTTGCAAAATATTTCTTCCCTTTTTTAAAACTCAGAATGATATTTGCTTATCTCAAGTTTGCCGATTTCTAGTCCCCAGAATTCCTTAATCATAAAATCACTGGAAATTGCTCAGCAATCTCATTTCTGAACACTCTCAAGACCCCTCAGTATAATTTCATTTAATCAGCACATGCGAACTCATTTAAAAATACTGGGCTCTCCATCTCTCCACCCGGAACATAATTCAGCATGGTGAGAAATCCCTAACGTATTCTCGCTGTGTTCTATTTTGTCTGTCAGCTTGGCCTGTTACACATCCAGTAAATTCTGTATACCCACTTTATTTATTTCTAAACTCTTATATTATCTGACAGCCTACAAGCATTTGTAAGTACTTCCCAAGATTAAGTTAGATGAATGCACTCTTATCAAATGAATGCAAGATAGGAGGTGACTTTTGAACTTCTGGAAAACTATAAGCATTTCTGACACTAAGAGCCACTTATGCTCAGGAGAAATAAAATCATATGTTATTATTTTCCTCTAATAGTAATGTCATGCCCTTCGTTCAGGCTTCTTCTCAGCTCTTGATTTACATCATTAAACTCTCCAAAACTCCCGTCCTTTCCTCTCTCTTTACCCTTCCAATTTTTCTAACTATTGCTTCCAAAAAACAACTTTCACAAAGTATTGTTCTGTTGATCTCATGGTGATGTGAAAAGCACATAATATTTGATCCCCCACAGGCCCTGGTTCAAGTCCTGCTCTGGGTTGTGGATTAGTTACATCTCTTTGGAGTATAATTGTCTTTATCTGTAAAGTGGGGATAATAAGAGGATTGCAGGCATAAAAATAGGCTCTCTCTCCCAATACTGAAAATATACTAAATGTTCCAAATATGTATATATTATGTTCCTTTCTTTTTCTCTCCTGCTCACAAATGGTCCCACTTTTCCAATAGGGCAAAATTCCAAAGTAACATTTTTTTCTAGTAAATGCAAACAATGATCTCCACCATTTTCATTCTTGATTTTTCATATTCTACTCAGATCAGAGTGTATTTTACTTGTTCATATCAAACTCTGATTTGTTTGTCATTTTACATATTAAAATATCATTAACTCCCAAATGAAGTTATAGCGATAGATAAAAATACAGATACAGAGAAATAACAATTTATAGATATAGGCTTAGGTATTTATATGTATAGATACGGATGTGGATATGGCTTTATATACATGATTTTTATATATCATGTATTACATATATATACAATTATATTTTAGGTTCAGCAGCTAGGTATAAAGTCTGTTAAACCAGACAGGCAAGACCCCAAGCCCTCACTCAGGAGCTTACGCTCTTTAAATTCTCTAAACTTGCATTTCTTTGCCTGTAAAATAACTTCTTCATTGCAGAGCTGTTGTATTTAAGAGGACAATGTTTGTAAAATTCTGGCATATAGTAGGTTTGCAGTAAATTGTTGTTCTATTATTATTATTTTCACAAATCTTATTTTTTCTGCAATGCCAGACATGTTTAATAGCAACAGTACATAAAGGCCTACTGAGCTGGATATTGCTATGACTCCATCTTGTTAATAGTAGTGAGTAAATTGGCAGAGTTGATGTTTTTAAATTTTAAAAGATGCCATTTTTTGACCGAATCTTGTAACATCTGTGCTTTGGCTGGGAAAAGATTAGGCCAATGAATAAGATCTTTTTCTAACTCACACATCAAATGAAATAGCTACATGATACTATACTGCTGAAGTAGTCCATTTGCAACCCACACAGAGAATTTTGTTGTGGGGCTCCTACACATAAATCAGTAATAAAAGTAGGAGCACGTCTACACATACATTCCAGCTTCCGGGACACAGTTCTTCATTTTAGTTTTTTCTCTTTCCTTCTCTCTCTCTTTCTCTCCATATAATAGCTCTGGTTTTATATATGTATATTTAGTAGTGCTCTTTACTATATATTACTAGTCACTATATACATATATATTTACTATTGCTCTTTGGATAATCAAACCTACCTTGACACTTTTACTATTAACTTTTCTGTATTTTCTCCATTTTTCTAAATGCAATATAGAGCAGAGCCTAATAAACATTTAGCAATTTCTTCTCGTTACATCTTCTGCATTTCTTTTTTATCAATAATATTTTTGCTAAAATAAATGATAGCAGTATACCTATTTCACATCACTGAAGCTGACTGTGAAGGAATTTCAAGACCAGGAAAATAAAACAGAGATTATTGGCTTGACAGTTAGTGAGACTAGAAGAAATAAGAGCTGCAGTACATCTAGAAAAATTACCTCTAAATTGATTGCTGAAAGTAAATCAATATCTTAGCCTTTTTACATGTTGGCAAGTTAATGGAAAGGAATAGGTTTGTTTATTTATTTGAGTGATATTCAACCTAATAACATTTCAGTGAGTGAATCAAGAAAACTCAAGAAGAAAAATCCAGTGTGACTTAAAGGAGGTAGTTAAATTTTGGAAAAAGTGATTTTTATCCTCCTCAGAGGAATGTTTATATTCTCTAAATTGATGAAGAATTGTTTTCACATGTACCTTATTTGACTTGCATTTCACAATATTTTGGATCAATAGATAGTATTAACCTAGAGCTTTCCGAAACTGGGAGTGCATAGTTGCCATTCTTGGTGGTGGTGGTGGTGGGGGGGGGTGTTAATTCAAAAATAGTTGTGCTTTTTTTTTTTAATACAACTAAAAAGGCAACTTCATGTAATACAAAAAATATATATATCAGATTGTGTGCAATAGATATATCCCAGAATGCACAATTTTTAGCTCTATGACTTGGGAAAGATATTTGACCTCCATCAGTTTTACTATTTCTCATAAATAAAATGATAATTATCATACCCACCTTAGAGATGATTGTAAGATTTAAAATGTGTATTTCATGAAAAGCACCTGAAAAATATCCTGAGAATGGACCATTAACATAGCACTTACACTCCCAAGTAGCGTGTATCAGTTGTCTTTCTGTTGTGTGTGTATGCATGAGTACTTTCAAAATAAATATTTCTGAGGTTTTTAAAGTTTTTCTTTTAAAAACTTAAAACATCTTTCCCACTAAGACCTATTTTTTTTTTAAGGGACTCGTAATAGGTTTGCCTTTGAATAAAAAAGTAGTATCTGGCTGAGCCATGAAAATTCTGATGAAGCACTGGCATATACAGGAAGAAATGGCAACTCTAAAAATAATAATAATAATGATAACAAGCATGTGCTTGCTTTACCCAAACGCTTCATATGTATTATTCCATAAATACTAGATACCCATTAGGAAACTGCTGTTTTATTTTATTTTATTATTTTATTTTATTTTATTTTTAAATATATCTTTATTGATTTCAGAGAGAGGAAAGGAGAGGGAGAGAGAGAGATGGAAACATCAATGATGAGAGTCATTGATCGAGCCCGCACCCCGGGCATGTGCCCTGACCAGGAATGGAACCCTGATCGCCTGGATCCCAGGTCGATGCTCAACCGCTGAGCCACGTCCGGCCGGGCGGAAATTGCTGTTTTAAACTTTTTCTAATTAAAAATTTAAAACTTGCTCAGATTATGATATATAGTCCTTGTTCCCTAGGTAGTAATTAGCATACCTGGCACTTGTACTCAAAGTCCTGAGTGGGACGGAGCTCTCGATCACCGTGCCGTCAACGTCCATGTGAAGGGGGTATGAGTAGCTCTCAGGAATGATGCTTTAAGTGGGCATCGCCAAGGAAGAGAAAGGAAAGTTTTATAAACCTCTGAAAGAAAACACTATAACTTACACCTATTTCCAGATTTTCTATTTGCTTATACAACTAATCATAAATCCATTCTGTCAACCAGTGATCATTGGTGCCAATTAAACACAACAACCTGGCCTGTGGTGAAGAAGGAACTTTATTCAGTGCAAAGCAGCAGGGCTGTGAAAACGGCACAGCTGTGAGGCAGCCCTGCGGCCAGGTCCCTCTGCTTAGGCAGCCCTGGGCCTCGCTGGGCTGCTGGGCAGGGCACCGCTCTGCCCTCTTCTGGGCCAGTCTGCTCCGTCCTGCGCTGCTGCTTCTGCTCTGCCCCCTCACCCCGCAGGCATCTTGGGTGTTGCAGCTCAGCCAGGGAGACCTGGTGGGAAGGAAAATTACACTCCCAGGGGCAGAGGGCAGCTGGCTCATACCAGAAGTCTCTGCCAGCTCCCTGACTGGCATGCCATTATGCAAATGAGGACTGCATTCCTTGCAGTTTGATTGGTCAAACAGAGCTGCTCTGGTTGGTCGGAGCTATGCAGCTCCAGCAGGTGGGAGAGCCTCAGTCCTATTGGCTGAAACAGGATTCCAGAAACTGCTTTATAAGGGCCGGCTCGGGGGCAGAGAGTGCAGGCAGGCGGTTCAGGGGGAGGTAGGCAGTTCAGTGCAGGCTTCTCCTTGAAGAGCGGTTTGTGGGAGAGAGAAATCTGTGTAAAAAAGCTGCTAGGCTCTGTTTTTTAAAATGTATGCCCAGTTAGCCACCAAGAGCCCTTCTTAGTAGGTATCCTATTTCTCCAGGTTCACAATTCCAACACACATCTCTTCAACCAAACTTTCTACCAAGGACCATGCACTCAGTCCTGTGTGACTTCAGAATCAAAGAAGATATCAGATACCAAAATAAATATTTGATAATAATATTGGGGAAGGGGTATAAGTTTTCAAATCCAATCTTTAAGATAAAAATATTCCTCAAAGTTTCAAATGCCCCACTACAGAGAGATGCAATTCTATAAATTAAGGTATCGAAAGCTAAAATATACTAAAGGGTGTCCCCCCAAAATGTATACACACTTTGAATACTTATAAAGGCAGTGTTTATTAAAATACATTTCATTTTCAAAATTGAGCTATCAGCTGTTAAAGTGTGTATACATTTTTGGGGGACACCCTGTATTAAAGTGTAGTTGATAAAGGCTACTCCAAACTTCAGAGCCTGTGAAACAAATCCAAATATAATGATTTTACATGACTCAACACAATGATTATCAGCAAAATAAAATAAATTTTCTTATTAGTACATAAAATAGTAACAATTTTCGCTTTATAGAATTAAAAGGAAAATAAGCTTGAGAAATAAGCTGTGGGCACTTTGTTCGTTAAAATGTAAGCAGGGTAAAGTATGTAAAGAAGTAAGCCTGCTCAGGAAGTGAGCTTCTTTATTTTGAACACCTCTAAACTTACAAACCATGGACATTTAAGTGACATCCAGATAATATTTGAGCCTGTTTAGTTGAGCGTGCAAATCAGTAAAATTGTGTATATAATGGATGATTAGGTGAGCACATTGAAGCCTGTGCTTGCGATCCAAATTTACGTGTGTAATCATCACACTTGTATTTCATTGAGAATGGTTTACACACACATATCTCAATTGTAAAGGTTTCATGCATATGTATTTTTATACCTATGGTTTCCATTTCTGATACAGACAAATAATCCCCTTGTATATTTTCCTTTGAAGTTCATCTTATTTTCTATATTATTATATATGGCATAAGAAACTCTCAGGTTGTTGGATGGACTGTGCATTCATTGTTTGTTAATTGTTTTGATTATAGCTATGGCCCCTGCCTCAGATCTGGGAGCACCGTAGAGTGAGGAAAGAGATAGGTTTTCTGCCTTTTGAACATGCTTTTTGCAACAGCCCTCTTTTTCTAATAATATCTTAAACATTTTAAACACCTAGAACAAAAAATTAATTTTTTAATTGGGTAAAAAATAATATGATATTTACTTTCACACTTTAACTCTCACTTAAATAGAGCTAATTATTAAATTCACACTTTGCATATCTATTTCTGTTTGGGAGGTGACCTATAGAAATCTTTCAACATCAGGTTTAAGAGGGGGAAACTGAAGTTCCATAAGGCTGTGTGCTTTCCCAAAGCCACTGCTTTTTCCCCACAACTTTCAGAAGAAAAAGATGGCATGTTCTGTTTATCCATACAGAAGACCTACCAAGGATTTCAGTTCAGCCCTTCACAAGCTTCAACCTGACATCCCCTCCTCTTGACTGGACGTTTCTATGCAGACGCTTCTCCAGTACTCAACAGAATGTTTCCCCTTTCTTCCTAAACCTATTCCCCATACTGTTCCTGGGTCACACAGTCAGGAATGACTCTTTCCTTTGATACTCTCATATGATCATCAACAAGCTTTTTCCATTAGTTCTTCTTTTCAAATGTCCTTCTTTTTTATCATTAGTTTCCACCCATCACATCTGGCCCTTTGAACATCACATCAGATTTACTGCAAAAGCAACTCCCCAGTCTTGTTGCCTCACATCCTGTCCTCTGCAGTCCTTCCACATTCTACACCATATGATTCATTCAAAACCGCCTACATTATGTATTTGCATCTGTCTATTGTTTAACATAAAATAAAATTAACCATAACAAATAACAAGCATCAAGGGTCTAATATGGTGCCAGGTGCTCTGCGAAGTGTGTTATATCAGTTACCTCATAATAATCACATGGAGATATATTCTGGCTGACTCTGTTTTATAGATGAAAAAGTTTAAGTTTTGAGACATTGATTAATTTGCCCAAGTTTACATCATTAATGAATCTAGTAGTGTTCAAACACAAGATGCATGCAATTCTAGAACTTAAACTATTAACTGCTATCCTAAAGATATGCAGGAATGTCTCCTGTGAAAGAGACAGAAGCGAAAGCCATTTGGAAGGGGCAGGGTAAAAGTGAGGACCAGAAAGGGATCTTCAGTCTTCTAGAGTTTGTACTTACAAGACAAGCAACTTAGAGAACCATGAGTTGTTTTCTTTAAGTTTTCTGTCTTTTGCCGCTTTATTTCTTTTCACTTAAATAAACAATGCTGTTTAATATCTGAAATAATAGAAGCAGGATGATAAGTTTCCAAAGGAACAGCAGTTTGGCTTGTGAAAAAGCTAACAAAATGTTATAATTAATAAATGAAACCATCACAGCACACACAAACACACACAAAGTTTGCTTTCTTCTGTAAAAAGACATCCAAATAGAATAAAACAGACTTTTAATGGCTTTCCTTTTTGAATATTTTTTGTATACTACATTTGGTAATCAGTCAAGGAAGGGACACAATTACTTTTAACCATGGGCAGAAGGATAGTGTAAAAATTGCATTTCAAAACTCTGTTTAGAGATGTAATTTGTGTCAAAACCAAAGCTCATCACACAGACTGCTAGGCTTTGGGAAATCCAAAGGAAAAGTAAAAACAGCATACAGAGATGTTTCAGTTTTATATTATACATATTTGATATCAGTCAAGAAGTTTGAACCCTTTTTATGTGGCATATGGTGAAAGACATCACAATCTCCAAAATGACCCTCTACCCTCCTCCCCCGCCCCCCCCCCCACCACAGTTCACTAAAGACACTGGGAGGCTGAGTGTTTAGGTTTAATGCTGGAGTCCAGGAGCTCCCCACACAAACTTTAGCCCTGTCCTTGTCAGGCTTCCATGATTGTAAACATCAGAAACTCATTCTGTATAAGCAGAAAGAGAATGTATTAGAGCAATCTTGGGGAGCTCAAAACAGCAAAACATCTTTAAGCCAGGCTTAGAGTCAGCTCAGCATCAGTCAAGAAACAGCCAGCTTTGGGTGTCAAAGACACAGGACCACCTTGACCATCTGTCTCTTCAGGATTGCACAGGAGGGAGTAAACACCACCTTTCATATTCTCATAACCCCCCACACACAAAGAAAATAAGGTAATGGGTTTGGTCTGGGGAAAATGCCCACCTGTTGGCTAAGGAAGTGCAGAGACCCTTATTCAAGGCCCAGCAAGAATGCAAAGGAGAGTGAGGTCATTCTTCAAACAGAAGTCAGGGCACTGTTTGGAAAAGGTAATGGTGGGTGGACAGCCAAAAACCCAATGGTAAGCTGATATAACAGAGGTTGTTACAGAATTGCATATTTATTCTTTTCAGAAACAAGAATTTAAGATTATTTTATCTGAAAAAGAGAAAAACATGGAATTTTTTCATTAGTTTTTCACATATCCATATAATTGTTAAGAAGAGACTAATCCGTTGTTTTCTATCTGAACAGGAGTTGAACAGAGTTCAGTTCAATGAAGCCTGGTTCAGGTTAAGCTAAAAGATAAGCAAGATCATTTGCTCATCAGGCAAAATTCTGCTGTGATAAAGGGGATAAAACAAATAGTGGGTAAGCTTAATTTTTCCCCCCACTGTATTTTTCAATATGCAGAATCCAAGATCTTGAAAATACATTGGAGATTATCTAAGACAAACTAGTTATTTTATAGGTTAGGGAACTGAGATCCCGAGAATTAAAATGACTTGTCCAAGGTCACATTACTGCTCAGTATCAAAAACAAATCCACTACCCAGATTTTCTGATTCATAGTAACATGTACTATTCTTCACTCTTTTCTTAGAGCTCGTGTGTCCTGGTTGATTTAGACACTCACCATTAAAGGTAATTTCTTCAATTTGTTTTTGATTCCATCATCTATAATTTTATGATTTGGGATAACTTTATATCCCTAACATGTATGCTTTAAACTGCAATATTTCATCAAATCAGTTTGCCATTAATTATAACATACACCTCTAGGAAATTAAACAAAATGCTGGCAATCAAAGTAGGACACAATGTTTTCTTATACTTAGTGAAAGAGCTCTTCCAGACTCATTAACACTTGGGTTTTTATCATGCATTGTTCTTGTTCATAGACTAAAAGGAAAATATAAGCAAAATATATTTTAATAGCAGCTTTAAAACACTTCCTCACATGTGGACTCGAACTCTCCTGAATGACATTTCACCTCAGAGCCATTGATACCATGTTACCAACATCAACCTCTATGCTTCTAGCGCATCAGGAATGCATCATTTCTTAAAATTGTCTCCAGCCTTTTCATTCATGCTACTGACACCCATTCTGCACTCACGGTCCTTCTCAAATAGCCCTGATGGGTTTTGGCTGAAATGTCAAGAGGTCGCATTGCCCAGCCACACCACCAAGAATAACAATTCAGCTCACACATGTACACACCGTGACACCAACCTTACCACTGCCACCTGGTCAACAGCAATTGCAAGACTCCGTTGACAGCACACATCCTAATTTCAGGTATGTTAAACTGGAAAGAAGGGTCAGAGTCTGGGGAAGGAGCGTCAGGCACTAGGTCCAGCGGTAAAGGTGGCAAGAAGAAGCTTCTGGAACATCCCAAAAAGCAGGCCAAGGAGAGGGTGAGGAAGATGAGGCAGTCAAGAAGCAAATGGGGGAGCAGAAGAAACTTCAGGAGCTAAAAGCGGAGATTTGGAGAAGGGGCCCCTGGCCATAGGTGGAATGAAGAAAACTGGCAAAAAGTGAGCTGTGCCTTGTGGGGCGGTGGTGGTCCTCAATTCCATTCCTGTGTTAACATCTGGATTTCTGCCCTAACATCTGTTGCCACTATAGTTAGAATGAAGTGTTGTCTTGGAGCCTGTTGTACATTTAAGGATAAACTTTTGTAAATAAGCTTAATCATAACCACGTAGTGGCTCATCTCTTTAGTTTTCTCACTCAGCCATTTCAGCCTTAGCTGTGAGGTAAGAGTAAACCCAGCCCGGAACTCTGCCAAAGTGTGTTCTTCAGTCTTCGTTCTATCCCAAATTCTGTACCACCTGGAATGAAAACAACTCATGTGAAATGGCCAAAAAAAAAGTGGAAAAATATGTACATTAAAACATGAATGTTATAATGAAATATATATTTTTTTAATTTTAGCCCCTGAAAAGAGTACGAGGAAATAGCTTCCTCACTGTTATAAAATTTCCTAAGCCTTTTTATACGACCACATGTGTGTAAATGATGTGTTCTTGTGGAAGCAGAGTAAGCTTCCTCCGGTTATTTCTGGCTGACATTGTTATGGAGACTGAACAGGTACGTGTGCTGTTCCTATTTCCCAAGCTGTGCCCCAGGAGATGCTGTTATACATGCACTAGCCTCCACTTAGTTAGATCAAAACAATTTTTCTGTTTTCTAAAAAATGTAGAATTTTCAAAAATTAAATAATTCTCTACTTCCTTTTTTGGCTCAAAATCTTTCATGGAGGTCATAATGAGAAAGTAGCATTTCCTGGGAGAATAAACCCAGATTATTGGACACACACAAATAAAGTTTAATCCGCAATGATGAGCACAGTTCTGCCAGCTTCGGAAGAAACCCTAGCGTGTTGCTCACGGCGTGGCCCATGGAGTCGCGGCAGCGGCAGGACCTGGGAGCTTGTTAGCAACGCAGACTCCAGCCGCCCCGGCCTGCAGAACCAGAATCTTCGCCTCGCCAGATCCCAAGGGAGACACAGGCACGTTATAGCTCGAGAAGCAATGGCCTAAAAGACGGGCTGTTCAGTTCGAGCTGAGTACACACTTCCCAGAAACTCGGGTTGCTGTAGCCATTTTATTGCCACAGCTGACATAAGTGGCTATTAGGCTCTGAGGTATTTCCAGGCCCACTGCTAGTTCCTAGCAGAGTTTCAATCTTCAGAGGTGAATAAGGGGGGGAAAAGGAAGGAGTGGGTAGTGAAAGGCACAGATCTTTACCGAGGTTACTGAATCTTTAAATAGTGGAGCAATAAAGAGGTAGAGAGGCTGTGAGTTGGAGGAAAAACTCTCTTAGCTCGATCATCCACTCTGTTTCACCAATAGTATTGACCACTTTCTACCGGCCTCACATTTACCCTTTCTGCCTCTCTAAAACATAGCTTCTCACACTTTCTCCGCTCTCCCTGTGAAGTCTGGAGTGACTCTTTAAACCAAGGACTCTTTAGCAGGAGTTCAGAGATTGCCCTCAGGGAGCCAGTAAATCTAATGATAGTTTAAAAATTGGGGTGTGGGTATATGTGTATATGTACATTTTCATAGAGAAAAAAATCTGTGCTCTTATCAGAATTTGAAAAGGGATTTCACTCACTCACTCAATCAATAGTTAAGAACAAATAGCGGTCTAAGTAAGTAATGTCTATCCACCATCTATTTTAAAGTCATTGATATAAACTTTTTAGTTGCAAAAATTATCCAGTTTCATTTGGAAATTGGCTCATTATGAGCTAACTAATACTCCAAAACTAGTTTTGTGCTGTCACATATCTTTTTGCAGAAAAACAACAACAAACATGGACATGGGAAAAGATCGTATCACTTTACTATAAGAGGACCTCGCTTAACCATATAATCTTGTTGGCACCACTTCCCATTTTCCTGTTCTCCATTCCTTCATTCTCTATGTCATCTTTCACTCTTAAAGAATCATTGATGCTATTCCTCCCTCAGTGTTAGCTCCCCTATGACCTTCCTAAAGTGTGGCATAGCTATATTGTTCTATATTCTATTCCTCCCACTTTGTCTCTCTGTCAATTTCAAATTTTCATTCAAGAAACAGCAAAGAAAGCTCAGAATTGGCTTTGGCTGGCTATCATAATATGCATCATCCTCTCACCCTTAGCCCAGGTGCCCACAAAAGAGGTGACATCTTTTAATGCCTTTGAAATCATCGAGAGAAATCAAAGAAACCATTTCCAATCCTGTCTTTATAAGCAGAAGCCCATTGATCAGTGTAGGTAAAGGGATGGCACATCAAGGGGTAATGGCATTTAGAAAGTATGATCTGATCCACACAGCTGAGTGATCACAGCAAGCACAAATCCCATCTGAGCTGGGCAATAAATCTATAATCCTGGCAGCTCTGAAATATCTCATTCACGAAGCACAGGTAAGAAATCACCTCTAGTTGACGTTAAATTACCAAGCACATTTGCTTTGCAGTGGTCCATATATAGAGTTTTACAATTAAGAGAACAATGTAGCCCCAGAAATTCAGTACCATCAAGTACCTAACATCAAGGCCTGAACTCCAATTTTTCTGCTAAATGGTTGGGAAATTTGGTCCCAAACACTTTTTCCCTCTGGGACTCAGTTTGTTTATCTAAAAAAGGAAAGAGTTCCATTCATATTAGAATGGTCAAAATCTAGAACACTGACAACACCAAATACTGACAAGGATATGGAGCAACAGAAACTCTCATTCATTGCTGGTGGAAACATAAAATGGTACCGTCACTTCAGAAGACAGTTTGGCAGTTTCTTACAAAACTAAACATGCTCTTAAAACCCAATAATTATTTTCCTTGGTATTTACCCAAAGATGTTGAAAACTGGTGTTCACACAAAAAAACTGCATATATATGTTTATAGCAGCTTTGTCATAATTACCAAAACTTGGAAGCAATCAAGATGTCCTTCAGTAGATGAATGGATAAATAAGCTGTGGTCCATCCAGACTGGAATATTATTTAGCACTAAAAAGGAATGAACTCTCAAACCATGAAAAGGCATAGAGAAAACTTAAATGCATATTACTAAGTAAAAGAAGTCAACCTGAGAAGGACACATGCTACATGATTCCAATTATATGACACTCTGGAAAATGCAAAACTATAAAGAAAATTTAAAAATCAGTGCTTACCAGAAGTGAGGGAAGGGGAGAGGAATAGGCAAAATGCAGAGGATTTTTAAGGCAATCAAAATGTTCTGTATAAGTTATAATAATGGATATATGTTATTATATATTTTCCCAAACCCACAGAATGGACAAGTCCAAAATTGAACCCTCAGGTAAATCATGGACTTTGGATGATTATGATGCATCAATGTAGGTTCATCTTTGGTTCAAAATTCTGGTGAGTAATGTTGATAAGGGGTGAGGGGCTATGCATAATGGGAGCACAGGGAAATCACTGTACCTTTCTTTCAATTTTATTGTAACCTAAAACTGCTCTAAAAATATACACTTTTTGAAAAGGTTTGGGTGAACTGCTCTCAAAAGAAACAGGTTGGAGTAGAAGTTGAAACCTTGAACTGTATCATAAAAGAGACTTGGGTTCAAATTCAAACTCTGCAACTCACCATCTTCTGAGCTTGGTCAAATTACCCAACTACTCTAAGCCTCACTTTTTCATTTGTAAAATGAGGGTGATAATTGTTCTGACTGTACAAAGTATATAAAATATGTTTTATTATTCAATAATAAGGTCAGAATTCCAAGGGCATATTTCAGATTCTAATTATTGAAACATGTTTTCCTTACTCTGAGGACTATTCTCCCTACTTGTGTCACTGTGAATATCAGTTGAGGTAATAGGTCAAAGTACTTAAAAAACTGTATATTACTGTATTATTGATATGAGGAAATATTACTGATATTATTTTATCCCTCTTACTTTCAGAGGTACTAAATAAAAACAATCCCAAAAATAATGCTTTCATTCTAAACATCAAATTGAGTAATGTAAATTTTAAAATTTTTCTAAATACCCTAGTTCTAGAAAATTTTATTGTACAGAGATTTAAAAGACTATGTCTAAAATCCAATTTCTAAAAATAAGTACAAATATTGAAACAACATTTAAAAAGTAGAACAACTTATATTAACTGATATGGAGCTTGTTTTCTATTTTCAATAGTATTAAGATGAATCAGATTATTTTTATTAGGCCTAAATTTTAATAAGAGCTGTTAAATCACAGGTAAAATGGTGCCAAAGCCAAATGGACTTTATCTCAGCTCTGGGAAACCTGAAATGACTAATAATGAGGGAAAATAGAGCCAAAGAAATATCACATCTCAGGATTTTTACCCCCTTTTTCCTAATAATTGAGCTTCTTTCTCCCAAACATCTTGTACTGATCATTCACTTCTTTTCCTCTTCAAGCATTTAGGTAATACACACACAAAAAAAAAGCTCTGGCTGTTTAGAAAACAAATCAAACCAAACACTTGTATGAAGCTACTGATTTCGATAAATCTCCATGTTATTTGATTTGGAAATTATTTACAGCTACTTAAACTGCCTCTTCCATGATTGAAATCTTTTAAAGTAATTCATTACAAATAGAATTTTATCAAGACAGTTAAAAATAATTTTTTTGTTTTGTGCCAATATATATTCTCAAAAGTCCTGTTGATGAAGCATGAGAAAAGGAAAACTGGTAAAAAGGAAGTCATACTTAGACACTTTTTAACCACTACGGTACCACTTCATCAAAATGATGTTGACCTGTCAGTTATATCTTTTTTTCCTCTGTGGATATGCCTCCATGTTGCAGGGGAGATATACATATTGGCACGTATTGAAATAGTCTGAATCAAATTATCATCTAGTTGAGATGGGGATATAGCAAGGGGATGTCTCCATGACTCAAAATCCCACAGAGAGGAACCACAGTGTCAAACTTGTGATATGGTGTCAAGATGAAATATGCTTTGAATTTTATTAATAGTAGGGAGCATATTTCACTGCTCATTCAAGTGTCATGCTAGAACTAGGTGAGTGTTGCCAATATAAGTGGATGGAGATCAACACTTTTTTGACACTCCTGCTACCAAGTGCCTATAAAATGTTTATACCTATAATTGTGTCAAATTATGCTAATTGAGTACTGAAAAGACACTATAAGTTGAAGTATTCAAAAAGTACATTTCTCAGAATCTCATGGGGCTCTTCAAGTCAGACACTTGGAAGACCTTTTTTCCCTTTACCAAGTAGTGTCAAAGTACAATGTCATAAAGTGTCATTTGCTCTTAATTTAATCTTTAAAAGTAAGTATGGGGAAAGCAAATTCATTTAAACTCTTGATTGTACAAATATAAAGTACTGAAGGCTTTAACTTCACTGGTTTTATTTTGTGGTGTGTGTTTTTTCAGCCCAGTGTACTAGTATCAGTTAGGAATATTTCTTTGATAGAGTGTTTTTATTATAAAAGATACTTTGAGTGCAGCTCAGGATCTTTAACAATGTCAGCCCAGCAATAGACGTTAATATATCAGGTGTGATTGTGAGTCAGGAAGAAAATGAAATAAGATACTGGTTCCTAGTAGAGTTTCTTTTTTCCCCCCTAATTCCTCTCAGGTCAAAATGAATAGGGATTTTTCTGAATGTCATTAGAGATGAACACAACTTCAATGACTTCTCAATTTTATTTTAGAATATTCTGCTTTCAGAAATATAGATAACAATCCTTGAGTTCCCAAATTCTGACCATATTCTATTAAAATCATTTTTCTACTTTTCTGTTAAACTGTATTTAATCCTTTATGTCAATGTGCTGAGGAAGATAGTAAAGATATACCTGAACTTTGCCTTAAACTTCTTTAATCTTTTTTTAAGCTCTCATTCATGTAACGCGGCTTCAGCAATCTGATTTCAACACCCCATCTCCCAGGGGGAAAATGCTAAGATTTCCAAGTTCAGAGACCAGTGTGAACCCAATTCTCCTCAACTAAAAGGTATTTAATTCTAACCACAGATTCTCTACAGTGCCTCCTGGAGGCCTTTCAAGTCTTTTAAATTTTAATGGCAGTAAAGAGATCTTTTGTACCGGCTAAAGGGGTCCTAGACCTGAGGGGATTGGTAGTGGCATATGGCACAGGTGGTGACAGAGAATTTTTATCTGGTGTGGGAAACATCAACCATCTTACGAGGCAGTATATGCCTCCAAGAACACATTTGCCCAAAACCTTTGTTCCCTGTGATGGCTATAAGCACAACTTAGCAACCAATTTAAAATGCTGTTGTATTTCCAAGGCCCTTAATGATGTGGGATTCAGCTATGGAAGAAACCTACTGATAGTGCTGTTCTGTCACATTCCTTTCACTTTTCTACAGCACAAATGGAGAATAAATCTCTCCAGGAATGTTTGCTTGCAGGCCTGAGAGTCGATTCCTAGCTCTTGTCTCTAGCCTCAGCCAATTCCAAGAGCACTCTCCAGTGTGAAGTAGCTCTGAACTCTTTTGCCTGTAAACAAGAAACACCACAGTTTTCCACCATTCCTCACTGTCTCCACTCAACGTCCCTTCTCTCAGTTAAAATAAGTCGCTTTTTCTCATGCCCCTTTGGCACACTTCTCATATTTTTGCATGAGAAATTATGTATTCCAATAACAATGATAGTCCCGTGCCCAAGGAGATCTGCTGGCAGATGGAGAGCAAGTTGGAGCTCACTAAGCCTGAGCTGACAATTAAAACATCTAGCCCAGATTGATGGTGATTGCTGTCTACCAGTTAGCCAAAGGCTTCACGACCCAAGCTGACAGTGGCAGCGCATGCCATGGCAAAAAAACAAAATCACAGTTGAAGTGTACACTTGATAAAGTCTTTCGTTTACATGAACAGCTTTAGCAATTAATTTCTTTGTAACAAAGAGAGCAAGAGATTACACTCTACCAGTGTCATATGGCAGAAAATGGTGGAATGCCCTAGCCGGGCGTGGCTCAGTGGCTGAGCATCGACCTAGGATCCAGGAGACTGGGGTTCGATTCCCGGTCAGGGCACGTGCCCAGGATGTGGGCTTGATTCCCCAGTCGGGGGCGTGCAGGAGGCAGACGATCAATGATGACTCTCTCATCATTGATGTTTCTATCTCTCTCCCCCCTCTCCCTTCTTCTCTCTGAAATCAATAAAGACATGTTAAAAAAAAAAAATCTTAAAAAAAAATGGTGGAACGATTTTGAAAATACCTTAGCCCTCTAGAGCAAGTATAAAGAGTATTATCATTATTAAGCACAACACAGTGAATTTCTGATGTACCCCATACAGAAGCTAAATTAAAAGAATATCACTCCACACTATATTAGAAAAAAATTAATGAATTCACTCAGGGTCTTCATATGGATTGTGTCCCTTATCCTAGAAACATACTAGACTGTGGATGGCCCATTTGGTTGTTATTCCTACAAGTGCAAGTGCTAGAACACAGTCTCTATAGGGCAGAAATGACCATCCTACACAACCTAGATTTTTCTGCACTGCTCATCTTTCCCTTTTGAAACCAGGCAGCAAAACATGATAATTGAAATAATTAAAGTTATTTTAGCAGATGGAAAATTGGACTGCTAATTCTCCCTTTTATAAATTAGTCTACAATCATTCCAGAAAGTAAAGAAATGCTTTTCAAAAAATTGATGATAGGAGTTTCTTTAGGGATCACAGGAGCTTCCAATGGTCAAAGGTAGAATAATCCGAGCAACAACAACAAAATGTTAAGTCGCCAAAAAAAGAAAAGAAAAGGTCCAGGTCTTATTATCCTCCTGCTTTGCCTAGGTCAGCCGACTGGGCCTCATTCTCCAGCTCAGCAACTCACTTCCTTGTTTGCAAGGAGGTTGTAGCAGCTCTAAGCTTCCTTTCCCTCGACAACATGGGTCAATAGGACAAGGAAAGAGGCAGCAGTAAAACAAAGAATAGAAATACATTTGACCCTTGAGCAGCGCTGGAGTTAGGGGAGCAGAGCCTCACACAGTGGACAATGCGCCTACAACTTTTAACTCAACAGTCAGCAAGTTGGTGATTCGCAGGTAATTTGTATCCACAGAGTCAATACAGTGGTTAGACAATCATATGCTTTACAAAGTTAGAAAAGAACATTTTTATCCACAGTTGGGAATTAGCAATTGGAAAACTGCGGCTAGGAATGTGAAAATATAGTTGATTTTTTAAAATCTGGCTATAAGTTGACCTGCACACTTCAGACCTGTGTTATTCAGTGGTCAACTGTAAATTTTTTAATTAAAAAAGGTAACATCAGGTTATAACAGAAAGTATAAAATAAATATCCACGAGTCCACATTGATATAAAAATGATTGAACGAATAAATAAATAAACAAACAAATGTGGGAGAAGGCACAAATCTCCATGTAGAATTCCAAATAATTTGTGTAGCTACACCAGCTTCAAGGCAATGGAGCCTAACTCCCCACTCTGCGAGTGTGGACTGCTCATAATGACTTCCATCCAAAGGTAAAGAGTGGAAAGGGTAAAAAGAGTAGCTTTTCAGTGTAAAAGCTTGCAAACAACACCTCAGCCAGCTGATCAAGGTCAGCATCAACAGCGATGATCACACTGACAGTACAAGCCCTTCATACCAGTGATGAAATGACACTTTACCTCTGCAGTCTTTCTCCCAAGAGCCCATAATCCCAATCTAATCATGAGAAAACATCTGACAAAATTCCTATTGAGCAGCATTTTGCAAATGACCTGATCAGTACTCTTCAAAGCTGTCCAGGTCATAAAAAACAAAGAAAAAGTGAAAAACTCCCACAACCAAGAAGAGCCTAAGGAGACACTGTGACCAACTGGAATGTAGCTCCCTGGATGGAATTCTGGAAGATAAAAAGGAAATTAGGCAAAATCTAAGGAAATCTGAGTAAAGTATGGACTTTAGTGAATGCATCAATAGTCAATCACTAATTACCATATTAACGTAAAATGTAATATAGGGGAAACTGGACGTGGGGTATAATAATAATAAGCGTTGCAATTTTTCTGCAAATCTAAAACTATTCTAAAATACGTAATCTCTCCAGCCCTGCAGCTTGCTCTCGTCATAACTCTGGCTCCGTTTTACCTAGGCCGTCTTGCTCAGGCCCAGGCCCACACATACACAGATATTGCGCTATCAGAGTCATTAGCCCTATTTGCCATACTTCTTTTTCTCCTGTCCCTTTTGAAGTCAGGCATAATCCTATTCCTTGCCTTGTCCAGTGAAATGTGAAGGGAAGGAAAATATGTCACTTTCAGGCACAAGACGAAACAGCTAGTGTTAGATTCACTGCGCCCCTTCCTCCTACCACAATGCTGGTAGAAGTACAGTCGAGATAGGCCTGCCATCACTTGGGTCACTGAGTGACTACAAAGACCAGAGTCCCCTGCTGCCTTCCATTGGAAGAGATATAAATATTGATGTATTTAGCCACTGAGAATCTGAGGGTGTTTCTACAGCATAGCTTGGCCATCCCAGCAGATACACCTATACACGCAGCATCTATCACTTGATAACACAGAGACTCTTAAGCATTCACATCGGAGAGCTAATTCTTTAGAGTACATGTATTTATCACAATGCGTTTACATTATGGGAGGAAAACAGACATTTTTGGCAGAATTATAATAGTAATTCTATTCTTACTGACAATTTAGAACTTTTAAACTTTTTTAGTAATTCTCACATTTTATAGCTGTGGAGATTGATCTTTGGTTAAGAACAGGAAGACCTGTTTCTGTTGGAGTTGGTACTGGATTTTGCAAGTAGATTTAGGGTTAAATTCACTATGTCTGGAGATAATTTGGGAACTTGTTCTCTTTTCAAAGCACTCTTAACCTTGGTTCTTTTTCCTTAATGAGAAAGGACAAGTAAAGTGGCTAATATTTTTTTAAGAGAAAATAAAGGTTTCACAAAAAGAGAAAAAGAAAAATCTTGAAAACACATCCAGCAATAAAACAGTGGGAAGATTCGTTTTTATAACATAATTTTAAGAGGAAAAACAATCTTTATGATTCCTATAAATAGGTTAGTTAGGTATTCCTTCCACACTGATGTACATTAAAAAACATAAAAATTGTTGTAGAGAAATAGACTAATGATCCTCTGGAGGAGGCATAAAACCACCATAATGCACTTGATAGTGCGGTACTTGGGGGTATCAGGAAAGGATAATTCCTTCATTTCCCCTCTCAGAGCTCAGTTTATGCAGGAAGCATTAGGATTTTAAAACTTCAAGGTCCTTAACCAGATGCCAGTCATGGCCATATGTTTTCACCTTCAATGACGTCTTATGGCACCCAGTTCCAAAATCAAAATTTGTTTTATTTAAAATACATTTGCTCATTTAGTGGAATTAACATACTTCTCCATCTTCACTATGCATACAAACATCACCAGGCCTGGGGAGTTTAACCACTGTTGTGCAAACGGCACTGTCTTAAAAATAGAATAAAGAGATTGCCATAATCTTTTTCAAAAGACTATCTTAAAAGACTTAATTTTTCATGAAAATAGCCCATTCTAAAGGCCACATAAAGAGGTACTAGAACATGTGACAGATTTTTCACAAAAGTATGTTTTTAAATATGTTTTATATTTTACATATACACCCATGTGTATAATATTCTGTAAGAATATCACTGTTTCATTCATAAACTTCATGTGAATGAGTCTTGCAAAGTATTTTGATTGCCTCTATACCAGTTGATTCATCACCTAATATTTATTTGAAATAGTGGAAGAAACTGAGAAACTGTTTGCTTATCGCACATACCAGTTTTACCATATCATCATGTCTGATATTGGATAAAAATTGAAAATGGAATAGAAAATTCTCCCAAAGGAAGAAGAAAGAACACTTTCAATGGGGCCAGATAGAGAATTGATGTCTTAAAAAATTTATGACTTCTTAGTACAGTTATACAGAACCATGTGTAACACAGATAACTTTTAATGGAATCATAAAGAGAAATAAACTGTGTTTGGGTGGTGGGGCTGTGGGAATATGTGTTTTTTTAAAGCTCTATAGTAAAGTACTTTAAGGAAGAAAATGAGTTAATGAACAATAGTTAAGAGAAGTAAAATATGTTGAAAATATAGTTAAAATACTCAAAAGTTTAAGCATTTACAAATAAAATTTATTTTCCTTAGCACCTAAACTCTTTAAAATAACCAAATGGTATTTTTTTCTCCACAAAAATTCACTTAAAATTCAATGCATAACCTAGGAACCCAACTGAGCTCATCTCTGCTTCAGAAAATTGTGAAGTGCACTTTAAAGAGTTGGGGTCTGATGATGTGGTTAGGTTTATAATCTACAACAAAACACTTCTCTTTATTACTTACAGGAAAATCATTTTCTACAATGACTCACTGACACTTCTCTCTCTAATCATCATTTCTGCAGCATTTAGGTATAGGACCCATGGTGTCCTCTCCTCAGATGCCAACAGAATGACAATGAGCCAGCAACATGAACCAATGCAGTCACAGCCAGATGCTATGTAGCTTCCCCAGTGACTGCAAAGAATATACTAAGGGTGTCCTTCACAAGTGGACACAAGAGGACTTCCAGAAAGCAGAGAGAGTTACCATGCAAATATGGCTCATCAAGAATACAGAAACTAGGAAGAATTAGAAACAAGGATTTGTCACTGGTTGTAGACTCCAAATACCTCGCCTCTGGGTTTTCATAAAGCAGAGCTAAGCCTATGTTAGTCTTTGAGATTCATGTAGAGTGAGGAAGCAAATCTCTTGCCACTCATTGGCCCACCAATTACTGATGTTACCTGAAGCTCGTCATGCATGTTAACGTTTTAAGAAAAAAAAAAAAGAATACCCCGAACAATCTATTGGAATTGAGTTCACAATTGGTAAAATGTAATGTTTTCAAACACTTTAAAATATTCTGCCCTGTGTACACTGTATTGGTTAATTTTATTTGTCCACTTGACTGAGCCACAGATTTCTCAGAATTGGTCAGACATAATCCTGGATGTGTCCGTGAAGATGCTTTTGGATGAGATTAACATTTGAGTTGACAGAATGAGTAAAACAGTTTGTTCTCCACAATGGGGGTGGGCCTCATCCAATCAGCTGAAGGCTTGAATAGAACAAAAATGTTAACCTTCCAGCAAGAACAAAATTCTTCCTGCCTAATGGCCTTTGAACTAGAACATTGGCATTTTTCTTGCCTTTGGACTCAAACTAAAACATTAGAATTACCTGGGTCTCAAGTCTCCAGCCCTCAGACTTGAACTACACCATTGACTGTGTGGAGCCTCTGGTTTGCCAGCTCACCCTACAGATCTTGGGTTTTGCCAGCATCCATCATTGTCTGAGCCCATTTCTTATACTATGTATTTCTGGTTCTGGTTCTCTAGAGATACCTGACAAATACAGATACTTTTGCATAGGAGAAGGGTTGGATCTCTTAATTTCATAGCTTTATTGGGCAGTGTCTGCATGTAAATGGATATAATGTTGTTTGACTGAGTGAATCAGGCAATTTAGAAAAACATAGTTATCAACCAATAAAACTTGATTTTAGCTAATGGATTAGTCAGTTTAAAGGTCAAACAAGCTGCTCAGAACCAAGTTGAGAAGATATGTTCTAGTTTAAAAACTCTTACCGAGATTATAATACAAATTGAAAAGTTCCCAACTTCTCAATTTATATTTAGCCAGGAATATTTATTTCTGAGATTCTTTTGTTTTACACCATGAATTTATTTAGGGAACTTACATATGAGGCTCATGTCTGTTCCTGAGCTCCTTATTCTCTTGAATTATCTATAAATCTATAGAGAGTAAGTGGATTTACTCCCTCTGAGCATTTCTGAGCTAAGTGGATGGCCATCCAGAAGAGGAACTAAAGCATTCAAGAAGGACAAGAAGGATAAGTCTGTCTGGATCCATGTGTGTTATCCCTTACATATGCATAGTTGTTCAAGGTGATCACAGGCCACAAGCTCTAATGAAGACCTGCTTTCCATTGACTTCTTAACCAGGCTCAAGGAACTCTAAGTTAGGCCCACCTTTACTGACTCCATAAGAAAAATATTCTTCAGTATTAAGAATGTACACTTGAGAGGGAGGAGGGGGTTAATCACAAATTATGTTTAAACTTCAAATTAAGGTACAATTATCAAAAGTTTTATGTAAGATCTGAAGACTTAAAAAAACACTGGGGAATACGAAGCAATGAAAAAAAAACATCATGTGTGTAGAATATTGTATCCTTAGTATTTGGAAACTGAGAAATTTCTAACAGCTGAAGTACATGTCAGAAATATTATGACCCAAATAAAGGAATCACGTATGAAAGGTCTTTCTTTAGATACCTAAAGTTTCCTATACAGTGGAGCTGGCAGAATATCAGAGGCAGGAATGATCTGACACATAATCTGTTAGCTGCTCTCAGAAGAATCTTTGTTCGGTAGTTGGATGGGTTTCATCAATTGCTGGCCTCTGAGGACATCAATAGTGCCACGTAGACAAAGAATACATAAAATAGCAGAAACAGGAAAGACTAAGGGGGGTAGTGCTGATGTCATAGTGCCTTAGTCCAAAAGAAAGAAATTTTTTTTCTTATCCTGATAAATATAACATAAGTCGTAATAATTATATGACCCTCTGTTCATAAACTCCTTGGGGAGTATTTCCACAAGTTTCCATAACAACTTGATACAGGTTTTTAATGTGGTTGTAACTTACTCTGAATCTATGATATCCCAGAATATTTTCTACACTTGACCCAGCAATCATCAATTGCAATAATATTAATTTCATAACTAACCTCCTTTACTAATTCAGTTCCAGATCTATTATAGTTCCAACATGGCCTGTGTACTTTAAAGAGGCTAACGTGACTATTGAAAACTTTACGACCCCTAGAAGGAAAATTTAGTGTTCTTATTGCACCCATATTTATTTTTTTATTTTAAAATTTAATAAAATTACTTGATATATTTTACTTTCTCAATTCATAGTCCATTTGATCTACTCATGGCCATTTTTGCCTTTCGGTTCCAATTTGCCATTCCAAGACCTCAGAGGCTGTTGCTTAATAGAAAGCAGATAGTAGAGATAGATGATAGATAATAGAGAAGTAGGAAGAGAAATGGGCAGGAAGGCACTTTACTAACTTAACTGTTTTCTTTGCCTTAAATATTAAATTAAAATTTTAAGACATGGGGAAGAAGGATTAGGTTTAAAAATCAATGAATAAAATGTTACACCTGCCATCTACTAGCTATGTAAATTACTAAGCCCTCTGATACGTTGGTTTCCACATGTGAAAGACAGAGAGAAAAAAAACCAACCTTATATATTATATGTAAAATACCAAGCACAAGCATCTAGCATGCAACAATCCCTCAACCACCGGTAGAAAGAGGTCTCTGCCTCCTGCTATTATTTCTAGGACTCATATCGTTGGTCTCCTGCTAAAAATGTTAGTCTCATTCAGGCCCTGGGCAAATGTGGTCGGCCTCCAGGATGTTTGCACCCTGTTTTCTGGAACCCGTGAATATGTTATATTACATGGTTATAGGGGCCTTACAGATGGAAAATAAGGTTGTGGACCATGTTGGTTTACAATCCACAACCTGCTGGGGCTCACAGTATAGTGGCAGAGACAGACGCATACCAAAAAAAAAAAAAAAATTCACATATTAGTGAAATAAACAAGTGATCTCAGGAATACAGTTCAAATTATACTTCATATTTTACTCACCTTCCTGGCCCAGTAACTAATGCCAACATCTGCCACTGACCAGGGTCACAGGTTCCTTGCCTCCAAGTGCAGGCCACAAGCTCGCATTGTTCTCACGCTTCTGGATTACGGTTCTTGTCATAGGTTTATAGCACCAAGGACGATTTTACATCAAGTACTTGGGATTCTTCAATACCAACTGGTTGCAAAATGCAGCTTGTGGGAAAAAGGTTAAGCTTATTTAATACAAAACTGAGAGAAGCATGGCTCTTCTTTGACATGCACACACAAACACACACTTCCTTGCACAGATCTTAAAATTTCTAATGTTAAAATTACTGCATCAAGAAAAATGGTTACTTTATCATGAAGAAAATCAGCAGAAACAATCTTAACCAAGTGAGCATGGTCAGCATCACCACTAATAAGACTCAGCTATATCAGGTACTGTACATATGACTCACAGGTCACATTTGTGCAATTTTGCCCAAAATGCATAACCTTTGCCTAATTATGATAAAACAACAGACAAACCCAACTCTGGAGACGTTCTATGAAATAACTGACCATACCCTGGAAAAATGTCAAGGTATTGAAAGACAAGACTGAGAATCTGTCACAGACTGGAAGAAACTAAGCAGAAATAACTAAATGCTGGAAAAGAAAATAAAAGACACTAAGGGAGGGAGGGGGAACTACAATGTAATTTAAAGAATCTTGAATTTGAGGAAATTTAAATAAACTATAACTAATTTAAGAGTATTACAGCAGTTTTAACGTTCTGCTTGTAATAATTGTGCTATGGTTATGTAAGTTTTAATATTAAGAAAAGCTGGGTAAAGGGTACATTGAGAACTTCAGGTATAGCTTTTGCAAATTTGTGTAAGTCTATTACTGTTTCAAGATAAAAAGTTAAAAGTAAAAAATAATTTATCATATCAAGGGTTAGATACTCCCAGGTAGACTTCAATGTAAAGCACTTCTCCATTTTGTTATAATATCCATGAGACAGCATCTCAAAAGCATCTTTCCAAAGTGGCCAATTAAGGACAAGTCAGAAGCTCAGTCATGAGGCCTGTAAACGTTTTGATTGAGGGGACTGGAGAGAGCTGGGAACTGAATTGAGACAAGACCACTAATTTCACTCAGACCACCTGCCTGGTTCGGATACAAGCCAGTGACCTAGACATGATGGGCCATTACCAGCCCTCTGCTGGCATTCTGAAATGACTACAGAAGAGACAGATTCAGGGATGGCAAGATTTACAAATGGCATGTGAACAGCAGAGGAGTAATGACTTTTTGTGAGCATCTGAGACACCTCACAAGTCACCAGGAGCTACGCTGCATGAAGTAACAGGGCCCAGTCACCCAAAATGAAAATTTTCCCCAATAAGTTGTGACATGCAATGCAATGTATTATGAAAAAAATCTCTAAATAGAACTTTTCATCACATTTCTTGAGACAATAGAATAAAATTTTTAAAATACAATTATGTCTTAGTTTGCTCTTTTTTTGTCAAGCATGCGGCGACTTTTCCTTCCTTCTGAAGCAGTTTGCACCATGACGAGTGAAAGGAGAGAAAAGGAACTATGATTGTGTCAACCACAACTGCACAAATACATTTATTAAAAAGAACTCCCACCAGAAACGGAAGAAGCCTCAGTCTCATTCTTTTTATATACTAACTCTATTATGAACTGAAATGTCCCTTTCTTTTATTTTAAATTATTGTCATCCCCTGTGCATGTACCAACCAGTGATTTACGCTGTCAGATGATAATATGCTAGTAAATTTGGTGTTTTAATGGCTATCATGGCTGTAATAAAAAAATTAAATCAGATGTCACATGCAGAAGGTACATTTTTGGCCTCTAACTATACACTGAATTATAGCAGGCTAAATATGATAAAGTAAACATGCATCTGTTTGCCGTTGAAAGCGTGTGTTGAAACCACTCTCGAATCAGCCGAGGAAGCTCTGGAGGCAGCAGGGAAGCAAGTAAAGGTGCTGGTTTCCTAGAATAAACGGTCCTTTCTCCCAATTCTTTCAACTCTGTCCTTATGATGAATCACTCTAAATTTCATCCTGTAGAACATCACGCTGGACTCTTCCCCTCCTCTGGTCCAACCCAAACCCTAGAACCCAGGCCCGTAATTTTTATATGCATACAATTTCACACTGTTGATGAATATAACACGCCATGGGTAAACAGCAGGGAGGGGCTAAATGGAAAACTCATTTGTTAGTTTTCCCACTTGGAGGTTGTTATTTTTTAAATTACGGATATTGGACACTGTAGGAGTGCCCTTTTTCATCCACACTGAAGCACTCCACTGGCCCCAGGAGTCACTAAGACTAGTGGATTTTAATAGTTATAGATCTTAAATGGAGGGTTAGAAATTGTTTCTTTTCATTACAATTACAACAAGGAATTAACCCCAAGGGTATCCACTTAATTTCATAATATATAGACTGGAACGCTAATGTGGCTCTTCTACAGTGTAATAAAGAGGCAACTGGCCCTTCTCTCCCCAGGGTGGGTTTCTGTAAAATGCATCACAAAAAAATGTAAAACGAAGAAGATCTGAAGTTAACAAGCTTCGTAGTGTCACCGGCTCTGGAGCTCGGTGCGAGCGGGCCTGGCAGGCACGGAGCGCTGCTTTCTTCGCAGTCCCAGCACTTTCTGAATCGCTTCACTGACACAAGGAAAATGGAAAGTGAGAGAAGGAAGAATAATTTACAATTAAGCACGGAATGAATGTCACAGGACAGGGAGTGGGGGCGGTGGGGGAGCGACTTGGAGATGGACTCCCTTTCTGAGATGGGAGGAGTCCCAGTCCTGTACACAGGCCACTTAGTCCTGTCACTTTAACCTTTTGCTCTCTGCAGTGACCTCAGCTCCATTCTACGGAAACACCCTCCCTACTTGCTGGAACCAAGGGTTAAGATTTTCCATCTTCAGGCTCCAAACATCTGAAGACATTTCTCGGCAGAGATTTGAAATCTTGGATCCCTGCTGATTAGCCCTCGCAAAGGCATTTTTATTTCCCAGTTTTTTAATGATGTTTGACCACTGCTCTCTGAGACAGATGAGAGGAAGGACACTACTTTAGAAATAGAGCTTTAAACGGAAGTAGGACAGGGTCAGTGGGGCCGGCAAATGGCAATTCAATAAGAGCACAACCCAGAGTGGAGAATGTTCTTGTCTTACATTATGCATTTCCAACATGTATGGTCACAGTTGACCACTACAGGCTTCCAGCCAGCCATAACCTGGGCCTCACTTCTTCCTTTCCCACTGAAGTGTCAGCTCTGTAGAAATCTGCAAATTTGCCAGCCAAGTAGAGATAAACTAATGATCCAGAGAGAAGAAATTGCAGATCCCTCAACTCATTTGTTCACATCTATCATGTAGATCACATTTTCAGAGACAGATAAGACTATATAGGATAGCCACGCGGGAACTCTGGCTTCAATAAAAAGCACCCCTTTACACATCAAAATTCCCAGCTTCCCTCCTGAGACAGGAAGCAGGAGCTCGAAGTAGATGTCAGGGCTGCCAGGAGGGCCCCAGCAATGAGAAGTCACTAGAGAGGACCAAAGGAGACATTGATCACAAGAGAAAGTTGAGAGTCCTTGTAGCTAACTCAGAGTTCAGTACCATTCGAAAACCTACGAGGAGTAGAAAGGGGAGTAGACGGCATGTTGTCCCAAAAAAAAAAAAAACACAAAAAAAACACAGTGAGGATTCTACCAAAAAACCAAAGAGGCAGTGTACATGGTTTCACAGATGATTCTCAGCTTAGCCAAGTGGCCAAGACTTTGTAAATTAAACCATGGACTCAGTATCAAGAATGGTGGGAGTAATGCATATGCTGGTCAATGGTCACAAACTTTTCTGTCCCCCTATTCCCTCATTCCCCATTTTATCTCCTTAAAACCACATCTCTATATGCTAAGTTTCCTGGATATATCAAATGTTGACTTATTAAAAGTGTGCATGGCAAATTAGCTCCTTAGGCGTTTTCCCCCAGTGACTTTAATTGTGTTTGTTCTGGGCTCATAAACTTGGGAAACTTGAAGCATTTAAAAAACACACACAAGTGTGGTATCCAAACGTTTTGGTTTTTCTAAGCTCAATGCACTCTAATTGGCTCATTCCTTTAAAAAAATATTTAATTAAAAGTAATAAGCTCACCTATGTAGAAATTTCTCATTTCTTTATTTACCTTAAATCTTTTCATGCAGGAAACTGTTAATGTTCTTTGTTTTGTATTAAACAGAATTAGGATACAAAACAATTCTCTAATTAGAATTACATAGGATATATGCCTTACAAGTTTGATTTTCTGAATTTCCCCCTGACATTTTCAAATTAAATATCATGTTCAATATCAATCTAACCAATAAAAAGCAATTTAATTTCTATAATGAAGCATGAGAATATCTAAATTTGGCATTATCAGGCAGTTTTTGTCTCTGTTGGATTGTTTTAAAAGATATTTTAGTTAAACTGACTTAAAATAGTAAATTTCACATCCTCCAAGTAATATAAGACTGTTGCCCCCTGATGTATTATAATTATTTAGGGCTAAAATTTATTCATATCAAATCATACCTGGTAAAGTGTCTGAAGTACCTACTATGATTTGTTCTGCTTATAACACTTTTTGCTGCATAGGTGTTATTTTCTCAAAGATTGTAAGCTTTTCAATATCAGATACAGCATCATAGAAATGATATTTCAATATCTATAACAATGTCAGTGATTATTTTGATTGCACAAATACTTTTATTGCACAAAGTAATATCATACTTTTCAAATAATATAAATGTTTACTATTTTATAAATAAGATAGGCAAATCAATTTATAATAGATTGCCTCCCCCAAACAAGCAGGCTATTTCAAAAATAGAATATAAATACATCAAAAAATAAAACTTTTCTTCTTGACTAGATCCCAGTGATCACACCAGTAGATGGCCAGTGGAAGAACAAAAGTCATATCTCTGACAGCTGGACTGCTGTGAAAATTAGAAACATCCCCCAACTCTTTAACTCTGGCCCTGACCGTCTCTTGAACTTTTGTCCATCATGACCAATGACCCTGGAGACAGTGGTCCAAAACGGAATGCTTTCATTTCTACCATAAAACTGTTTCTTCTCCCATGTTTTCCCTTTTGGTGAAAGCAACAAATTATTTTCTCAGTCCACAGGGATTTGGGGGCATGTTAAGTTGAAATATTATTGGACTTGCATTTGGATATATCAGGCAACCATATAGATATATGAGTTTGGGCAATCAGGCTGGAAAGATAAACTAGGAATCACCAATATAGAGATGGGATTTATATCCATGAAATTACCTAAGTGGTGAATATAGATGCAGAAAGGAAAAAGTGTGAGAGCTGAGCTACAGAGAATTCCAAAATCTAGACAAGATGAGAGGAAGCCATCAAAGGATATGAGAAGGAGCAGACAGTGAGATGGGCAGAAATCTTGGCTAGTGTGTGTCCTATATTTCTAGGGAAGCTGGTATTTCAGGAAGGAGAGCAATCAACTCTGTCAACTGCTGCTTATAGGTCAGGTTCAGATAGTTAACCACTGTCTTTATCAACATTATGATTATCAGTGAGCTTGAAATGAGCTGCTTCAATGAGTGCTGAGGGTGAAAACGACTAGAGTGATTCCAAAAGTGGAGTGGCAAAGACAAGGAGGAAAGATTGTAAGAAATCTCCAATGAAAGAGAGCAGATAATTGAGAGGGTAACCAGAGAGTATTTTTAAGATAGAAAAAATTACAGTATGCTTATGTATCAATATGCAAAGTGTCTAATTAACGATTGGAAAGTGAAAATTTGGTTTTGCAGTAGAGTAAAAAGATAGTGACTGTGTGATTCCCTTGAGTAGGAAAGAGAGGGTGGAATCCAGTTGACTAGTGAGGGAGACAAACAGGGGGAGTTCGTCATTAGCACCAGGAAGGAGGGCAGAGTCCATGAGGTGGACAGATGTGGTGACAGCAGATGGAAATTTCTCATCTGATGGTTTATGTTTTCTTATCATTCAGGTCTTAGAGCAGCTGCCACCGCTCAAAAAGCCTTCCTTGACCACTCAGTGTAAGAAGCTTTCCTTTTCCTAAGGTCCCATACAACCTTATTTTACTATCTTTATAGCACTCATGGCTTTTGTTGACATTTTTTGTATAATTTGTTTAATTGAGTGTGTATACATTTCCCAACTAGGAACATAAACTTTATTTCTATTCTTTACTACTATATCCTTAATTTCCATAACTAAAAAGCAGGGATTATAAGCTTAATATATAATTGCTGGATGAATAAATCAATGAAAATTTCAGAAACAAGCATTTCCTACAATCCAAATGATTTTAAATGTGATATTACAAGTCTCAAGTGTATTTTCCAGGCTTACTCATACAGGTGGGAACATCGTGGATAGTTGTGCCGGTACTACTTGCTCTATTGAAAATGCACACTCCCGAGGGTTTTGGAATCGTGAATTAGAGCATGCATGGACACATCATAGACCGCAGACCAAGAGCATTACCCAAGAGCAGGAATCTCCAACACAAAATGTTCAGCTAGTCTTACTGAGGCTCTGACTTGGAGTATGAAGAGGGGCACAGAGAAAGAAAAGATCGGTCAGAAAATGGAGAAAAGCCCAGGAACTCAAAACCATTAAATAAAAGAAAATTATCCTTAAATGTTTGTCTAGCACTTGATATTTGCTTTCTATAATTTTTATTAGAACTCCACCAAATCACTTCAAGGTCAGCTAATATTTGTTGGACTCACTTTTACAGGGTTGTAAACTGAAACGCTAGGATATTAAGTGCTCTGCACAAAGGAAGTTATCTGCAGCTGCAGAAACAGAATTTGCTGCCGTGCTGCCTGGTTTTCATAGCCCGACTAAGCCCACTATCCCTCTAAGAGCCACAGAGTGACGGAGTCTATGGCTGGATGATCACTTACAGCTAGCAGCAACAATTGGCCAGTATATATATTGTTGTATTCAATGTTAAATGAAAAGAATAGGATATATATGTGTGTGTATACATATATATATGTATATGTGTATATATATATACATGTGTGTATACATATATATGTATATGTGTATATATATATATATATATATATATTTTTTTTTTTCTCTGATACTGATTTTACGTCTAGCAGAGCTGACTTGCATTGACCTGAGTCAAGAATATTTATGAGGAAGAAATAGTGTTTCCATGAACACCAATCTAAATCTTGCTCAGAGTATTTATGCCCTGGTCACTCTATGCCAAAAAACCTTTAGACATTACCCAGTGGCCCTGGGTTTAACCTGTTATTTATACAGTAGGCAGAGAGAATCCACAAAATTATCTATGGTAAGGTACCTTGGAAATTTTCCCAAGTTATTTTTCAAAGGTTAACTGGTATTGCTGGTCACCCTTGCCAAGTAGAAATTTAAAAAGGGAGAGAAATGAGGGAACCCAAAAACAGAGATAGAGATCTTCTGAAAAACAAGAAAGCTTAGGAGAATATGATCGCATTTTGATTAAAAAAAAAAAAGATGAAATTTAAGAGTTTGCCCTTTTCTTTTTGTTTTCTCTAATTTTTAGTAGTGGGAGAAGTTTTGTTTTGAAAGGTATATCATTCTTCTTCCAAAATGGTGTTTCCAAATGAGAAATAACATTCCATTCTCCTCTAAGTCTCCAGTGAAGGAGAATTTCACACCCCAGTTCCAAACCACATATTAGAATAATAACATTCTGCCTGAGGTGTAGAATGACTTCCATAATCCACCTCCTTGCTCATCACAGACTTTTGCAAATATAGAGTACAAAGTAATATTGTTTGATTATGTTCCCTCAAAATGAGGTGTCATTAGCTAAGGAGGGAAGTGGAAGATCAATCTATAAAACCCATACATGTCTAAGAACAACCCAGGTTTCTCCATTATTTTGTACTTTCTTCATCCCTTCCTTCCCTCTTTCTTTTTTCCCTCTATTTATTTTATTTATTTATTTATTTTTGGTGTTTACTATCAATGTCGAAACTTCTAAAACAATCAGGTCATGAACTAGTCCCTAATAAATGTCATCCCCCAAATGATATAGAGAAGAAGGTGGCCTTTGTTCTAAAACTCTGTCTTCCCAGGCTGGGTCTCTCCTGTTGCTCTGATCATCCTAACTACTTCCCCCTGACCTAGGGAGCTGCTTCATTTTCTACTTCTGGGATTCTATCCTAAGACATCATCCAAATTTTAGGAAAAAGTTGTGGTCAAAGCTGTATTCATTAAGCAAAAATGTTTAGAAATAATAATAACCCAAGTCTTCCAAATTAAAAATATTAAGTAAATTCTAATTTATATTGTTAGAAATAATATAAAGATATTTAAATTAAATTACAAAGAACATCCAATATATGTGGGAATGTTTTGGATAGTCAGTATTCAATGAAAACAATAGGATGCAAAATTGCATAATTATATCATGAGAATTATATCTAAATTAGGAAGGATAAATAAAATTAAATGTTAACAGTTTAGTTAAGATAGTTATCTTCTTTTGTTTTCTCTATATTCCAGATTTCTGTGAAGTTAAGCTAAATTTTAATTTTTTAGTTTAAAAGAGATTTGTGATGTAAAAGAATCCATGTTTATTCAATTGTTCCTTTGTCTTTTTAGGCATTTCTAGCTTCTTGGAATAGATGTTTGGGGGGGGGGGGTGGATTAGGCCAAGTTTCTATTGTCTGAGCCAGTTGATAAGGGCAGGGATTTAGAAAGAGAAAAAGTTATGTAATCAGTATTTTATTGAAACTGTCTGGGATTTTATAGATTGTCTGTTTGAAGTTCCACATGTATAATGAAAAAACTGAGAAGAAAAAAGCTAGAAAAATATAAGGAACAGATATATGAGTGAATCCAATAAACATGTTGTGAGTTTAATGAAATTTTGTAGGCATAATTATTTCAGAGGGTCTGGAAAGAGCTAATAGTAGATCTATGTAGTAGAATGCTGCTGTCTTTTAACTCACTCCCCTGCTCCATTCTGACTAGTGACTTCCAGCTCTTTGCATCAGAAAGATCTATTTCTCTGGAGAGTCTGCAGATCAATGTTTACAAAACCCAGAGATAGTGCTGAAGATATTTATTGGAATTGTCTAAGTTCTAGGAACAATGCACATAATCAACGCTGTGGATCCCACTCTGTGCTGAGGCTTCTATTCCCCCATCTTCTGGGCATGAGAGCTGCTGACTGTCCACTCTGAGTTCCTCTCTGTGAATTGCCCTTGGTCAAAGCCACCTCACTCAAGTTATACCCCTACAGGGGGTGGCAGTCTGCACCCAATGAGGGTAATTAGGGGTATAAAGACTCAGTTGTCTTGCCTTGATTTAAGACAACTCCAAAGGCCATTTCAGTTCCAGATCTCCCAAATGGATCAGCTGGGCTTCTACTGCAAATACATTGCAGGTCAACCCTTCTCTGTTCCCAACTTGCTTCCCTCACTCCCCAGTAAACCTCCTACAGGCAAATCTCAAAGTCTATCTTCCAGGCAACGCATCCCAAGACAATGCAACTGTAGCATCACATAAGAAGTTCATTACAAAACTTTTAGTTCATAGTTAGTTCATTTGGACTGAAACTGTGTTGTTTTCAAATTCTTACTGCTGATAAAACAAAAACAGGGGCTTGTTTTCAGAGTTAGGGACCTTCTCTTCCCAACAGCAAAATTAGGTAGAGAGTTGGACAGTTGTCTATTGAATGTGATCAGTTTAGAAAACTAATCTTGCTTGAATACTCCTTTCCTTAATAACAAGAATTCTTTACACTGATTGATTTTCTTCATTATTTCTCTGTAGAAGTTGTAAGCCTGTATGATAAATTAATCCAAGGACCATCTTTATATTTGCTATTCAAAGTGTGGTCGCTGTACCAGCAGCACAGGTATAACCTGAGAGCTTGTTAGCAATGCAGAATCTCAGGTGCCCCAGACCTACTGACTCAGAATCTGTACTTGGTCAAGATTGTCAGATGACTTGTGTGCACATTAGAGTTTGACAAGCACTGAACTGGACCACTGATGTCAAATCAGATGGCACACGAGCATTGTCAGAGGAAAACAAGCATTGAAGTCCGAAGAACTCAGCATGAGTTCCAGCTCTGCTTCCATCTTGCTGAGCATCGTGGGCAAGTGAGTCTTCATTTCCTGGGAATCCATTTGCTCACCCTTAAGAGTCTGTACAACAATATGTACCCTAGAGGATTATTATGAGGATTCATACTTGCTTTTATTTAAATAACTTTAACTGAGCTTCTGTAATGGATCACACACTGTTTTAAAGGCTTGAGCATTATGAAAAACAATACAGACTCAAGTCTTGGCTGTCAGACATTCCACAAACATGCATTGAGCAAAGACCATGTGCTAGAATTACAGCAATAAAAATGGTAGTCTTTTTTGGAGTGAAGACAGAACAAACACAGAGTAAGTTGTCACACACAAAAGAAATCAGTATTACAAAGGAGAAATATAGCTGCAGTGAGAACTTGTATTAGGGGAATCATCTAGGTTAGGAGAGGGAGTTCTCAAAATCTCTCCACCTTCGTGTTATTTTCTGACTAATGAAGGTGTACAGACAAATAAATATAAAATTCCAACACCATAGTAGGAATGAGGTAAAGAGTGATGTGTGGGTGCATAGAAGGTCCTATCTCAGATCCAGTGGGGAACGGGGCAGAGGAGAGGAATGAGATGGATGGGACTGAGGGGAGGTCTCCCAGAAAAAAAAATGTCTTTCACTGAGACTTACAATATAAGTACAATTGATTCAGAAAAATGTGGAGATTAAGGTGACACAAAAAGGAAGAAGAGCATGAACTAATTTAGGGTTTTAAAAACGAAGTGACATAATCAACAACACATTTCTAAAGAATCTCTTTTATCATGGAAATAAATTAGGTTGATATTGCATTCTGTAAATGCCTCCTACCTGGTCTCCTAAGTCTCCCACTTGTTTCCTTTCAACCTGTTTTTGAATTCACTTCAGTGAGCATTTTGGGCCAGACACTCACTTGGGTACTTTTCCTATATATCATTGGATTAAGCATGTTTTTTATCCTGAGGTTTTGACATCTGGGGCTCTGCTGGCTCTGAAGAGACTGCCCCTTCCGGGGATTGCCAATTCTTAGAGATCATAAACAATTCACCTTTCATATAAAAAAGGCAATCCAGAGCCCATACCCCAACCATCCTTTATTAGGCTCTTTCACTCACTACCCTACTGTCCTATCACCCCAGAACCAGTACAACTACAAACAGGTCCTAGGCCCCAAAGCCTGCTAAAATCATTCATACTAGTCAATCCCAACCCTTCTTACCCTGCTTTGACCATTCCTTCCCTCCAAAATAATACTAAAGGCTCTTGTCCACATGTTCCCCTCATTCCCTCTGCCACCTGACTAAACCTGGTACTTCCCCATGTGGCCCTGCAGGATATGACACACCTGCTCCTCTTGGGAACTATGAGTGACAAACTACCTTTTTCTAAAACAAACAAACAAACAAAATAACTATACACTTTATTTTTATTTATTTTTTTAAAATATGTTTTTATTGATTTTCAGAGAGAGGAAGGGAGAAGGAAACAGAGAGAGAAACATTGACGTGAGAAATATCAATCGGCTGCCTCCAGCACACACCCTTCCTAGGGATCGAGCCTATAACCTGGGCATGTACCCTTACTGGGAATCTAACTGGTAACCTGTCTGTGCACAGGACAATGCTCAACAAACTGAGCCACACTGGCCAGGGCCAAACTACCCTTTTTAATGACAATCGCCTCCTGGTCTATTGGCCCCAGCATACACAAATACAGATAAAACTTACATTTTAAAAGTTACCTCATTTAGCTTTTATAACATTCCTATAGGGTGGGGTTCATTCTTCCCCCCCTTTTTTTAAGATGACAAAGTTGAGACCTATCTATCTAGAGCCTTCTATTTTGGTTAAGCCAATATAATGTGGTAGAAAGAGTATAATATTTCTAGTAAAATAGATTGGCCATGATTCAAATCCCACCCAGTATGATTCTGGCAGTAGTAAGCAACCTCAAGAATCTTAGTTGCTCTATACATAAAAGTTTATTACCCATTTTCACAAACCCTCTGCAAGTCTAGATACTCTCCAGGGCAGTTCACTTCCCAGCAGTGAATCATGGACCCTTCCAGGTCCTATTTTGTGGTTCCACCATTTCAACACATGGCTTCCAGGGCTCCAAGACAAGCAAAAAGAGGGCAGAAAGAATTCAAAACTAATCATGAATATCATTGTCTGGAGGTGATACATGTCACATCTACCTCCCATGCCATTGACCACAACTCATAGAATAACCTAACTAAAAGGAAGTCTTCAAAATATAGTGGAGTACATGGGTATTTGGTGAGTCTTACTGTCTACAACACACACTTCCACCACTTTTGAGCTTGGACAATATCCTTACCTCCCACCAGCTTATTACATTGTCCCAAGTGCAGAGTTCAATAGCTATTGTACTGAAAAAATATGTTGTGAATTATTCCTTCCATTTTAAACATGGATACAATCAGGGCTTAATATGTCATTTCTTTTATAGCCACTCAAGCCCTCTAGTATATTTTCATTGATTCAATAACCTCCTTAATTCTTTATACTTACAATATAAATTATTAAAATTAGAATTTACTTCATTCTCATTGCCACTTTCAAATTTGGTTTTGGGCTTCTCATGTGCTTTCTCATTTTCGATCATTTTGGTTTTATTAAAAGTTTATACTCTAGGATCAGAATCACACACAGAAAACTGTTTCAGTTCTTTTTTTGGGTACCACAGAAATTAAATCTATCTATTTTTCCTTTTTAACTACTTTATTTCTTTTTCTATCAGCTACTTCTTCCTGTTTTATTTTTAGTGTCTCTCTGTATGTTTTAAAAGCCCCAAAACAAATAATCTAATTGGTTTAGTTAATAATTTTCTAATTGTAGCACCTCTTTGGGACTAAGTTGTCATATGAGGCCCCTTCATAGATCACAATTAAGTCTATATATGGTTGCCTTGGTCAGGGACATAGTCCTAATACAATCTGCCATAGTCATAGATGCTGACTGTCATACAACACTGTGTGCTCTTTAACTCATCTCTGGCAGCTTAGCTCAGGAGATAACTTCGGATAAAGCAAAGTCTCACAGTTTCTTGAATTCCTGTTCAAAATAGCATTGTAAATAACTTTTTCTATAAATATAGCTACATTTATTATTTTCAGTTTACTATGGCTTAGCATTCTAGAGAGCAGGAAAATATTGAGCCATAGGGTCAGCCACCCGTGGCATAGTTAACAGGTAGGTTCTTCAAGACAAAGAAAAACATGTGAAAAACACATCTAGCCATCCTGTTTCTGCCATGCATATGACAGATTTTCACTGTTTGTTGTAGTATTGGACTTTGTTAATTTACATTTCGAATTATTATAGAAATGGTATTGTTACCATGACAAAAATGCAAACTGAATTTTTCTCTCAAACATAGGTCACCCGGTGAGCACAACAGAAAGCTATGATAATTGTAAATTTAAGCAGGAAGAGAAAACAGATCAATTCTGAGCAAAGGGCATGACTAATCTATAAGTAACCTTTATACTATGGAGCATTATGTAAAATATTAAAGAATTTTTAAAGGGTAAAAAAGAATTGAAACAAAACTAAAATTTATCTCAAAAATTCAGTTTCCCCATAAACATAAGAAAGACTCATTAAAGAAGGAAACTCATCAGTTAATTGGGTTCTGGACATTTCAGTGCAGCATTAGTTGTGATTAGGGAGGGAATATTAGAAGCAACCTGTGTCCATCACAGGAGAGTAGATAAGTCAAATGTGCTAAGATGCACAATATGGAGCATCAAGTGGCAATTAGAAACAGCAGATGAGATTTGGTCATAGCAACATGGATGGATCCTTTAAAAAAAAAGAAAGGAAAAAAAACAGAATGAGATATGCATCTGATGTCATTTACAATAAAATGATGTATGAAACAAAATTTGCACATTAAAATAGTTGCCTATGGTAGTGGAACTAACACCTTTCAATAAAATATCTAGGTGCACAAGAATTTCCTAAGTCCCATTCAAACTGCCCCATGTGTCATTTTCAATGGCCCAGAACATGAAAGGTAAGATTCCTAAACTAAAGTTCTGGAACCCCTTCCATTCTCGCAGCCTCTGCTCTGAGGGTAAATGGGTGGGGTAGCAATAAAAGGAAATGCATTTGAAACAAACAGGAGATAATCCTCCACACTGGATTAAGCTAATTTGTCTGCTAAGAACTAGGGAGTAGGATTAAATAGCATCTGAGATCCAAGAAAGAGAAATAGTACTCTCTCGTCATTACAAAATGTTTAACTTGACTGTATATTTTTAGTTTTTTGGGGGGTTTTTGTTTTGCCTATCATAATAGTCCATCTGACCATCAGGAGTTCAAGAGAATGTAGACCCAAACACCTACAAAAAGTACTGCAGTTAAGAATCAAACTTTAGCAGCCATGCAGTTGGTTGTTTAACCCCCAGCACAAATCAATCGGAAAGCAATAGACTCAAAGCTACATAGAAATGTGGATTAATCATCAACAGTACATCCATCACTTGGTTAGGTTTGGGAATCTGCGAGCCACAAATATTATGTTCCAACAAGTAGGATGTGACAAGTAGGCAGGAAAATAAAAGGCAGTCATGGTACTGAGTATTACAGGTGATCAAAAGTCAGGTCCCAAACCTTCACACAATTGAAAATGATTATGGAGTATTCCTTTTGATAAAGTTTCAGGGCACTAGATGCTGGTGAGCAACTTTCTACAATAGCTAAGGGAAAGTTAGAAGGAACTAAGTAATAGGAAATAGCCAAGACTGATTTGGAAGCTTCCAATCATGTGTAACAAAGCACATTCTGTTTTAGGGGACTGTGGCCAGGTGGGGCATTGGTTTATGAAGGCAGTCTCTACGTGACATGATTTATTGAGAGGCCCACAAACACGCTGACACAATTCCACACAATGGCACACTGGACAAGTTATATGGCTTTCCAAAGGAGATGTATACAGGATGAGAAATGGAAACAAGATTTTATGATTTAGGAAACAAATCACAGCCTTCCTGCAGTCACGTGTCCAACATTTAATCTCTAAGTTATTACAAGCAAAGAAGCCAACATTTCCATTCCTGCAGAATGACTGACACATGGTTTAATGTTCCGCTCCCCTCCTGGGAATGTACTTTCCCCAGGAGCCCAATGAAAGGAGGCTTGTCTGGTCATATCTCTGGAAAAATATCATTGACTCTGCCAGCTTTGATGTTTATTACCTTCCTACAGTGAAGCTACAGAAATTATGAAAAAAATATGTAGAAGTGAAACAAAGACTATGTCTCAATATATTCTCATTGAACTAGTTCTGTTTTGACAACATTCCTTCTTCTCCTAAGACCAGCGGTGACATTCAACACAAGAAACAGCCATTGTGGCACAGGCACAGCCAATCAAACTGCCTAAAAATCAACTACAGTGGTAGTGATGCCCAGTGGCACAACACAACCTAAAGCCCTACTGGGGTAACCCCCAAATACTAGAGACCATTTTTCTACTTTGTACTGGAGTAGGTCTAGAAAACTAGCTTCAATTTCCAGAACCATCTCAAAAATTTGCTGAAGGTCCCTATATAATCCCTGCTGTAGTTTCATATTACAGGGATTCCAAGTCTCTGCCCACCATTGGCTGCCCCAGGGAGACTCAACACATACAAAGTCAGAGCAGTCCCTCAAATAACATCCTGTCCCTGGATTTATCCTGAGAGTGAGATTCATTTCACCCCACATGTGAAGAAGGCACATGATCCAAGTGCCCACCTCCACCCAGCATTCTTTTGCACTGATGTGTTCACTCCTGAGAGGAGCTGGGGCAGGGAGAGGCAGCCCAGCACTGGAGTTCCACCTTCATTGGTTCTGTTCCTTCCTCCACCCAAAAGGCCCTAGTCAATTAACAGGGAACCCAGGGCCACTTTCCAGACCTGGGGATGCTCTCAAAAGGGATTACAGAAGAGACTCTGGCCCCTGGCTGATCTCACTAGAACTTTCCACACCTGAAAGAACAAACAAGCTAACACTGACAAGTTCCCAGTAATACTTTTTATTGCAAAGAAATATAGATGTCATTCTTTCCACGTTGCTGGGGAACTCTTGTTATTTGTTGAAACACTAAAACAATGCTTTAAGTATACACATATATGAAAGCATATGCACTGTACAGGGAATGCTATCCTGTCACTATTCACAAATACAAATTTTCTGACCACTTCTATGTAAGGACACGCTTCTACGCATTTAAAGACAGATATAGTATCTAGCTGGAGATACTAGAGCCAGGCTATATACCCTGGCTGGTCCTCTTAGTGGCTATGGAATCTTGAGTCCGTTTCTTAATCCCTTCAGGGCTCAGGCTCTTGAGTCTCCTCATCAATAACATGAAGGCAACATTGTAGGATCCTTGGGAGCATTAAAAAAATTCCACATAAAAGGTGCTTAGCAAGAGGATATGCCTCCACAGCGCAGACAAAATGGTCAGATGATCCTGATAACGCAAATCATCAGATTCTCTGGAATCCTACAGATAGTATTTTATAAAAACATTCACAATTTAATCTGTTATTGTGGATTTATTCAACAGATATCTCTTGAGAGATAACTATGTGCCAGACCTTGTGGCAGCAATTGAGAATACAAAAAAGAATGAGATACGGCCTGTACGATCGTAAAGATTACAATCAGGTGGGGAGACAGACATGGAAACACATCTGCAACGCACAGAGTGGTTTTAGATGGGGAACAAAGAAAGAGGGGCTTAACCCATATCAGGGGCCCCAAATGATATATGCCCCCCACACACACCTCTGAATAGTGGTATTGTGGGGTCAAGATTTATATATATATTTATATATACGTAACCAGACTCACCAGACTTGTGAACCATAATTCCAATGATGTCAGAAGCAAATACTAGATCTTCCTATTTCAAGAGAACTCGGACCTTTCTTTTTCAAGTTTAACATCCTTTCCCTATCCCTAAGGGGCTTATGAACTGGGCTGTCATTAGAGAAAGGACATCTGGCTCTTGCTTGGTGTCTGAGCAGCAAACAGCCTTTCATTGCACCCAAGTAAGTGTGTTTTCCTGATATCTGTGGTCTGATTCCTTAGCATGGAGGTGGTAGCTTTCACGTAGCTCAGTCTTCTCTGCCCATAGCCTCTAGCTTCCACCTCAGCACTGACAGACTCAACTGACCTGAGATTCAGCCACATCCTCACCTGGACCCAGCTTTGGGTTATTCAATCCATAGTTTCCAATTTAAATTATGGCAACATCCTGGAAGATGTGCTGTTTTCTAATTCTCAAATACCGTCTCATGCTCCAGTTTTAAGAATTTTCCAGGGCCCAGCTGGGCATGGCTCAGCGGTTGAGCATTGACCTAGGATCCAGGCAATCAGGGTTCAATTCCCGGTCAGGGCACATGCCCCGGTTGTGGGCTTGATCAGTGACTCTCTCATCATTGATGTTTCTATCTCTCTCTCTCTCTCCTTTCCTCTCTCTGAAACCAATAAAGATATGTTTTAAAAAAAAAATTTTCCAGGATCTCCTTTCTGGATTTGAGACTTGGAGACCTGGACTAGCTCCAGACTGGTTATTTTGTACTCATAGCACCATAATTTCTGTTCTACGGAGGATGCCTCTTTTGAGGTGATTATCTCCATGCAGAGTTCCAGGCAAGATGTGAGAAGCAAGTTCCCTCTAATCAGAGATTTCTAAAGCCACTTGGGGTCCCAGTCCCACGCAGGCCCTGGAACCAGCCCCAATTCAGGCCTCAGGAATCTTGATTTCCTCTCATTCTGTCTCTCCAGGCTCCTCCCCTCCAGTTTTCTTCTTTCCAGTATATTAGAAGATTATCTTTGTGTTATACTCTTTATGTTCTGTATTCTGTGACTTATAGTAAATCTTTCTTTCTTCAGTCTTCTAACTTCTTAATATTTTAAGAGAATAATTAATATTTAAAGCAAAGCTTCCTATTTCTCTTTTAACAAACCTAGGTATTGCAAGTTAATGCCTTGGCGTTTCAAAACTATTGTCTCTGAAATTAGCTTCAAGAGCATGTTTTGGAATTGAAAAACTGAACATTGTCTCCTTTGTTCTTGGCTGCGTTCTGCCCTCCTCCTGGAGCAATGGATATATCATGACTCAACGGGAGGGACTCTGGAGCCAAGGAACTAACAGGAATTAAAGATACAGAAAAGGAAGTTTCAAAATCATGCCTTCTTTGTCCCAAATTAAAAAAACACATATTAATTCCAAAAGATTGGGTAACAAAATAACATTGGGCACATTTGTTCTTGAACATACCTTTGCCATCCAGTGGCCTAGATCAAGTCACAGGAATGTAAAAGCAGAAACATTCACAAACAGACAAAACTGTATCATAACCACCCTGACTCACAGAGTGAGTGAACATTCCAACTTCAAAAAAAGGCTTTGCCACTGTCTGCAATAAACAAGGTTGTTCTGGAGAGAGGTGAGAAGGACAATTGGGAAGGCTGACATAAATGACAGAAACCATAGATTTAAAAAACAAAAAACAAAAAGCATTTCCTATATGACTGCCCATGAACTGAACATCCAAAATGACCGAGTGATAGTTTCCACTATCAACTTTAGATATTAAGGACTATCGTTCTAGCTCTCCATGACTAACTTGTGCTTTCCTGTCTGTCACCTAATTTGATTCTGTCTGTGAAATAAAACCATAGCAACCCATTTCCACTTGAGGAGCCTGAAGCTCACTGGCTTTCTTAAAGCCAAATAGAGGTAGCTGTAAGAGGAAAATTTAGACCGCCACACTCCCCGCAAGAAAGGTTATTTACATTCTTCATCCTTATAAGCACTGCTCCTTAATTTCCTTTTTTAGAAGTGATTAAAATCACTTCTAATTTTTATCCCATGCTTTATGATTATTTCCATATGATCTTTATTCTTTCCCAATATTGATAGGCTACAATTATATTAATTCATGCAGGTTCCTCCCAGCATTGTGTATGGCATGGCTTGCTTATCCTGAATTTCAAGTCATTAAGTCATCTCACCTTTATGTTTGATCTGTCCTCTGAAATTACTTCTAATTTTGAAGAAGCTTGCACTCTTTATGAGATGCCTCATGGGCTCTGCCTATTTATTAGCCACTGTTTATTACCTAAAAAAGATTTCTCCTTTGTCACTTTCCAACTCTCATTCAAAGTATCTAATGTCTCAAGGCTTCCACTGACTAGGTCAGTTCTATCTAGGACTCTCCTTTCCATAGAGTGCTGTATGTGTGGGTCAGATCAGCACCCATCTTCTCAGCAAAATGTAGTATCAGTTATTTTAACTTAGCAAATTAAAAGTAGCATAATTCTAATCATTAACTTCTGCTACACAGTAATCCTGAAATGTAATGGCTTAGAACAACAACCATTTATTTAGCTCACAATTCTGCAGGTCAACAATTTTGGCTATGTATAGCCGGGTAGTTCTGGTCTTGGCTAGGTTCAATCAATTCTATCTGCAGTCAGTTGCCGGGTCAGCTAGGAACCAGTTGGTTTAGGATATCCTCAACTGGGATAGCTGTCTAGACTTGTTCACACAGCAATTATGGAAAGTTTAAAGAGAGCAGAGGGAAGATATAAGCTTGGAACTGGCACATCATTATTTCTGTCATATTCAATTGGCCAAAGCAAATTCTAAGTCCAGACAAGATTCAAGGGTTGGGTAAAGAGACTATCTCTTGGTGGGAGATGCTGCAAAATCACATTGCAGAAATGAGGTGATTTTGTATTAATCCATCAAAGTATCTATGCTAAAAATGGTCAAATAATAAACTTTGAGTGCGATGAGAACTATTGCACTCTGTGTGGGCAGATAACACTGAATTCATAGCTCCCAATCTTGTCAGAAGGTCAAGATATCACTTTACTGACAGACCTGGGTTACCATGAATAGCATGTTTTTATACCAGGGATATTCAATAAGGTAGTCTTAAACTGGTTCAGTCCAGTCCCCTTGCATTACCTGCCACATAATGGTCTCAGGTAAACCTCGGTCTTTGTTCTGTGCCCGAATATCAGATAATCAACAACATTGTTTGCTCTCTGTCTCCCCAGCACTCCTTACCACTCAATATATGCTCAACACCCACGTTTCTCTATTTTTAGCATTTATAATCCTAAGGCTATTTCATCCTCAATACTGAGATGTGGCTTCCACTTCGGTTGCCTCAGCAGTGAAGGATTCATCCCCTTTTTGATGCCCAATACCAGTCATACATTTGTTCAGGCAATAACGTTGGCAGCTACGGCCTAGAAGTATTATATAATGATAAACAAGACAATTACAGCCTCTGTCCTCATGACTCCTCTAATCTTTAAAGAGAGACTGATATTTAAGCAGGAATTACACAAGTGATGTTCAATCGTGTTTATATATCCTATAAAGAAAAATACGAGGTAGTATAAGAACAAAACAAGAAAAATTTTAGTCACCTGACAGACGAGCAAAAATTGACCCCAAAAGGGAATGGAAGGGACCGAGGAGAGGTGTCTGAGGTGGGGGACCCAGGTTGGGTGTGGAGGAGCCTGGCAGGTTGGGAAGCAGAAAGATGGCCAGGCAGTGGCTAGAGCTGAGTACGGAGGAGAATCACAGGTGATGGGGCTGGAGGGGAAGAAAACAGCCAGCCTGCAGGAATGGAGCCAGCACTCTACACAAAGACGCTTTTCTCCAGAACTATGCCAAAGTTAGAATGAATGTGACTTCAGAATGAACCCACATTCACAATTGTTCATTTCATTTGCAGTTTATCATTCAAAGAATGTCTACTTTTTTTTTCTTTTAATTTATCTTTATTGTTTGAAAGTATTACAAATGTCCCCTTTTCCCCTCCACCCTGCACCCCCACCCTTCTGGGCCTTCACCAAACTATTGTCTGTGTCCATAGGTTATGCATATATGCATATAAGTTCTTCGGTTAATCTCTCCCCACTCGCCCACCCACCCCTGCCTTCCCTCAAAGAATATCTAACTTTTTAATCCACAGGTTCACCTTCAATTCTGACCAGTTCCAGTTTCTCCAGTATTTCCTCAAAACAGGGTAGAATTAACTTTGGCTCAACCAGTCAAAAACTAAAGAGAGTTTCTAGGATAAAAAATGTTTTACAGGCTTGTAGGGACTGAAACATCTCCCAGAGCACAGAATAAGGGTGGTAGGAGAACAGCGTTAGGACCTGGTTCACTCTGCTCTCTCTCTGAGCGTGTTCAAGCTAAAAGTTATGCCCTACCTCCTGACCCTTAGAATCTAAAGAAGTTAGGCTGACACCCCACATTCTAAAGACTCCCCCAATCCTCTTTTCTGAGTTACTCTCCAAAGCCTTTCTTTATCTCTAATATTTTGTTTTAAATTTTTTTAAAATTAGAACTTGGAACAAATGTGTCTCATATGCAAATATTTGACTGTTTCTGTGTGTAAAATGTAGTTGAAAATCAAAGTTGCAAAAAAAAAAAAAAAAGAAAAGAAAAGAAAACAAAAACCTTAAGAACTCAAACTCTGCCCACGTTGATTGGAAATGTGTGTGATTGCGGGTTTAGGGATGCTGGGGAGTTGCTCACAAAAGACAAATCTGGAAGGGAGATTACACTACGCTTTACTTCTCTAAGGCCCCTGTATTTGAAGAGACTGAGATTTTACCCCCTTTTCCCCTTATTTTGACTAACCAAAGAATTAACATGCAACCATGTCCTGTGCTGCATTCCTCCTGCACTTGTCGTTCCCCAAACCAGCTGTACAACCACCCCGTTTTAGACTTATGGCCAGTGTGGGTTTCCCACCGAACACACAACATAATCCTTTACGTAATTCAGCATCTTTTTTCCTGCTCTTAACCAGCATGTGACACTTTGGTCCACACTGTTCAATTCACCCTAGTTTAAAGAAACCCTGAGTCAATTCTGAGGTCAAAAGTTTCGGGGTTACTCCTCTTCTCAGGAAGCCACTTTATTTGGGTGAGTGATGCCATTTGGCATCCATTTTCAGAGTTGAAACATAATGTCAAATTAAAACACTTTTTTAAGAGCTCAGTTCCCACCCTGGATTCTGTTATCTTAAAACTTGAGCTAAAAACTTCCTGGGGGTGACTAAGCTTTCTTAGTCCCCGGCGAGGCTGCAGTGAATGATTCCCAAAGCCTTTTCTGAGAGTCGCCAAATTCGCTTTTCGCAACCCAAGTGTTATACATTTAAATGCATGCCAGGGGCATGCAAATTGAAAGAACGAATGAAATTTCTAAGTGGAAAGTTTTAAAATGGATAAAGAGACAGAGAAAGCTGGAGATGCTTCTCAGCTTGGGTAGGCGCCAGCTTCTCCTGCAGGGTCTGGGCCTCGCTAACCCCTCTCCCCCGGGAGACCATTGCGGTGGGCCAGGCCCGTTCTACCATAACCATGTGCAACCAAAAGGCGGTGATCAAAAACACCAGCATGTTAGAGGAGACGCAGCAGGACTCGGCAGAATGTGCTACTCAGGCGCTGGAGAAACATAGCAGAGGGAAGGATACTGAGGCCCATATTAAGAAGGAGTTAGACAGGAACAGGCCCACCCGGCCCTGCGTTGCCCGGGAACTTCAGGAGTTATGAGACACCTGAAACCAAACACTTCCTCGACTGCTGCCCAGGCCAATGGCCATTCTTCTGTTCAAATTGTTTAAGGCATGGACTGTGCCACGCGCTCGGTGATCCACCCGTAAACAAGGCCTGCAGCCCAAATCCCAAATCCCAGAGACCGAAATCTTCAGCCTTGCCCAAAGGAACCCCTTGATCTTGAACCTTTATGGTGTTGTTTTGTACAGGGCGTTCTCTGTAGTAATTTGCTGTGGTTTTAAAATAATTAGCAAAACATAACAACCAAGCAAAAAAGAAACCGAGAAAGCTTCACTTGAGGTAATAAAGTGAAAACAAAGCTTAGAGTTCCAATCTCACTCCAGATAGTGGACCCCAAGAAAGCGACTCTGGTTTCCCACACTAATGCCACTTGATGGCATTCTTTCGGAGATGAAATGAATTAACATGTGTAATTCATTTCTTACCTTTTAGCTTTCCTAACGTCTAACTAACCAGCGCGATAGGGCAGGGAGTAACTCATGTTCTGCTTTTTTTAATGAACTAATGGAGATTCATTGATTTATGCAATCAATTATAAGTATGGGCAAGAGCCAAACAGGCAAGTTACTTGAAGGGGGAAAAAAATCCTCAGGTCACTGAAACGGTAATTAGCAAGTATTGTGGGGAGAGGAGGGGAGGAAACCGGAGTAGGAAAAAGACCTGATGAGGCAAATCGCCTTTAATTGTCCTTAAACGTTCTCTCCTCTTCTTTTGATGCCATAAGACCCCCTGCAGTTCCAAAACAAAATAAGCCTGGGTTTTGCTTTGCTCTTTTAAATAGGAACATAATAGCCACTGTGGAAACATGTTCTTAATCAAAGGTATTAAACTCCTGGCTGCTCTCCTTCGTTTGAAATTGCCTGGGTTCATTATTATCAAGGGGAAGAGAAGTCTAGTCACCATTTAGTTCCCATCTTAGTAAATTAAAATATTAATTACAAAATACGTTATTTTTATCTTATATCTTAAGCTATTAGATACTGTGGCTAGGAAAAAAAAAAAAAAAGAGGACTCACTTTTGCCGAAGCAATTTTCCTAACAAAGCCTTCATAGTTATTTTCTAGTTCCTGGAAATCAAATCAGTACATGAAATGCTGCGTTCTGAGAGCCATCTGAATAAATTAGGCAGCAATTTCATTTATTTTTTTTGTCTCAGAGATAAGTGCGCAATTACGGTTGCCGCGTCCACACGCCCTGGACATGCAGCCACTCAGACAAGGCCGTTGGCTGCCGCCAGTGCCAGGCAGGCTCGAGAGGAAAGAAAGAGCGTCTCCTTTTCATTTCCGCGGCACAATGCAGCAATCGATCTTATGCCCGTAGACACAAATGCTCAATCTCTGGGAAAGAGGCAAATAAAGCCACAGAATAGACATGAGAGCCAACTAAACCCTCATTGTCTGCCTCTTCAAAGACTCAAATTACCCGCAAGGTATTGAGGTGACAGGAGGAAGTCACAAGGAAACACAAGCCAATGGTGAGCAAACCCCTGAAGCATATGCAGATTACCTGGTCCCGCGGTGCCTGAAGTCATCACAAAATACACCAAAGCTGGGACTCTTTTTTTTAATATGTCTTTATTGATCTCAGAGAAAGGAAAGGAGAGAGATAGGGAGAGATAGAAACATCGATGATGAGAGAGTCATTGATCGAGCCCCCAACCCAGGCATGTGCCCTGACCAGGAATCGAACCCCGATCACCTGGATCCCAGGTCGATGCTCAACCACTGAGCCACGCCCGGCCGGGCCAAAGCTGAGACTCTTTTAGGGCTGAGAGTTATGTACAGTAGTCAGGAACTGCGGGGGTTTTATTTGGGGAGGATCTAAAAGCCACCATTCTCCTTGCAAAATATTTTCTCCTTTGCCCGCTACCTGCATGGTTCCTGAAATTACATTCTTCCCCCTCACATTTGGGAGAACATTCAGTGTAAGAGGTTACAATTTAATTTCAGAAACAGCTAGAGAGATAAGACTTTACAGCTGACACCATTTATTAAGTGCCCACCATGTACTAAGTACTTTACCCATATTAGTTTCTTGATTCGTTATAATAATCTTATGAAGTAGACAGTTTTTATAGCACCATGTTACTCAAGTGAAAACTGAGGCTTAGAAAGATTAACTCACTTGAACAGTTGGCAAGTGGTACAGGGAAGCTCTAAATCCAGGTGCCTAATTGTAAAGCCCTTGCTCTTGCCATATCTGCAGGCTTCTATCTGACAGTATGTGCTGGGGTTCGAGGGACAGAGTGCTGGGGCATTGAAAAACAGTGAGGGTCCCAAAAAGGGAGGTGAAGGGGCATCGGAGAGAAGGGCGAATCACCCCTATGTACGCTGACTCACGGAAGGGAGGCCCCTCTTCGCCAGACTGCCAGATGGAAGCATTCATGCTCGGCCTGCTCATCCCTCCCTCTGATCATCATCCAAACCAACCTTCTTGTCAGGGCTTTGTGCATATGTCCCACTGAAACGCACAAAACCCACAGTCCCTCTGAGTGAGCAAAGTGGGTTGCAATTCTTTCACAAATGCTTTTCTGTGTCCCTGGTGAACTTGAGTCATATGTCCTTCCTCTCAGAAAGGGGCAGGCTCACTGGTCTCAACACAGCCAAGACCCTGGGAGGCAGGAGAGTGCAGGACATTACAGGGTAAGTGGGGCAGGGCACGGCTGTGTAGCTTAGGGCAAGCCACTTACTCTAGCTTCGAATTCCTCATTGGAAACCTGGGGTCAATAATGGTGCCTCCTTCACAGGATCGCAGTGACTAGCAGATAGAAAACATTGAACAGATGTTAGCTATTGATTGTAGTAAGTAATAAACAATTGATTTAACTGGGCAGGATAGGATTTCTCAACGGTGTGCTGTAAAACAATTCCTGAGCCAAATGAGTTTGGAAAACATTGACTACTTGACCTGCTCTTGCAAATGCACAGCGTAACTTAGCATATAAAAGACTCCCTCTAAACTGCAGTCTAGAAACCTATTTTAATATGTTGAACATGTTCATTCCATGAAGCACTCCTGAGGGATTAGTGTTTCAAGGAATTCCCTTTGGGAATTTGAACTAGGACAAAGTAATGTGCATTTAACTGCACTGGTTCTATTGCACCTGTTACAAGTTCATACACTATAACCAAAACCCCTCTTTTGGATTCAAAACTCAGCTGACCATTGAGGAGAATAGTCTTGAGCAAGTTGCTCATCTCTTAATTCTAGTTTCTGCATCCATGATTATGAGTCTGTCTTGTCAATGGTAAGGATCAGCTTTATTCATCTTTTAATTTCCAACATCTATCTCAGAGCCCAAAACATTGCTGGTGCTGAGAATATTTGTAGAATGAACTAGAGGCACAAAATGGTGGATCCAGTGAAAATTTATCACCAACTTGATTTAATCCCATAAACTTTTGCTGAGTCCATGCGAATCCTTCTGGAAGCAGACAGTGCATTAGGGGTGCAAAAGATTAACCGGGAGGTATTGCCTGTGAAACACAGAGGGCGGGAGCAGGGTGGGTATGGAGAAGCTCAGACTGCAATGCGTATCTGATAGTCAGCCCGCCTCATGGGGAGCTCCAGAGCAAAGACTGCAAATAGCAAGAAGCCAAGTCCTAGGTCCCCACTGGGCTCAGTCATTGGCTGGGGGCTGCCCAGGAGAGTGTGCCTTTGGGTCAAATGCTGCAGCAAAGGCAAATCCCTAAAGCAGAGTATCAGCCAACCCCTTCCTTACAGCTGAATGGGAAGCTCTTCTATGAAGTGCAATTCAGCAGAGCACCTCTGTGGTTGCCACAAGGAGCCTCTGCTATGTGCCTGACTCAGTAGGTTCCGAGATAAACAAGGCTTAACATTTACACTAGACTGTAATGTAATAGGAAAATAAACTATTAATTTAAATTAGTCTAAGGAAGCAGTATGTGGGTAGTTCTTTAAGGAAATTAAAATCCGCTATGGGGTGATTGATTAGCAATTTCTGCCATGGACAAAGAAGGAGACAGTAAGTATCCAGACACATGTATTTGCCACCACTGGCCTACCCCTCCCCTCTGCCAACTCAAATCTCCCTCAAGGTCCAGCTGAAGTCTCATATTTTCTATAATTATCTTGCATACAGTAAGTCCTCACTTAACGTCTTCAATAGGTTCTTGAAAACTGAGACTTTAAGGGAAACAACAAAACCAATTTTACTACCACTGGCCACTTGATAGAGAAAAAAGTTAAATTTCTACAGCATATTTCTGCTCACAGAAACATCACCAAAAAGACCTAAAACACTTCTAAATACTAAACACTGAGATAAGTGTGAGCTATACATACATTTAAGAAAGACAAATAAAAACAAGTAATGTAATTCTTTCCGAACCAGCTCATTCCAGTTCAGGGGCTGGCTGAGTTCAGGGTCCCAGGTTGGCCAGAGCCCATCCTGGCAGCTCAGGCACAAGGCGGGACCTCATCCTGGACAGGATGCCCTTCCTTCCCATACTCACGCAGACTGGGCAATGGAGACACGCCAGTTCACCTCAGTGCACATCTTTGGGATGTGAGAGGAAACCAGAGTTCCCAGAGAAAACCCATGCAGACATGGGGAGTACAAACAAACTCCACACACAGTAGCCCTGGCTGGGTATTGATGATTTTTTTCCTCATCAATATTATAACAAAATTACCTCGAACCAATCCATGTCATTTGAGAACCTGCTATATACTTCTGTCTATTAAAGGTCTCTCCTTTTATAATCAACTACATGTATTACCTTCTCATAATTTATCACAGAATTATATTTCCTGTATTATTATCCTACAGTTATTTCCTTCTCTTACAGCTACTCTGAATCACCAAACTATAAGCAATTTGGCATCATATTTTCTTACTTTTCCCTTTTTGAATGACCCCACACCCCTTAACACACTGTGGAAAAATTACTAGTTGGTCGATATCTACATGCGGGTATATGGATGGATTGACTAGACTCATGGTTTGATAGGAAATCAGAAACCCTGTTGTAAGAATGCACATGTATTATTTCTTTCCTTTAGCATTAAAGCTACAAAAGACAGGAGTATCATTCTCAGTTGACATTTTTCTGTGTGTATATTTGTATGTTTCTGTGCATATATTCCTTTTATTGGTCCTAGTACCCACTGGCAGATTATAGAGTGTGTAAGAGGAAAACTAAGTTTTAGGAACACTTCTATAATCTCCATCAGTACCATCCCACCATCCTCTGAAATGCCTAACTTTAATTTTATAATTTAATATAAATGTCTCTGCAAGCACAGCTTCTGGCATCCTGGCCACCAGTGCCCCTTGCAACAATGCTGCCACACTGAGCCTCACAAGCCAAAATTCTGGAGCTGCTTCTGCTACTTCCCTCTGAAATTCATACAGGCAAGAGTCTAGTCTCAAATTCTATTTTCTCCATCAAAATTCCCTAGGGACTGAGTAGTCAATTCTCGTTTCTTTAAATTCTCCACTTCTGGTATTTTGGTTCCTACCCAGCCTCTCTCCAAGGGTCAACTTTCTAGTTAGCTCTCTATAGCAAGAAACAAAAAGGGAAAAATAAGATTGGGATGAATCACTTTTTTTTCTTTCTATAAAGCAGTTTTCCTTCTATACATCTGGTTTAGAGGGGGGGAAAAAAGATATTTGATTCTAAAATTAATGAAGTTGGATCTACTCATTCAAATTATTTAACCTTTTTTATATTTTAGCTAACATTAGTTTGCCAGTTCATAACATTCACAGCATTTAAAATAAATAGTAGTTTTCAGGAAAATCTCTTTAAACCCCAACCTAAGAATCAGTCCTCATCACATTCCATATGTTTACATGGTCATGATCAGCATCCTTGCTTTAAACGCACTTAAAAGAGTGTCGGAAGGTAAGTGATTTGCTGGAGGTCACAGTGAATCCTGTGAGTGAGGAATAGAAGCCCGTTGTTTGGACAGGCTGCCCCATGTTCTAATCACCTCAATAGCATTCAGTCCCACACACCCCATTACCACAGAGACACTTGCCCTAGAGCCCTGTCCAATTCATCTTTTAAAAAAGGGCTGTGGCCGTGCTCACACCACCCTTTTCACATCTCAATCTGATTCTGACTCATTGCAAAGTCTTCTTACCAAAGCCAAGTATGGCCATTTGGTTATTTTCAGATGAAATAATCTGAAATAATCTGTTTTTCTTTTTCAATATAAAATATCACTGTAAACGTTAAAGATTTTGCAAAAGCACAGGTGCAGAAATTTCCCCCCACTTCATGTTTTGCCACTGTGAGTTCAGTGAGTGCTCCCTGTGTGCTAGTCACAGGGCTAACAAAACACGGGCCGTGGCTTCAAGTTTACCATTTATAGTGGAAGACAAACAATTAAGCAGGCAACACGGTATAATAAGTTTCATCATAAGGGGAAATTCCAAGTGTTAAATAAGTTCATGGAGCTCTTGCTGGGTGGCTCAATTGGTTGGAGTGTCGTCCCGTACACCAAAAGGTTGTGGGTTCTATTCCAGGGCACATACCTAGGTTTCAGGTTTCATCCCCAGAGGAAACCGATCGATGTTTCTCTCTCTTAATGTATATATCTATAATCTCCCTTCCTTTCTCTCTAAAAATCAATAAAAACATATCCTCAGGTAAGGATTAAAACAAAAGAAGTTTACAGAAAGTTCATTTCATCTCAGAGGATCAAGAAGACTGTTTAAAAGCTGTGTTCTCAGAAAAGATTCCAGCCAGGTGTCATGAATTGAATTATGTCCCCCTAAAAAAAAAGATGTGTTGAAGTCCTAACTCACCAATACCTCACAATTTGAATTCATTTGGTAATGCAGTCTTTACAGGGATAATCAAATTAAAATGAGGTCTTTAGGGTGGACCCTTACCCAGTGTGACTGGTATCCTTACCAAAATGGGAAATTTAGACCCAGAGCCAGACTAACAGAGAGGGAAGGTGATGTAAAGTCACACCAAAAGAACACCACGTGGGATGGGGAATTGCAGTGATGCATCTATAAAGCAAGAAACGCAGAAGATTGCCAACGAACCACCAGAGGCCAGGAAGAGGCAAAGAATTCCCCTACAGGCTTCAGAGGCAGCAGGGCCCTGCCAAAACCTTGATCTCAGACTTCCAGCCTCCGGAATAGGGAGACAATACATTCCTAGTGGGGTTTTTTTAAGCCACCAATGTGTAGCATTTTGTTAGAGCAGCCCTACAAAACTAACAGACCAGGTCAAAGAGAAGACAAAGGGGCATTCTAGGTAAGGAAAATCGAGAGGCAACTGCCTAGAGAGAAAACATCCCCTATGGCTGGTTTGAGTTAGTGTGCTGAAAACCTCGCAGTGGAAACGGGCCACTGAGAGCTGAGGTGTGACAGGAGTCAGGGCCCAGCTCTTGAGGACTTTGTATAAATATTTAGTCTACCCTTTGCTATCAGGGAACCTATGCGGGGAAACGTTTTGGATAGTGTATGTTCTGTACATCTGCCGATAAGCTCTGAACCCTGCACTTCCTCCGCAGCCAGCAGCTTGGAGCATCAAAGCTTCTGTTTCAGCACCACATCAAAACTCAGGAAGCTTTCAAGTCCATCCAAACACCCAGCTCTGGCCGAGAGAAGACCCGGGACTCTGGAGACAAGCAATGAACTGTCTCAAGGATCCTTCTGACAATAAGTATCTGATAAGTGGACCTTTATTTACATCCTGGAATGTCTCTTCCTGTTCCGAGAGACTACTCCAGACAGAAATACAAAAAGCTATGGCAATTTGGTCTAAGAGAGGGCTGCAACCCACCACAGGCCACATGACCAGGGAGCAAAACCCTGGGGCTCAGCCCACAGCCAGCCCCATTGCCTCTGCTCTGTGCAGAGACCACTTGGCGCTGGCCGGGTGGCTCAGGTGGTTGGAGCGTTGTCCAGGACACCGAAGAGGTTGTGGGCTCCATCCCAGGTCAGGACCGGTATGGAAGGCAATCAATCAACGTCTCTCTCTCACATCTATGTTTCTCTCTCTCTCCCTCCCACCGCTCTCTCTTCATCTCTCTCTAAAATCAATAAATAAAAACAAAAACGTATCCTGGGGTGAGGATTTTTTAAAAAAGAGAGAGATCTTAGGCCATCATCCTGGACCATGCAAACATGTTCCTTGGGAAGGGGTTAAAATGAGCCCCTTCAATCCCTCTTAGAAATATCCCCACACTAAAGAAGGTATTTTTAGCAGACTTCCCATAAAGTCCAGTTTCATGCATTTCCTGCCAGACACTTGACTGGAGAAAAGTTCATATGATCCACCAAATTGGAGCCGCCTGGTCAGTGAGGCAAAGCTTGGAAGGGCCGCAGCGCCATGGAACCCAAAAAAGGACTGGAAGTGGGAGACCCCTTCAGGAAGGGGCTCAAACAGTCCAGGACTCCTTTTTTCCTTTGATGGGGACGAATGTCTCCTTAATGAGAGGAGCTGCCTTGTGGAAACACAACAGAGAAAGTAAAGAATCAAATGCCTGCATTTTCACAGTGTGGTTCCTGAGTCGGTGTTTAGAGCCAAAGAGTCACGTTTCAACTTCCTTATGCAGATGAAATTCCCATTTGAGGGGCCTGAAGGCTGGAGGGGAAGGGGCGGGGGCAGAAAGCTGAGCTTTCCTCCCTGCCGCACACGCATTGGGTTTGAATTTTGACAGCTCTGGGTTGCAGTTGGTTGTGCTTGCTTTGTTTTCTCTGCATTGAAGCGAAGGAAATTTAAATGCAGGTTTATTTTATTTTATTTTGTATTGTTGACCCTATTACAGATGTCCCCCTTTTCCCCCTTTTGCCCACCTCCACCCTGTGCCCCTTCCCTGGCCTTCACCACACTGTTTTGTGTGTCCGTGGCTATGCATATATGTTCATCGGCTAATCTCTGCCCTGTCCTTCATCCAGTGCCCCTCCCTAACCCCATCCCCTCTGACATCTGTCAGTCTGTTCCTGTATCCATGCCTCTGGCTCTATTTTGATTGTCAGTTTTAAATGCAGGCTTATTGGTAGGTTCAGCACCCAACTGTACAAAGTCCAAACAGCAGAGGGTTTTATTTTAAGTATTACAATAAATTTTTAATCATAGTAATCTGCATTTTCCTTACCCCTGAATAGGACTTTTTTCCTTCCTTCTTCTCGTGAGTCTTTGACCATAATTCAGTCATGAGCTTAGCTACCCCCACTTTATTATAACTTAGCGTCATATCCCCCCCAAGCTAACAGCGGCATCTTAATCATCTGTGAGTCCCCAACTCCATGGAATAAATATACCTTTGATTTCTCCCAAAATAATGAAGAGCATACATCTTGGACAACCACCCACTGCAGAGCCAAATCTGCCATGTCAGCTCATCACTGCACGTCCTGAGGGGTGTGCCAAACTCCTGCATGTGACTGCCGAGGACGCAAAGGGGCACGTGTACCGCCACCCAGAGAATGCTCTCCTGGAGCCCAAGCCCAGGCTTTCCCACCTCTGATTCTGTATAGGTCTTCCCTGCGTGGAAATATTCTTTAGAACACAGAAAATAACTAATTAAGTTAGCAGTTTAGAAGCTATTCTAAAGCATGGGAGCTGCAGCCCCACACTATTCTATGTTATACAGATGTTTATATACACAGATTTTAATATCGCATTTATATAAACTATGCATGCCATACATAATTTCTACTCTTTATTTAAACGTGTTCCTTGCAAAATGCAATAAACTCCATTATAATTATGGTAGCTTTATTTATAATAGTTTGTCTTAAAAATTCAAAGCATTTAATTGGCTTTCCCATCTACCCACACTGTCCTCATTTGCCTGAGGGGAAGGAGAGCATGAGTCAGTGGCTGAGTGTAGAAGGCAGTGCTCTGGAACCACTCTGGAGTGAACAGCAGACTGCAGTGTAAGGCTGGCTTTCATCCAAAAAGGGTTTTATTAGAGAAGTAGAGTAATGCCTCTATTAATGAAGATGCTATGTTCAAACAGCACACTTTATTGTCAGAATCTTTACTACCATAGCTTGAAATATATGAGGCATTAGGGATATGTTCTAGTATGTCAGTAGGGGAGCCAATTATGGTCTGATCATATCATCAACACTACATGAAATAATATCACTTATTCTAGAAAATAAAATAATTTTTATGAAAGAAGGAGGTAAAGTTTGGGTTTGGGGAAGTCTGAAAATGAAAAAAAGTTGTAAGATAAGCTTCCTGGTGTTGGGAGAAACATGTAGAGAAAGTGATTACATATATATATATGTGTATATATATATATATATATATATATATATATATATATATATATATGGCTTCATATCCCATCTGAAGACCTGCAGCCTCCACCTAGAATTTGTAAAGAAGTCACCTATTCTTTTTAATAAGAGATTAAAAAGAATGAGAGAACATATTGGATAAAGAATTAAGATAGAACTTTTATAAATTCAAAAACTACCACTAAGCCTTTTCATTTAAGACTTAGCAGTCATCAAAGAAGAGAGATGATAAAGCAGTTTTCATAAGTCCAGTTACTCAACAGACACAGTGTGGGGCAGTGGAAAGGAAAGACAGGTTTGGGGACCAGACAAGCCAGACCGTGTAAACTGGCCGAGTTAGTTCACTCACTGAAGACACATTCTTCTTCATCAATAAAACAAGTGCAATATTATTTACCTAACCAGGTGGTTTAGAGATTTAAGATTATGTAGGTAAAACACTTAGCATGGTGCCAGGCATATACCACGTGTTCAATAGAAAGGAGCTATTATTATAGCCAAAATATTAAATTTCATTTACCATCAGCACAGCCTCACAGAAAATGAGATTCAGTAGTATTCATGCCCAAATTCAATGTGTCCCCTTTTAAAATAATTTCAAATGTCAGCAAACAAGAGGGGAGAAAGTCCTATTTTTATGTAACAGAAAAAGATAGGTAAAAGGTAAGAGGCTGAAAGATTAAAACTACATTAAAAGGTAGTAAATCGATCTTTCACCAAGTGTAAATCATTGATACTAGATTCCTTCCATTTTTTATTTTATAAGGGAAGAGAAAAGCTAGTAAAAGAAAGGAAACAATAGAAGTGGGGGAAGAAAGGAATAACAACCTGAAGGAAAAGGAACCAAAGAGAAGAGAATGAGCTTGCTTACCCTGAGTTTGAATGATTAAAACAGAAATTTGGCAAGGCAGGGAAATATGGGAGGCAAAAATTGTTACATTATAAAGACCATATTCCAGTTTCTTGATTAAAATAACCACAATGCTAAATAAAATATATATATTTTTAATTTTAATGTATTACTAAACAGGCATGGTATTAAGAAGTTCATGGAAATAAAAACAAAGGAACAGGACCCTGGAGAGAAATGTAATTCAATCTGGCTTTCGCCCCGAGTTTCTGCCCAGCTTTGGAAATCTTGGGCTTCCTTCTTGACAGATGCAGTGTGAGCAGCAGACAGGAGATAAAATCAGAGGTGGTTTAAGGTGGAAGATCCCAAAGGTCTCTATCCTCAACATAAGAGTAAACTTGAAATAAAATATGCCACATAGTAGTAGTTAGCAATGAGAATATCTTGCCATGATCTTGGTTCGGGGGAGGAAATAAAAAATATTTCCTGACAGTTTATAAATGCAACTGGCCTACATAGAGGTTAGTAATCCAAATTCGTGTTGCCTATATGATCATAAAATAAAACTGGATAATTTAATTTAACCTAAATTGATCCAGAGTAGGTAGTCCCAACAGGGAACTACCAGAAGAAAATATAAATTCTCTATAAGAAAATTAAGATTCAACCTGGTCCTTGCAGAATAACACTTAATCTATAAAGCATAAGAAAAATAGATCACCCACAGTAAACCAAAAAAAAAAAAAAATCACAAAACATATCTGAAGAGAAGGCACCATGAATTGGAATCAGGAAAAACAACAGGAATAAAACATAGGCCCATAAGGGCTTCAGAAATTGACAGTCTTATACAGATATAAAATGAATAGCATTGATTCATTTAAATAAAAAAGAAAAGCACAAACATTGATTAGTGAATGAGAGATTTTAAATAATGATTAAGCATATTTTAAAAAGAATCGAAATAGAACTTCTATAAATGAAAAATACAAGTATTTAAGTTAAAGGAAAAAATGGATGAATTAAACAAAAGAAAAGATAACACTAAAGAGAGATTTAGTGAACTGGAAAATAAAGAACTATCCAGAATGCACTCTGAAGGAACAAAGAAATAGAAAATATGGACACAGATTGTCAGAAATAAACATGAGAGAATCTAATCAAAGTTCCAGATGGAATTAACGAGAATATAGGAAAGAGGCAATATTCAGAGAGATAATGACTGAATTTTTTTCAGAACTGATGAAGCAACACTAATGATCAGATGCAGGAAGCTCAAAAAACCTCGAACAGGAAATTAGAAGGACATGACACCCAGATCGATTAGGAGAAACTGTATGGCACAAAGTAAAAAAGAAGAATATAAATTCAGCCAGAGGAAAACAGCAGCTCATCTTCAAGAAAACAAGGCAATTAAACTGGTGGCGACTTCTTCGTATCACCAATAGAAGCGAGAGACAGTGAAATGATATCAATGCTTTGAGAGAAAATAACTTTCAGCATAGAGCTTTATCTATGTTGCAATATGGAAGCAATCTTTCAGGAGCTGGGGAAGAGAGGAGAGAAAGATATTCTTAGAGAGACAGAAACTGATATTTTTACTACAAAAAAAGACCTTCACTAAAGGAGATTGCAAAGGATCTCCACGCAGAAGGAAATAATCCAAGAATCAAGAAAAAATATTGAATGGAACGCCTCTTATGCGCTTCCCATTCTCTTGGCTGTACCTTCGATTCCAGCCACAGCGGCACCAGTAAATTGCAGGCTGACTTTAATCAGCTCACAGCACTGCACTTTCCCTTTCTGCCCTGGGAATTCTCGTACATGGTCAACCCAGGACCAGCAAGTAATTAATGCCTCAAAGGATAACCAGAGCTTTTGACCAAAGGAACTGGGAGCAAATGAGTAATGCCCCACCCCCCACACTGCTCCTTACCCATAGTCTGCGTCTCCATTAGGTTCCCTTTGAGGTCCTGAAGGGTTACACGCCCAGCCACTTCTAACAGGGGTTAACTCAACAACCCGTTTGTGTGCCGGCTTCCCTGTGTCACTCCATCGTCCCTCAGTTACCATGCTCCCAGATAAACTACTTTCTTAAATCCTTGTCTCACACTCACACTCTGCTTTCTAAGGAACCCAGGCTAATACAACAATGTCTAAAACAATGACAATGATTAATTTGATGAAGGTGGGGACACCAGGGAGCAAGGTATTTCAAAACAAAGATATTTCAAAACAAAGGCATGTAAGTTAGGAACTAGTTAAGAGTTAATCCTTTCTAAAGTCCTTTTATTGCTTGAGCAATGGGTAAAATGTTGAATAACTTTAGAGACCGTTAATTATACATTTTGAAATAACTATGAAACCACTAAAGTAATAGGCATAAGCCATACAATTTGCAAAGGAAGAGAGAAGAAAGATCGGAGGAAGGCAGGGAGGGGTGAGCTGGAAACTGAGCCAATACAAAGTAAGGCAAAGCAGGAGCAGGATAACAGTAACAGGTGGATACGTGTCATTATATGTTTCCCCAAAGCCACAGAATGTGCAATACCAAGAATGAAATGTAATGTAAACTGTGTTTTTGGGTGATTATGTTCTGTCAAAGCAGGTTCATCAATTGCAGCAAATGCACTCCTCTAGTTGGGGGTGTTGATAACACGGGAAGACTATGCATGCATGGAAATAGAGAGTACATGGAAAACCACATGTTCCTTTCATTTTGCTGTGAACCTCAACTTGCTCTTAAAAATAATAGTCTTAATTTTTTAAGTATCAAAAAAAAGGGAAAATAGAAAGCACAACATTACAAAGTAGAAACAATTCAAATACATCCATATAAACTGCCTAAGCCCTCCAAATAAAACAAAGATATTACATGGATTAAAACAAAATCCAGAGATATGCTACTTACAACAGATACCTTTAAAACATAAGGATACAGGTTGTAAACAGTTAATAAGAAAAAATAAGAAAACCAAGTCCGGAATAAGCTAAATAATACGCCCAAGGTCGCAGGAGCCCGGTGCTTCTGTTCTGATGCCCGCATCCAGTTGTCTTCCATCGTGTCACGCCGGCTACTGAGGACAGGCCACGGTCTTAGCACCTCTATGTACCTGCCACCATCCGGCACAGCAACAAAGCGATGCCTCGGAATTCATGCAACAGAAGCTGTGCGCGTGTGCAATTTATCAGGAGCGTGTTGAACATTCTCAGAAGAGTGACGCTTCATGTAATTTATGAAGAATGATTTGTTCCGATATCTCTAACATAATAACTGAGCTGCATTTCTCCCTAGAGGGTAAAATCGAGGCATAGCTCAGCCTAGAAAATATCTACATGTGCGGTGATTCGTAAGGGGACAGGCGTGGCCATAAAATTTGCTTTTATTTATTTATTTATTTATTTATTTATTTATTTATTTATTCTATGCAGATTTATTCATCTAATTTGTGCAGACACTGAGTAGGCATATGGATACAATGATAAATAAAAGGAACCAAATTCTTACCGTTTTGGAAATCGCAGGCTAGTTGCTGTATAGCAAAACTTTAAAGTATTTTAAAAATTGATTCGTTTGAACAGTTTAATTGTTATTACTTTTAGGAAATTTCTTGACCACAAAGTAAAATTTCAGCTAATCTTAATTTATTATCTGGATAATCTTGGGCACATCATTCCGTCCTGTGGGTCATTAGCTTCTTTGAGGCTCATGTTTCTTATCTCAAAGTTTGAGACTAATCCTAACCTCTCCTGGTGGCAAGTATCTAAGACTATGTGCCAGGCATGGTGATGTTCAATAAATGCCAATTCTCTACAGAACCAAATTAATACCACCATGGCCTGATTTAATATGTACCATATCCCCTTTGTAAATATTAAGCATTATGCAGTCCAGGAATCAGGTTTCAGAAACAGGGAGCCATCTAGATGCAGCAAGATTGTTATTTATTAGAAACAGGTTTACTGAGGTCCAAACAAGAATGTAATGTATGTATATTTATTCATACTTTGTATCTATTACACAGATGATGGACTAGCAACTATGATTTGAATAATCTGCTGGCATTTAGTTGTAATAATGATCTCATTATGTTCTGAATAGTTAACACATATAATTTAAGGTATTGCTTTCCACCCCCAAAAAAGCATATGATCTAATGAAAACTTAAAAAGCAGTGTTTTGACCATGATCCCCAAGCTCACTCTTTAACCAAGCAGATGGAGAAATATATTTATTGGATATGCTGCATAAAGCTAAAGACTCTGAAATTAATAGAGACCTGGTTGCCACAGGATATGACTACACCTAATGGGCTATTAAAAAATGATTAATATATGTCCCAGTGGGTTAGCAAAGAGAAGGGGCACGATTTTGAATAAAAATGAAAAATTAATTTGACCTATCATGGCAATGAAAAGGGTTAGTCCATGTTGCAGAGCACTGACTGTGGAAAGAGGCTAAAAGCATTGGCTGGCTTTATGAGCTTCTAAAAAACAATATTTTTTAAAGAAAAAAAGCAGAGTTTACTAGAGCAAGTTTTACATTGGGTCTTGCTGCAGTGGCTCAATCTTTCAGTGTTAAGTGCTATTTTGCCTTTGATTTGCCATGTCGGTGTGCTGTAAGTCAATTGCATGCAAGGAGCATTAAACAGTGCCTTTGGGGAAACTACTAAACTCCTGAGGATACTGGGATGAAAGATGCTTTGTAATTGCAAGAGTTTATTATTAATTATTGTTATTCAGACTCTCATTTTCCAATATTTCCCATTTCAGATGAACGATATAAAGCCCCGTCACTGCCTTCCCAAACACAAACTGAAGATGCTTGAAGTATTAGAAAGCGTTGTGTCTTTACTATTCTGTATTCAGAGCCACATATGAGTAGATTTTTTTTAATCTTCTCAGCAGCTATAAGATGAGCCATTAAATCTCTCACATTGTTTGGATGCCTCAGTTGTTGAATGAAACATTTTTTAAATTTGGATTCTTTTTTCACTGTTTCTTTTAAAACACTCCCTCTCCAGCTTCAGCTTGCGTGTTGCTGATTATTTCTTCTTATTACTATTACCTGTGGAATGCTGTTAGTCAAATAAGGAACATTTCTGGAAGCCACACACATTAGAATAAGTTATAGAGGTGACAAGAAAATTGATTATGACAATTGTAAAACTTAAAAAAACATACTCATTAAATATCTCTTTTGAAATAAATGACTAAAGGTGGTTAAATGCATTAATTTTTAACTAACCATTTTAGGAAATTGGGAGGCCAATCACAGCTGTTTCAAGCATTAATGATTTGGGGAGAAACAAAATTTCTTCTACCCTCAAGGTCCTTCTGGCTGTTTTCATAATCAAATAGACATGAGATAGATTAGCAACAGAAAATAACCAAATTTAACACATACATATGTATGAGGACCCCACATACATGAAAGAGTTGGAGAGCCCACATGCAAGAGAGGTTCAGAGACAGAAAGGGGGATTGAGGTATAGGAGACATTCTGAGCACCTTGGGGGCTTCACAGGGTCTTTGCAGGATGAAAAGAAGACAGATGCTTAGTAAATAATAGTTTGCCCTGCCATATAGATGGGTCAAAAAGGTTATTGCTGATAATCTCTTATTATGGGCAGAAGTTTCTCTTGAGTTTATGGCTAATTGCCATTTAGCTCAAAACAAGCTGCATACCAGAGAAGCACATCTTGGGATGACTCACTCTGAACCCACACAGCAAAAATCACTAAATCCAAAAGATTATTCAATCAGAGGATCACTTCACATAATCATGAGAAAAGGTCCTTCCTGGTGAATGGGAAGACTGGGAATGGGGAAGATTTCTTGAAAAAAAAAAAATAAAGTGCTAGGTTTACAGACGCTTTTTTCTACTAACTGACCTTGGTTGTTTCAATCTTTGTCCCCCACACACAAATTCACATGTTTATGTATTCACAGGGGAAGGAGGACTATACCTAGTGCTTATTACATGCTAGACACTTGATATATTTATCTTATTTAATCTTTACATAACCCTAGAAAGCAGCTATTATTATTAGCCCCATTTCACAAATGTCCATAGTGAAACTAAAAAACATTAATTCGCCCAAAGTCACATGGCTAATAAGTGATAAAGTTGACTTTCACACACAGATCTTATTGAAACCAACCCGAAGCATTTTCCTCTATTTTTATTCATTCGTTTATTTTGTTGAACACCTACTATGCTTCTGGCTGTATACTGGCTCTATAGCAAGTGCTTCAGGGAGTAAAGAACTCCATCCTGATAAGTCTGCTACTGGGCAGGGCCGGTCTAAACAGATGTCAGGAAACATGAAACCAAAACCAAGTCTTCAAACATGAGTAGGTGAAGCCAGAGAGGCCAAGAGGAGAAGGCTTTGCAGGAAAACAGAGCAGCGTGGCAAAAGACAGATTCGCCTGAAAATTTTAATTTAGGAGAAATTTCTAGAATACAAGGTTCAAAGAGGGGTATAGAGAGAATTCACAGGTTGGGTTAGGTTGGTGACCAAAAGTTGTTGTTTTTTTCAGATGGGAACATGAGAAAATTCTTAAATGTCTTTTCCACATAAAGAAGTAGAATATTCATAAAGCAATACAATCTGTGTGAGAAAAATCAAATAAAATCAATCTTCCAGTAAAATTGGTCAGCGAATGAAGATAAAAGGCATCATCTAAAAGAAGGGGGGCTGGGGGAGAATGAAGAAGATTTATGGTGATAGAGGGAGACCAGACTTCAGGTAGTGAGCACATAATACAACATACAGATTGTGCACCTGTAACATGTACTGTTATTAACCAGTGTCATTTCAATAAACTTAATAAATAAAACAAAGCATTGTCTGTATGTGGAGCATGAAGCAGACTGGCCTTCTCATAGTGGAACTGGATCTACCTACTCTGTGTGCACAGTCTGCACCCCTACCCCGGGCACCAGTGTACCCTGAAATGTTAGCAAAGCCTGGGTTGTCTCTGGAAGAGTGACTTGGAATATATGAACACGTTATGGAACCAGGTAATACCCATAAAGATGGCATATGGTATAGCATTCCCATTGCTAGCCTGTAACCCACCTCCTCTAAAGTCTGCAAAATGTACTCTGGAGCCCGCTCCACAGATAGTTCAGAGTAGTCCAGAGTAGTCTGTGGGACTTGCTCTTGATCTTCTGGTCTACCTGTGCATTGGCAGGTGATGGGACGAAAGAGGGAGGTGAAGTATCCCTAGACTGGACGACACTACCGATAGATTGACTCAGGTTTGCACCGGGCTATGTGGGATCCCCACCAGAGGCAGCTGCAGCCCCCTCTTCACACACCATGACTGCCAGCCCCTGCTGAGATTCCCAGGGGCCTGACCGAGGGAGCCCCGCGTTGGAAGGATCTCACAGTAACGAGCTGCAGACTCCGGGTTTTTAGGTGAAGCACCGAGCAGCGTGCTTCGTTCTGGGGCTGGGTGGCAAGGGGATGCAGAACGAGCTTCGTTTTCACTTTCCATTTTCTTGTAGAACCTTCTGCTGCATAGATAAGTCCAAAGGTGAAGAATGGTGAGCACAGATTGGCATCACAAATTGCCCTCAACATTTCAGAATCATGTGACTACGAAAAATGGCAATGACTCCACCAATCACATTGAATTCATGCGACCTAGGCAAGCAAGGACTATTAAATGAGCCTTGAAGGTAACCATTAGACCCTCAGCAGCTCACCAGGAAGATTTTTCCATTCCCTGTTTCTCTCTGTCTCCGTCTCTGCCTTTGTCTTCTTCCCTCTGTCCCTTGACACTCTCTCTCTCTCTCTCTCACTGTATGTCCAATTTCTCCAGAATTCTACCCAATTCTATAGGACGTATCGAGGTTTACATCATAGGAATAATGCCTTCATTTGATAGAAAAGTCCCATTAGTTTCTTGACCAAAATAGGACAAACACTCTCACAATTAAACTATTTTTAGCAACAAAATGAGCCACAAACATAATTTCCTTTTATGGCTCTCTAAAAAAAGTCAAAGGAAATAATCTACTACAATAGATTTTTGTGTCAAAAGATAAAGATGTTGATCAATCAATCTCAGGGCCTTTCCCCTTTTTTTCAAGAATCTTTCTTCATGCCAAATGTTCTTTGCTTTCTTTGGAGAGGTGGAAGTTAGCAAGCTGCCAAGTGCAGATATTGTTTCCCACACAAGGGAAAGAACTTCCTTGATCAGCACACATGCCATATTAAAAAAATAAAAAAAAATTCTTCTGAAACTTGCCTCCCAAACTTATGAATGAACCTATTATGCATCCGATTCTGTACTTTCTTAAAAACAGATTTGTAATGAACTATTTTATTCCCCTTAAATAATTTAAAATCCCAAAGATGCCGTTTTCAGCAAAGTTTTAGCACGCACATGCATCGGTATGCGCTGCAGATATCAGATCGCACTTAATTTTTAGATTCAGTTACAGGTACATGTCAGGATTTTGATATGTTCTGCATTGGTTTAGAAGAGCTACTTATTACCACAGAGTCATCTCACCAGTAAATATTTATAGGCAGTTTTATTTCTAGTTTAGGATTTGAGTGTCGTCTCCTACAATACCTAAGAGAAGGCATTGTCGATTTGCTATTTTAGCTTTTGATAGAGAGTGTGTTTACGGCCTGGCTGTGGGAGGTTTTTTTCTTTAATAATTTACAAAATTACTTGCAGTAAAATCTTCACCTGTTCTTTGTTTTCTTAGCAGCACAAAAGTAGAATTACATATAAAACCTTTCCTCCGGGAGATTTATGTCTACCACGAAAAGAAAATCTCCACTGAAATTTTTATGAAACATCAAAATTACCGTCTCCTTTAGCAAAACAATACAAAGGAGCCTTTTGCTGGGTGAGGAGTATTTCCATTATTTGAGGACACCATTTTTTATTTATTTTTTTTATCTCTTGTTTAATCTCTATTTTCCTGTGGCAGCTTCTTTTTTGGTTTCATCGATTCTCCTGTTTGTATGTGCAATGTGCTAATTTGTCTTTCATTACAGAAAGTTCCAAGCACCAACCACAGAGGCTAACCCCAGCCAGAGGACAGGCCTCCCAGATGGCTGTGCTTTTCACAGTTTAATTTAAAGTTGTTCCATAAAAAGACCGCTAGCTGGTCCTTTCTTTTCCCTTGGACTGACCACCCCACCCTTGAAGGGCAGCAGTCCCCACCTGGGGGCCCCAATTTAGCTGCACATGGAAGCAAAGAAGCACAAATGCGACCCTTCGCTTGATTTGGACTTAAATCTCTCTTTATTGAATTATGTGGTTTATCATCCACAAAGCAGTTATCAATTAATTACCGATGGAAATTTAGGGGATGTTACAGTTATTATACCCAGGGCATTAGACATATCTCACATAAAAGAGGCAGTCTCCTTGAAATTATATTAGCAAGGCTGCCTTTTTCCTATAGAATATTATACATTCTAATGTGAAAATTGAGTTAAAAACTTATTAGGAGATAGGAATGGCATGTTCCAAATGGTTGAAGGCAGGCTTATACACATTCCCAGTAAGCTCAGCAGAAATTTAAGAAATTGTGCCTGCTTTGTGGGACATTTCTTAAGTTCTTAGGACACTCTTGCCTTTGGTGGATTGGGGTTTTGTATTTCAGAGAGCGAATAGGTAGCTCCTTCAGAGTCCTGGCTCCATCTGATTCAACCCAGGGATTCATCCAGAGCCACCTGAAGGTACTTCGCAGGCCAGGGGAGCTGATGTGTGTCCCGCCAGGTAGGAGCAGTCCTAAAGCAGAGAGCTTTGTACCTATGCACCTGAATGCAGGGGCCAGAAAGGGCAGAGTAGAGGGAAATAATGGGGAAAGATAAATGGTGACAGGGATCCAGGATATGACTGAAAGAGAAGGGAAGAAAAGAGATCTTCTGTATCCCAGAACAGTGATAGCAATCATGCGGCATGGCAGGGCCACTGGGAAAGGGAGGCAGAGAGGACACTCAGCTGGCCCTCAGGTGAGAAAGCTGCCAACAGGTTTAAAAAGATTATTCCGCTCTGCACTGGCCCTGAGGATGACCAGAACTCTCAGCCTCCAAATAAATGTTTCATGTCTGGGATAAAAGCTTATTTTGTTTGTTTGAGAGCATACGGTGGTGGTGGTGGTTTCTTTATGTTTTGTTTTCTGTTTATTTTTTAACTTATTGGGGGAAAAATACTTTCCTTCCTGGGTGAAAATAATTATGGAGTTGCATTCGTTATTTTTGAAGCTGCAATCTAAAATAGAAAATCAAAGTCACGGCTTTGGGACATTGTCCTACATTGAGTTTTAGAAAAATTATTACCATAGTTAGAGTTTTAAAATACCAGAAATCAGTGAAATGTTTTCATTTAGCTATTCCTTAAAGAAATCTGAACAATTCCTAAGTCAAAAATTTACCCTAATACATTGTTACTATTAAAACAGAAATCATTCCCTTCATGCATTCAGCCTTCAGTTTTAGTTCATCCCTGGGGAGTGACTATCAGGAGACATAAACAGAGGACACAGCCCCTGGTCTCAAGAGTAAAGAGAGAGGCAGGAATGAAAAGGAACACTGGAGATCCAGGTTGATGAGTGATCTACCAGGCAACGTAAGAAGCGATGTGAACACCAAGAGGCGTGAGTGCCTAATTCTACCAGCAAAGCTGGGCAAGGAGCGCAGTGTCACAGCTGGGCCTTGACAATTCAAAAGGTAGCCAGAATGGGAAAACAATACCCCGTGGAGGAGACACACAAGTCACATGACAATGAAATCCCCCAGGTCTGTTCTTTCCTAAACCTGGGATTGTGAAAGGCAGGTCCAATGACAGATTGGGTTGGCCTCCTCTGGTTCAGGTATCTGAGGATGACTAGGACATAGAGGAGGCCCAAACTTTCTATTCTAGGGGCCAAGATTGTCTCTGGGGGGAAAACAAACACACAACTCCACTGATTCTAACTTAAGAGTGAATATTAAAGGTACTAGGGAACTAAGAATACCACAGATTTTGCACAAAAAACTTTTCATGCAAGGCCTAACATGCCCTATTAGAATTTTGGTCATTCACTGATGTCAAAAATAGTTTAAGTGAAAGTTCAGCTAGGTACTTATGGTTAGTTTTTAAGTGAACCACAGTTGACTGACGAAATACAAAAGATCATCAAACATGAGAATGAAATAAGTCTGCTGAATGGAGTGTTCTGAAGGTAAGTACACAGTATTTGGTTACATTTGGTTACATAGTCAGTTTAGGGGTCAAATGGCAATAACCCCTGATAGTCAATAGTGATGTCACATTTATTCTACTCTTAGAATCATTTTACAGTCCAGAAAGGTTTGATGATTTATTCAACCTTTGGATTATTAATGACAAAATTCCCCAAGTGTCCATATTCCTAAACCTATTATTTGAGCTTCTTTTCTGCAGTATATATACCACCATCCAAAAGATTTTGCCAAGCTTCTCCAGATGCAAAACTTAAAATATAATATTCACCTAAGAAGTGTTTTTTCATACTGAGTGAAGATGAAGATTATCCACTAACTTAATCTATTTTTCCTCTTCTGCATACATAGTTTGATGTTTTTTGCCAATTGCAGCCATAGCATGAAATGACCTAAAACTGACAATATAACTCAGCATGGCAATGCTCTAAGTTTGCCCTAGAAAGAATCTGGTAAACTCTTATCTATATTAAACAAAGATTTGGAACATGGGAGGAAATTACTGCTTATGTTAGAATGGAAAAAATAATCGATTGACATAACAGAAGATATCAGAAAAAAAAAGCATAGCTCAAGTAGATAATGAATCTGAATTATTTGGGCTACCAAAATAACCCATATACTCCTGGCAGCATTAATTATTCAGATTCATGTTTTACTTTGAGTGTGTTGGATAATTGTCAAAATTGTACTTATTTTTTATTCAAATATTTATGATTAATATTAATCATAAATTTTAAAGCTTCATTTAAAGCAAGCTTTAAATATTACTTTTGGTTCCAAGGTTGAAAAGTAAATACATTACCAATGCATAAACAATCCCAGTTTTTTATTCCACACTTTAAAAACATGTTTATGTATTTGAGAATTAAATTCAAAGTCACTAAAGATTTTCTTTTAGCTCTTCTAAGATATTATAAAAGTAACATTTTGTTGTAGTACTAACTAAACAATACATTTATTCTTCCTGTCTTATTGTTAAGACTTTTCATTCTTGATAGCATATTTTGTTCTTTGTGCTCTTTATAATGACTATAATCGGAAGAGTTCGTTGCTATGGCTGAAAGGGTAACTGCCAGCAGGAATCCGTGAGAGCAAATTCATTAATATGCTTTATAGTATAAGGGGAATATGTAAAAAATCCCTTGCACTCATGTAATGTATTTATATGGTCACTCTACTAATTCCTAGGGCTGCCAAAACAAATTAGCACAAATTTAGTGGCTTGAAACAACAGACATTTATTTTCTTACAGTTCTAGAAGGTAGAAGTCTGAAATCAAGGTGCCAGCAGTGCCATGCTCCCTTCGAAGGCTCTAGAAGAGAATCCTTCCTTGCCTCTTCCAGCTTCTGGTAGCACCAGGCATTCCTTGACTTGTGGCTGTGTCACTCTGTTGTAGGTGGTGGGGACCAGCACCAGATGTTAGACTAGTAGGGTCGGACTGGTCCTGGGTTCAGCAACCTCAGTACTTAAGTTCTGGCTAGCAAAGAATTCAGAGCCAAGACTCAAACTATAAGAGAGCATTTATTTATAAAATCACAGAGGTAGAATAAGTAATTTGTAGAAGAAATGGGCTTAGGAAATACGTTACAGACATAAAGGAAGGGCCTTTGGAGTTTGGGAATGAGGAAGTTAATGGTAATGGCAGGGAGGGGAAGAGGGAGGGGAAGGGGAAGGGGAAGGGAAAGGGAAAGGTATGGGCATGCCCCTGGAAGGGAGAGCATTCTGGGTTCTCTGTCCTAAGGTTTTTAAGGGTGGAGATTTTAGGGGAGGTCCCAGGGGAAGATCTTAATAGAATATTTAGCAGCTTTCCAAGTGTGTCCTTTCAGGGTCTAGGTTTCCACTGATTGATTGGTTGACACCAAGGGGATCATCATTCAATGCAGCTGGTCCTGAGGGCAGCCTTGGTGTCACTTGTCTAGTTTTGCTGCTTTTCTGGGCCTGGAGCTGAAATACAACTGAGGCCTAGATGTTACCTCTAGGGAGGAAAGGTCAGGGGGTCCAAAGCATATGACCGGTGATATGCTAGGGGAGGAAAGGTCACCCTGGGAGTGAGGTCCTACCCTACAATTGTTCTTTGCTGGCACTTGGGGCTTTCCATCTTGGCGACCTTCTGTACCTGGCCCACCATCCTTGCTCTGCTCATGTCTGTCTAACTGCCTACCACAACTCCAATATTTTCCCCTATCTTCACATGGCCCTCATCTTTGCACATCTCTCCTCTGTACGTCTCTTATAAGGACACTTGTCACTGGACTTAGGGCTTATCTGGACAATCCAGGATGGTTTCATCTAGAGATCCTTTAACTTAATTATATTTGCAAAGACCTTTTTCCGAATAAGATCACACTCATAGGTTCCAAGGGTTAGAACACAGATACATCTTTTGGGGACCACCATTCAACCTGCTTCAGTCACCTTCCAAAGATGTTTACTCACACATTCACTACCATTAAATTGTCATTCTGTACTGTTACTACAGGGCAGGAACGAGAACACACTGAGTCACTGATCCCATGGCAAAGTCCCAATCGTGGTGATCATGTGACTGGGAGGAAAGAGCTCTGGGAAAAGCAACCCTGTTGTACATGCAGGAAGACAATAGACAGGCTCACTTAAAGTAAAGATTGGCCTGTGTCAAGGAAGCTAAAGGCCAAAGATGTGACTACCCACCGTGACTTGCTTCTAGTTAGGAATTCTTATGTTCAGACCATCTATCTGGTTACTTTCAGTCTCTGAGTTCCTAGGGCCTGCCGTGCTAGCCTCCCCTGAGCTTGTCAGGTTTAGTGTGTGGTCCTTTGTTGTCCACTAAGTTCAACATCTTTCACTTGTGTACATTACCACTAGAAGACTTTACTGCATTTATTTTATATCTTAGGACACTTGTGAGGAAGGCATTCATCTTTAAGGACTGATACCTAAGGTGGAGAGCAGGTGCATGTAGGGCTATATGCCTACATCATAGGTACCAAAGATTTTACTATGATCACTTTCCTCCTCAGCACTGAGCCAATCCCAGCCAAGGCTGGCAGATCAGTGAGCTCCCCAACTCAAGAATTAATCTTGGTGCTATAAACCAAGTTTCAGTGTGCCTGGGACAGATACAACATCTCTACTCATCTGCAATGTTGCCCCACACCCTATAGGCACAGCATCTATCTCAACCCCATGTCAACATAGGCTTTGTGTTTTAGAAGAAATTTTAGACAGAGGTCCCGTGTAATAAAGAACTTAGCCAACTGTGGTCCCTAGTTCCTGAGAGGTTATCTCTAAATCCTCAGAACTGTCTAAGTGATAGGGGTGTCTTTGATATTCATATGGGCCTGACCACATTGAGTTCATGCTAATAAGATGATTCTAAGTGGGCTCCTCGATGGTTTGTGCTCATAAGGTGACTCAGGATGGGGGCTGGCCACGCCAGAAAGACCAACCATGTGATTAGAGGGTTGGGGCTTTGAGCCATATGCTATTAGCTGAACCACTGTGGAGAGGAATGCTAGTGGAGGTTGAGTGCAACCACATAACCATTGATTCAATCTGTGGTGTTTTGTAGTGAGGCCCCAACATCAACTCTGGACATCGAAGTTTGAGTGACCTTCCCTGGTGGACAGTACTCTGCTGTTGTCACACGTCAATGTGCTAGCAGGGTGCTGCACCCTGACTCCACAGGGAGAGGAAAATAGAAGCTTCACATTTGGGACCCTCCCAGACCTCCTCCTGTGCATCTCCCTTTAGCTGGTCCTAATTTGTATCTTTTTGCTATAATAAAACTGTAATTGTATATGTACTGCTTTCCTGTTGTTCTAGCAAATTATCAAAGCTGAGGGGTTAATGAGAAGCCCTTGAATTTGTAGTTGGAAGGTCAGTGGACTCTCAGCTTGCAGCTAAAGTGAGGGCAGCCCTGTGGTGGACCATGCCCTTAACCTGTGAGGTTTGGCTGAACTCCAGCTAGTGGGTATCAGATATCATTACAGCCCCAAATTTGCTACTTGCACCAGGGATTTTATATATTGTATTAGCTTCCTACTGCTGCTGCAAATCACCACAAACTAAATGCTAAAAACAACACAATTTATTATCTTCATTTCGGAACATAGAGATTAACTGTCAGGGGCCGCGTTCCTTCTGGAAGCTCTAAGGAAGAATCAATTTTGTCTTTCCCAGTTTGTAGAGGAGACTACATTCCTTGTCTCGTGGCACCACATAATCTTGCCATACCTCCTGTGCTCCCCCTGCTTCTACTGTCACATCGCCTTCCTTGACTTTGACCCTCTTATAAGGACCATTGTGATTACATTGGGGCTACGCAGGTAATCAAAAATAATCTCCCCATCTCACGATCCTTACTTTCATCTCATCTGCAAAGCCTCCTTTGCCTCGCAAAGTAACATACTCATAGGTTTCGGGCAGTAGGACGTGGGCATATTTGGGCACCATTACTCTGTCTCCTTACATAAGGCTTTTGGCACCAGAAGACGACTCACAAGCAGTAACCTCCAGTAGGTATCTGTTCAAAGGTAAAGCCACACTTTGAAATCATTTCAAGAGGCACAAGTATATTTTGCTAAATGTAATTGGTTTCTGTCTATCTACACAGGCCTTTCTTGTTAAAATTTAATTATTACCACCCTCAGGGTTGTCTTTCTTTAATTTTTCTTTTTATTTCCTCTTACATACCTATGATTATTAACCCAGATGCTTTACACTAGAGTTTCTATCTGAGGATGGATAATAAGACTCTAAATTCTATTGCTAAATTTATTACATTCCTTCTTAAAATGGCTTCTGATCCTAACACACTCATTCTTCTCAACAGCAATAGAGCAGAATAGCAACAGCGGGTAAGACCATGAGTTACACGTTTTGGTTCCCCTATTTAACTAGTGTGTTCTTGGAGAAGCCACTAAAACTCTTTAAGGTTCAGTTTCATCATAAATATAATGGCAATAATAGTTTTGTTCAAATCATATTAATAATTAGATTGCTGTAAGGATGAGAAATTTAGTGCAGTGCCTTGCACATAATAGGTAAAGAAAAAAAAATGCCCTTGAGGGAAAACAGTGTATCCCATGCTTCTGCTACTAGTCCATAGCCTGAACGCATAGTAGGCATTTGATAAATGGTTTTGGAATTGGCCTTCCCTTGCTCCAAGTAACACACGCTGCTCAAGAACCTTAAGAAATATGCCCAGGGTCATGTTTATATTTACAACTAGTTTTCACTAAATTGCTTTCTTTTGAACAATGTGGCTCATCGATATATTGAATTGACTAAATAAAATTTAATTGCAATTCACATTTGTAGTTTGCAATCTTTAAGCGATACACGGTGGGGGTCACCAAAAATGTTGCTGGGCCACTAATAGCACTCCTAAGCCTCATTTTATAGATTTTTTTGCCTCAAGTTTTGGGGTTTCTCATTGTTTCTTTCCTATAGTAATCACTCCAGGGTGTATGTAGGGACTGGATAGTTATAGCAAATAGCAAACTGTGTTAATGGGAGTCAGGGAAGAACTTAAGTATTCTCCCAATTTCCAAAGGCAATGTTGTATTATGTTAATACTTCTCCTTCGTCTTCCTGCCTCTAGTAGCTGAAAGTGAAGTCCAGGCCCCGGTGTGTTTGCACAGGTGTCACACATCACACATTGGCCCCTTTTCAATGGAAGAGCTGTTTTCTCCTGATGCTACTTGTCTGTACAGACCATGGACAGAATGGTGTGGACTAGGAAAATAGAGTTGACAATGTTTTACTCCAAATTTATTCCAGGAGTTTTTTGGGGTTTTTTTAAAACTTAGGATTTTCCCTGAATGATTTCTATTCTGCAGGGCTGGTGGCTCTTACTCACCAAATCTTCTAAGGGTCTTTTTAATTAGCATATTTAATCAATTTTAGTAGTATTCTCAAAGCCTCTGAAATCCTGAAGACAATAAACCTGCAATTTTACAATACAGTGACTGGACAAATCAACATTTGATCGTCAAAGAATGGAAATGCCTGGCCGTTCCTCCCGGTGTGTGACTAAGGCCAGGGAGTCCCTCTCACTCATTACTTTCGCAGTGCAGATAGTGCGGCAACTGAACCATTGATTCTCACATATGAGCCAATGGAACCAAGTGCTTAGGATATCAGGCTATGCGACCGTAGGCAAACCAAGCTCTGAGTGTAGCTTGTACAAGTGTCGGTGGAATTCCATAATTAGAAATGTCCTGAGAATTACCAGATAAAATTGCTAAGCAGTAGAAATTTGTAGAAATGAAATTTTCCCTTGAATTCAAAATATTATTAAAATCATAATGTTAAGTATAAAAAGACAGTTAAAAACAAAACATTCGGGGGAAAGGTAATAAAAAGAAACAGAGGAAGGAAAGAGAGATGAAAGTGAAGGAAAAGGAAGGGAAAAAAAGGAAGACAGAGAGAGAAAATTAATTTTGAGATGTTTAAACAGTTATTAACTCTGGCTGTTGAGACTGTATCAATTGCCTTTTCTTTTGCTTATCTCTGCTTATTTTTTGTATAATAATATACATCTTATAAGCAAATACACACACACACATATATAGCACATATATGAACGAATTTATTTAGAAATATCTGCAGTGCCAGAATTCTCATCATACATTATTTTCTAACCTCACCCAAGGATATGTTTGTTGAATTTTAGAGAGAGAGGGACAGAGAGAGAGGGAAGGGAGAAACATTGATGTGAGAGAGAAACATCAATCCGTTGCATCCCCTCCTGGGCACGGAACCCACCGCCTAGTTGTGTGCCTTGCCCAGGACATAGAGTAGAGCATCCCTCACAGGCCTCCCAGATCCGCATTCTGTAATTTGGGCCTCAGTGGCCCTGGGAACTGTGGAAGTCCTACAAAAGAGGCAGCCCAAGGACTTTTGCTGCAACTTCCACGGCTGCCCCGCAGTCGGCCGGGATTTGCCCTGGAGGATGCTGCTCCTGCGTCAGGCCAGGGGATGCTGATGTGGCACCTGCCTGAGTCCCTTGCTGTGCTACAGGGAGTGTTTGAATGTCAAAGAAGAAGTGAGAGCCTGGCTCCTCGCACAGAAAATGGTGCACTAAATTTTGTCATTTTCCCCACTGTTTTATTGTCCTTACCTGTTGAGAGAAAGTGATTAAGCAGCGAGTGTTAGCTGTACTTGCAGGGCGAGGAGGAACCGTGCACGCGGGCTCCGGCTCCTGCTCCGCGCGCAGCTGATGAGGCGGAGGGGGGCCTGAGGAGCGGGACAGGGCCTGAGCCCCGGCAGGGCCCGTTCGCACTGGATGAGGGGCGGGCTTCCTCCCGGAGCTTCATGAAACAGGCCATTTCCAGCCTGCTTTTCCTTCTTTCTTTTCCTTGCCTCCGGTCTCTGACCTTCAAGGTCAAACCTCGCCCCACGAAAAGCAAATGCACGCAGCCCGAATGTGGCCATTCCGCTCACAGCCTTAGCCTGATCTCTGATTTCTGCAGGACTTATTAATAGTGCATTTAGTCCCACTGTGCTATGTTTATGCTTTTCTAAGTGAGTTAAATAGAATCAATTCCCGTGTCTACAGGCCTACGTCTCAGACCGCACTGCATTAATGCGGTCAAAATAGAATTATCCGACCTGGGTGATGCTGGAGCAGAAGCAAGCCCATTCTAAATAAGTATCACATTATGTTTTGAGTTCAGCGGCTGTGGTTTTTGTGGAGTGAGCAAGTAGCAGGTTAGAATAAAGGAGAGATTCAATATCACACACACTTAGGTATGATGGGCCGTGGGGAGGAAGGAAAAATGAAAGAGATCTTTGAAGGCTCTAAGTGAACGTATTTGGCAAATCCAGGCAGGGGAAACTCTCTAGACGCTGGAGGGAAAAGCATACAGGCATGCAATTAAAAGAAAATTGAGGTGTCTCCAGAAAGAAGGAGAGCAGGAACTGAATGAAGGGTGGAAAATTGAATTGAGTGGTAAGAAGATTAGTATGGGCGCACAGAGAATAATGGGTGGAGAGATCTGGGTGCCATGACTGGAAAGAGGTGCAAAAGAGCCTTTCTGCTTTGCTCACACTACCAGTGTGTATGGTGTTATTTCTTCGCACGTACAGTCAGAAGTACTGATTCTCAAATTTCTTCTCTTCTTATACTTTCTGAGGAGTTATGAGCATCTAAATGCTTGACTAGTGTTTTTGTAACTAGCGTTTTTTTGTCGTTTGAACTTCTGATTAGCCTTTAAAAAGTTGCCAAGAAGTCCTGAACTTTAGGAGATTTGCCACAATGATCTGGGAAAGATGGCCCACTTATTTGCTTGACTCATTCATTCAAGAAGCGTTTAATGAGCTAATCTGTTTCTCAACTGCCTGGGTTGATTTGAATCTCTTTGTTATTTAGTCACAACTTCAAAAATATGCTTGGCTTTGTTTTTCATGTATTAAGGGACCTGGGGTTTGATTTGGAATAAACACATTTAAAAAACTTAAGAAAGTTAATAACCTGGGTGATTAATGCATTTCGTAATTTATGGTCAATTGTGTACAGATAACAATGCATAAAATGCAACCTTACTTTCTTAAATTAAATTAATACAGAGACAATATATTTGGCTTCTCTTTCCCTCTCTCGGACCTGACTTAGCAATCAAGTCCTGCAAACCCTTCCTCTATAACCTCTCGAGTAAGCCTGCCTTCCTATTCCCACTCACCTCTCTCTTACCTAAGATCCAAGCCACTTCAGCATCTCAAGACTGTTGTTCTCACCTCTAGCACCCGTTCACCACTGGAATAAGAATTACTCACAATGCGATCAGCACCCCTGTGCAAAAGAGTCATCGTTCTTCTCAGAAACTCACAAAGGCCTACCTAGAATAAAATACAAACTTTGCTGGAAGTGTCCTAAATATCCCACCATCTGTCCTCAGGCTCTTTTCCAAGACGATTGTTCGCAGTCCCTTGACAGCTCCGTATTTCTCTTAACTTCTCTGTGCCTCAGTTTCTTCATCTTAGAAAGAAATAATAGTGCCTTCTTCAAAGACTTATTGAAAGATTAAGTAAGTGTCTGGCACATAGTGAGCATTATCTCTTTCAATGTGATAATTATTATTACTTGTAGCACCAATATAAGTCCAGCTTTGAATATTTGAAGATATGAATACATATAGAATATATATATATACACACACACACATATATCTCCCCAATTCTCACCTATATTTGCTGCTAGTGTTCCAAGTCTTATTTGCTGAGGTGCCTCCTATGATCAGGCTCTGGTTAGGCATTTTTCATGTGGTTCTCTAATTTAATGCACTTCATACAAACCCTGAGAGAATATCTGATTTTAACAGACCCCAAAGAGAATTCTTTTGGTGGAGCAAATAACTTGCTCCATTGGCTTGATCTTGTAACGAATCAAGCACCATGCGTAAGTGGACTCCATGACATTAAAGGAATATTCCAGCCTAGAGCGTGAGAGTTGGTTTTATCGAGTAGCACAATCTGTTTGAGACATGCTTTTTAAAGCTGCATCGCATAAAATCTGGTTTGGAATCACAGCTGCAAAGGGGTCCTTAGGAAGATTTTTAGGAGAGCTTCTGATCTCAAGCTGAAGCACCTGAGATAGAAGAAAATCACTTCTGTTTTTAAATATCATCCAAAAAGATTTCCGAACCATCTTTCATAACCCACTGCACAGCCTGTGTCTCAGAATATCCAAAATACCTGCCTGTAATATCAATTATCCTGCAGGATACACTTTCTGGTGTTCTTTCTTCTGTAGAAATGAAAACAATTAATGCCCTTTGGTATAACAACAATTCTATGATGGTTTTAAGTCCTCTTGTCCTTAGATTAAATAAATATCAGCATCTATGGGCTTGCTGCAATCTCATCATCTCTGTTTCTCCTCACTGAACTTGCCCAGAAATACCTCACTTAAACTCGTGAAGAACAAAACAGTTCAAAGAATTCTGGGCTCACTATTGGTAAATACGATAAGAAAGGTAACTCAGGTTCGTTGGACATTTTGCTACGATGTTGAAGTTGCCTATTTTACTCACTGAGCAGTTCTCCCTGGTAATAATTTATACCTGTTTGATACTAGCAAACCTGAATGTGTTTTAATATTTTTTTATTAAGTAGTGATTGCTTCATACTTTTTTCATTATTTCTATGAATAGTTTTATTTTCACATGATCTAATAATATTTATGTCTTTCCTTCATTACTCTTATGATACAAAATCTTTCTATAGCCAAACCTCTTAATCTACATTTTTTTAACTTTAAAAATTACAATTTTTATATTTAATGCTTTAATGTTCATGATTGAGCTTAGATTGTTTGCTTTGTTTTTTTAATGTCACCACAGAAAAGATCCTTTTTCCCCCTAAAAGTACAAATAGTTCCTAGAGTTTTACAGTATTGCTTTTTATACATTAAAGGCATCATATAGACCAATGATCTGCTTTAGGGAAAACTGTTTTCAGTTGGTCTCTGGGTCCACTTTCTATTAGTTGTAGATAGGTTAAATAAATGATTGACTAAATAATTGATATTTTATTTGGGTTTACTTCTCAAGATACTTCAAAAAGTAAGGCCTGAACATAAGATGATAAAACCCCTGGTATTCTGAGTGGTTTAGGGACGCCTATTTAGGGAACATCAACTTTTTACTATTCTTTCATGTAAGCAGGCCCTCTCTAACACAAAAGGACACCTGCGATTTCCTAATATAAATTCGAGGTGCAAACCCACATGAGAGCCACCTCGAGGTTAGGAATTCTCAGACAGGTCCCTGTAAACTGTCTGATTCCCATGCTTTCATGCACCATGAAAACCAGAGATCCAGTTTCCCAGGTTCAGTACAGCTCTCGAGGGAAGAGGCAACATTCGGTTTCAGTGTTTAGCTTACATAAGTTTATACCTACAGGTTCCATCTTTCTCTTCGTTTTCGGCTTTACTTTCTGATAGCTCATCAATGCCTTTTAAAGGACATTTTAAAATATTTTGTTTAGCACTTTTAATTGTATTCAGTGGGAAGATCAGTCAAGGTATCCAGACCTCTATTGCCAGAAAAAGGTTCATTAGTTAATACGATCAATATATACAGATATTTAACGTGTCCTTAGTATGCACCAAGAACTCTGCTAGAAACGGGGATACCAGGGAGAAAACGTCCATCAAATTGTAGATCATAGTGTCTGGAAGTCAGAGAATCTTCAGAGACAGGGTGGCGGGTGGAGCTCAGGTAGACGGGAGCACGGGAAGGAGGAGACTCGGGAAGAGACGCCGAGGCCCCAGCGGGGCTGGAGAGCGAGGGGGGTGGGAGTGGAAAGCACACCTCAGTGGTTTGACTAGTTGGAGGCGGTCGGATCATAGAGAACTTTGAATGCCAAGAATGAGTTTTATTTTGCTGTCACTGGGAAGCAAAGGTGTAGAAAAAAAGGAGCAAAATCTTAGAAAACTACACCTGGTGTTAAATAGTGACTATTGGAGAGTGGAGAGAGGGACAGGCCACCACGAGAAGGTCTGATGTTACAGGGCCTGTGCTACGGCGTTGTCGCAGACACGGAGAAGACGGGGCACGTCGAAGGCATGAGTTGAGACAGGTGTTTGAGGACGTAGCATGGTGCCTTGCAAATAATAGGCACTTAATAAACACTAGTTTAACTTTTATTTTCCTTCATGGAAAAGGAATTAAACTGAGACGTGGTGAATTACTGCATACAGGTGACAAAGAATGGGAAGGGCAGTGGGACCTCTATGTCAACGGAATTAATTTTATTGAGTAGTTTTTTTCTATCCATACCTCCAAATTATCAGTTTATTAACATTTTTTAAATTCCTAAAATCCAGGTCCATTACATAGCAACTATAATTGATGCTGATATGAAGAATCCTAAGATTTAAAATATTTTAAAAGTGCAAAACCAAACAGGGCCAATAGAATAACACTTTGAAATGCCTCAAATTGAATGTAGAAAAAAATTTGCAAAACCTATCATCAACAACTGAGATAATTTTTTTATTTTTTTAAATAATTTAGTTTCAATTACTGTTTATCTCCAATATTATTTTGAATTGGTTTCAGGTGTACAGCATGTACTTTACATATACTTCTGATATTTATAGTACCCACCTGGCACCATACATATTTATTGCAATAGTATTGACTTTATTCCCTATGCTGTACTTTACAACCTAGGGACTATACTGTAACTACTAATCTGTACTTTTTAATCCCTTTACCTTTCACCCAGTCCCCCAAACTCCCTTCCCTCTAGCAACCACCAGTCCACTCTCTGTGCCAACTTGGCTGGACCAGGATGCCAAAATATGTGGTCAAATATTATTCTGGCTGTTTCTGTGAGGGTGTTTTTGGATAAGATTAACAATTAAATCATGTTCATGGACTTTGAGTAAAACAAATGGCCCTCCATAGTGTAGATGTTCCTCAACCAGTCAGTTGAAGGCCTAAATAGACTGACCTCCCCTGAGAGAGAGGGCATTCCTCAGATTGACAGTCTTCAGACTTAAAATGCATCATTAGCTCTCCCCTGGGTCTCTGGCTGCCTGCCAACCCTGCAGGTTTTGGAATTGTGAGCCTCCATAATCATGTGAGCCAATTCTTTAAAATAAATGTCTCTCTATATATCCATATCTATATCTATACACATCCTGTTGGCTCTGTGTCTCTGGAGAAATTTGAATAATACAACAAATATCAAAGCATTAAATTTACTTAGGAAAATTCTCCCCTTACCTAGACTGTTCATTCGTTTAGGGCAAAGTTTATACTGGTTTTCTGATGATCAAACTCAACTCTATGATAAAAAAGCTTTCTCCAAGCTTTAGTGGGTGATAAAAATACTCGAGGATATTCTACTTCATTTCAAACACCTCTTTTCACTTCATGAAAATAAACCTTCCTTACAAAATTCTATTAAACCCAGGCCCAGGATCATTTAAACTGCATCAACCTGTTACTGTTAAATATTCATATTGCCACTGCCAAGTGATATTGTATTTTAATACCAATCGCATTTTTAAGAAGAAACAATCTTGAACTTGCCGAAACAGATCCCATTCTTGAAAACTCCCAAACTTCTGTCAAACTCCCCTCAGCTCTTTATTTTCTTCAGCACATTCTCAATTTTCCGCTCTCCATGGCACTGTTTGTATATTAGTCAATGTGTGTCAAGATGATGATAATTAAATTTCACTTGAAGTTCAGAGACAAAGTGATTAAATTTGAACTTGAATCTCTTTAAATTAGGTGGCTCTCTTGTTTTTCACGGAAGGAAAATTCTACTTGAGTGTTAGGAAGAATATAATTATCTTGTTCAAGATACTGGATCGTTCAAGAAACAATGCAATATTATCTCCGGTGGGAAGAGGGTAATCAGAAATTCAAAGCAGCTTTTTCTGAGTTATTTTACATTTTTAGGAAGGAATTGTACTTGCCTCGTGCACAGACATTCGCCATGGCCATAAGACAGAGGACATCCAAGAAGGCTCCTGTTTACCTCCCTCGGTGTAAAAGAAAAAAGGGAGAAAATATGATGTCTCCGTGGGGATGAGGGAAGACGGTGGACAGTCTGAGCGGCAAACGCTGCTACAGTGGCCCAGCAACGACAGCTGCAGGTCCCTGCCGCTCGGAGCTGCACGCAGAGAAGGCTGCCCTCAGAGGCTCCCAGCTGCGGGGACCCTCCAGCGCGTGGGCCTCGTCACCCGCCGTTGGGTTGGGGGCAAGAGGGGGAGGAAGATCTTTCCCCAGAGCCGGGCCTGGCAGATAAGGACCGGGGACCGTGGAATCCAGCTTTGCCTATCAGTAATCTAATTCAAATTCACCTGCTAAATTGAAGGGCTATCCAATTTCCCGTCGCACTGTAACTTTAATTCGGCACCTTCCCTTATCTTACATGCGGCATCGATTAAGGAATCTGAATGCGAAAGTCAGAGTTGCACTAGAGGCCGAGGCTGCGCGTCGGCGCCGAAGGGTCGTCCCTATTCTCGGTGTGAATTGGGAGCAAGCGCTAATTAAAATTATAAGCTAGAGAGAACACGCGTTGAAAAAAAGAAGCCGTCCCTAACCAGTAATTCCAGGGATAAATCATACTTGATTTGCTAACATATAGAAGTGTCCGGGAACTATGATCTACAAATGTCTCGAATATGGTTATAATCAGTCTGCAGGATAATCAAGGAGGCGTATAATTAGAACAGGCTCATCCCGTAACATTGTCTCACCTTGAAACAGTGCACAGCCTCCTGTCTCAAAAGTAAGGACTAATTCAAACAGAGGCAGTTTTCGCATTTGAAATGCACCGGGACAGGCTTCTAGCATTCTGGGCACACAGCTCCGGACTTCCGACGCATCCGGGTGAAGTTCATTGAGCCTCCCGCTCTTTCTGCCCTCCTCTCCCTTCACTCGGACCCTCATCGGCTACAGGAGTGTGAAAAGGATTCAAGGTGCCTTCATGGGGGCTCCGAGCCCCAGCTGGCGATTTGCAATCAGTAATAAAGATAGCAGACAAGAAACTCTAAGAACATATGCCAGTCATGTTCTTTTATAAGCTACCGACGTCCTAGAGTTCTTGGTTACACCATTGTCATCGGGTGGGAAAGCACGGCTAAGCATGCACAAGAAGAAACCAAGTTCTCTTTCTTTTCTTTTTTCCCCCCTTAAATTTATCTTTATTGTTGAAAGTATTACAGATGTCCCTTTTTCCCCCCTCCCCATTGATCCCCTGCACCCCGCATCCGCCGTATCCCCAGGCCTTCCCCACACTATTGTCTGTGTCCATGGGTTATGTATTTATGCATATAAGTTCTTAGGTTAATCTCTCCCCACCGACTCCCCCACCCCCGCCTTCCCTCTGAGATCTCTCAGTCTATTCCATGCTTCTGGATCTATTTTGTTCATCAGTTTATTTTGTTCATTATATTCCACATATGAGTGAGATCATGTGGTATTTGTCTTTCTCTGACTGGCTTATTTCACTTAGCATAATACTCTCCAGGCCCCACCATGCTGTCTCAAAGGGTAAGAGATCCTTCTTTTTTATAGCTGCATAGTATTCCATGGTGCAAATGTGCCACAGCTTTTTTATCCACTCATCTACTGATAGCTATTGCAAATTGCACTGCTATGAACATCGGGGTGCATAAGTTCTCTCTGATTGGTGTTTTGGGTTAAAGAAACCAAGTTTTGAACACTTGCTACTTGCCTTGTCATTCTAAGCTTTTATACGGTCACATTTATTCCAAAGAGGAGGCCCATGCAGTTGATTTACAACACAGAGCAAATATGTTTAATATGTGTCCAAGGTGATATTCCAACCCATCTCTCTACAGATCCCAGCCTGTTCTTGGCTAAGGCCTCATTTCCCTCCATTCTCTTCTTTCTGACTATAAACATGCCAAGTTCATCCCTGGCTCAGAGCCTTTGTACTGCTGCTCCTTGTGCTTGGGATATTCTCCCTCCCGGTTTTCACATAAACATCTCCTCTTCACTACTCAGGTCTCCAACTCAGCCAGCCTTCCGCAGGGTGGCCTTTCCCAGCTTCCTGGCTAGACCAGCCCCATCACTGCAGTGTTTACTATTTTACCTTTCAGAGCACTGCGGTTATGCGCCCAGACCCTGAAGCTAAACCGCCTGGGCTGGGGCCCTGCCCTCTGCTTACTAACGGCAGGACATAAGGCAGTCTCCATGCTTCAGCAACCTCATCTATAAAATAATGGTGAAGAGGACAGCCACTGGGTCTACCTCATGGTTTTGTTTTGAGAATTACACAAAACAATATTAATAAAGTACTTAGAATAGGGCCTGCTACTAAGCCAGTACTCCTGGCCCTGACTGGCAGCTGAAGGCAGCTTCCTGGATGTCTAAATGTCCATTACGAGCCTGGGAATCTGCTTTGCTTCTATGCCCTCCACAGCTAGAGAGGTAACTGGCACACAATAAATTATTGTGTATTTCACTGAGTAAGCACTCAATAAATTATTGTTGACTAGAGATTGAATGATTTATACCTCATTTTATACTGGCCTTCAGGCTTTAGACAATGATACTGGATCGGAGTCTTAGTTCTGCTACTCTCTGGCTCTGATATAAAACTAGTTATTTAACCTATCCAAGTTTCATTATTTGTGAAAGAGAGATCATAATAACTACTCCAAGGCTGGATACATAATTTATAATATAGTGATCAATGGAACATTATACAGCAATGAAGAGGAATGAATTACATCTGCATATGCCTGCATGAATGAATTTCACATGCATAATGTTGAAAAGAAAGCATACACAAAATATTATATATTGAAACGTTTCACTTTACACAGTTAAAAAACAGGCAAGGTTAAACTACAGTGTTGGGAGTCAGGTCCCCTCAGCCTTGGAGGTTTCAGGGCTTGAAGAGGACACTGGGCAGCTTCTGCAGTTCCATGTCCCCCCCCCCATTCTGGGTGCTAGTTTCATTGGTATGATCATTTCATGAGAAAACAGCAAATGCTACCCTTATAATTTATAAACTTCAAGCAAAATTATAATAATGAATAACATCCTTGTATGGTTGTGAGAATTGGATGAAATAATGTAAATTAAGCCTGAAATAATGTAAATGAGACACAGAAGGGAAACTAAACACTAATTTCCTCCCGTTCTCCCAACGTGCGCTAAAAGCAGCAGACGTCAGTCCCGGCGTGCAAGGGGCATTCGAGGCCCCTCTCAGTCCGGCTTCAATCTATCTACCCCAACTTTTGGCTCGCCGCACTTCATCACACACCGTATTATTCCAGTCGCATTGAACTTCTCACTCAGACATCTCATGTCTTTTCACACCTGTTTGCTTTTCACATAATTTTATATCCACTCAGATGCTCCTTCTGTACTTTGTTCTTGCAGCAAACTTCTACTTATCCGTCAAGACCCAGTCCCAGCCCCATCTCCTCAATAAAGCCTTTCTCAGCGTTCCTTTCCGTCCATGGTCCTCTCCTTTGTCATTTCACAATAGTGAAGCCTTTACCTGATCGTGTTGTAATTATGCTTTTAAATATGTTTCGGTTTCAAGCCACATCAGTTTTATCATAACAAGGTCCTTAAACTTAGCCTCTCAGGTTCCTCACTCGCTCCATTTTTAATCTTCAGCAAGTTACTTCACCGTGGTAAGCCTGTTTCCTCCCCTATAAAAGGCAGGTAAGTTCTTTGATGAATCTCTCCCCACCCACTCCCCCACCTCTGAGATTCGTCTGTTCCATGCTTCTATGTCTCTGGAAAGAACTTCCATGCATAAATGCATAACCCATGAACACTGACAATAATAGTATGGGGAAGGCCCGGGGTGGGGCGGATGCGGGGTGCAGGAAATAATTGGGAGGGGAGAGGTCATCTGTAATACTTCCAATGATAAAGATTAAAAGAAAAAAAGGCAGGTAATAATAGTTTTAATGCTATAGAATTGTTATAAGAATAATTTTTAAAATAACCTTATGTTCATGAGGAGTTTAAATACAGAACTTAGCAAACAGTAGCAATCAACATTAGTCATTACCATTCTTAATTCAAGGGCAAGATCATCCTTTATTTCTGTGTCCCACCACCTACTTTTGTACATGAAACTCATAGTACTCAACCAATGCCTGTTAAAGAAAGTTAAAGCAAGAGCCTTGTCTACTGCTATGTAGGAAAGAACAAAAAAGAAGGCAAAAAGAAGGAAAGAGAAAGTAGAGAAGTGGAAAAACTGACACACTTCTCTGCAGAAGATAAATGTTTTTAATTAGCTAAATTAATATTCCAGAAGGAGACTCAGAGGCTGCTCCCCTTTGCTCTCATTAACCTAGATCTCTGCAGGAAGCCGAGCCTTCCCTGGAGTCACCCACCCCTTACAGGTGGGAGGCTGGTGGCTGCAGGCACATTGTTCATAAAAGTGTCCCTGATATATTCCTGTAGCCACATGGCTTGAGGCAGACAATCCAGTTGAAGTCCTGATGACTTATTATTTTTCTGCAACTGAAAGTCATGAGATGTTTATGCCAGTCAAAATATCTTCCTAAAGAAAAAAGCTACCTTGCATCGGGTGCCTATCAGGTGCAGCGCCGCACTGAGGCACTTTGCATACATGGCTTCTAATGCGCACGGCCACCCTCGGCAAGGTCGGCCGGTTTAATTTTACGGAGAAAATAACTTCAGAGAGGTTAAGTAATATGCCTGCGAAAGAGCAAAGGCTTAAACCTACGTCTATGTGAATCTAAAGTTTCCATAACCATAATACCTCTACTTCATTAAATTATTTATATGAATATCTTATCATATCAAATGAAACACTAAAATTGGGGTACCTATGTAAGAATGACAAGTAGGACTGAAATACTGGAGAGCCCTTTTCAATGCCACCACCATCTTTGTGGCTATGAGTCCTGAAGACTGTTGAAAAAGAAAGTTAGGAGAAACAAATGAAAAAGCAGCAGAGGGATTTTGCTTTTTTAATAATGTGAGGGGCAGAAGGAAATTAAAAAGTAGCATTAGGAGAAATTTAAATATCAACAAGTTTATATTCCAATAAATATTAAAGGTTAAGACTAAGGAAAAATAAACAAAACTAAATGAGATTTTATAAAAAAAAAAGCATATGAAGCCAGAAGACAAAGAAAGGAAAGAGGAAATCCGCAGACTAAAATACAGGGTGGGGCAAAATCAGGTTTACAGTGTGAGGACTCAGAATACAGTTTATTCTTATATTCTTATTAATTATTGTATTGTTTTCCATATGAACAACTGTCAACCTACGTTTGCCCTACCCTGTGTATACCCTAGTAAGAAAAAGACTAAAATCCATGAAATATCAAGATGACACATAAACGTAGATATGATTGAGAATTAGAATGTTTTTTTAAATCAAATAAATAATTTTTTAAAGGAGGAAATTAAGAGAAAAAGAAAACCAAAAAGTCTGAAGAGGAAAGAAATAAGAGGGAATTAAGGGGTTAAGGGAGGCAGGCAGGAGCCAAGCACCAACAAGGCCACCCAGACTCAGCCGGCTCCCGGGTGCAGCGGCCAGAAGAGACTGTCCACCCTGGGTAGCAGCGGCTGCACAGACATATCCCTACGTGCTCTTCCTTTCCTCTGCGGCCCCGGGCCAGCTCCATAATGAGCAGTCCCCTAGAAAACCAGTGCGTGAGGCTTTCTGCTGCTGACGGCTGCAGAGCTCCTGGGGGACTCTGGGAGGCTCTAGGTGGCCAGATGAGTCCCAGAGACAGAATTAAACGGTGCTCAAGTGCTTGGGCTCCGGTATGAAGCTAAGTTGCAATTCCCAGCCACCACTTTGTCGTTGGCTACACTGAAGTACTTTGGTACAGGTTCCTTATGATTTTGAGAATTAATGCAATAAATCACAAAGCTCAGCATAGTGCCTGTTTTAGTAGGCTACATGTATTATAACTTAATTCACAAGGAACCCTTAACCACCTTGCCTTTCTGAGTTTCCCTGTAACTCTGGGACCCTGCAGGGCAATTTTTTGGGAAAAAACAAAATACAATACTTAATTCAAACTCTTCATTTTTCAGACCAAAATGTTAAAGACAAAACTAGATTACGAACTTGAAAAACCCTAAATACTGAAATACACACACACGCCAATTACTTAAATTTAAAACATTAACTTTTAAAATAATTTAAGGAACTCAAATATTTTGACTTTTCACATGACTTTCTCACTGTTGTTACGGCTTGGTTGTGAAGGAAAGTAAAAAGCACAAAGCACATAATGGAATAAACTGCTGCTCATTTTTTGTGTGGTTGTTGATCACACTGCTGACTGGGTAAACCAGTATTGTTTTATTGGTCAAATAAGGCCTACAAACTCAACATCCTGAATCAAAATCTGTGATTTTTTTTTCCTCCCTGCTACAACTCCCTCGTGATGACCTTTTATGTTCTTTCCAAGAGGGTCAATCAGTGACCAATAAAGTTTACATTCCACTACCACCCAGCTAATGGGCCCACTTCTTAATCTTCTACCAGAGGTATCTTCTTCTGAAACACACTGATGTCTTTAATACCTTTTTAAAATTGATTTTAGAGAAAGGGAGAGAGAGAGAACGAATCATCGATATGAGAGAAATACATCAATTGGTTGCCCCCACACAGGCCCCGACCGGGGATCAAACCTACAACCTTGGTTTGTGCCCTAACTGGGACTCGCACCCACCACCTTTCCGTGTATGGAAAGACGCTCCAACCAACCGAGCCACACCGCCAGGGCAATAACTGAGCACTTCATTTTACTTTACAGCTCTATAGACTCAAAACAAACAAACCCTCTCTGACTGCAGTCCCAGCAAAGAGTCCATCGAGCCTAAGGAATATTCTTGGAAACTGGAGTAAAGCCAGAGGTGGCACATGTCGGTGAAATGCTCAACTCTGGAGCCAAACGAACATCACGCTAGTGTAGGCTCGGCCACTCCCCAGCTATAAGACCTTGAGCAAGTTATTTCTCTACTTTTGCAGAAGTGTATGAGTACCCCTCACAGAGGATTGCTGCCATCAAGAACATAACAGATGGCACAGCGCCTGGCATATAGCAAGCGCCTATTAAATGCCAGGTGCTAGCACTTTTATTCTGGTGCAATACGTAAACTTAGTAAATGGGACACAATCATTTTGCCTGCGGTATCTTTAAAAGAGTACACACCGTGCTTTGTAGCTCCTTTATTATAGTGTTAAAAGAATTTACTGTGTGCTACTGCTATGTTTTGGTTTAAAAGGCATGTATTTATAAAGATTGATATTACAGCAGAAAAACATTTACTGCATCTTTCATCTAATCAATATTTCTGATATCTATCATTATTGTTCCTGGGTGTTCTATATCGTAGCTGCCAGCCTTTCTAAGAGAATATCAAAAGATCAGTCATTTTTTTGCCTAATAAAATCAAGCAAGAAAGCCACGTTGCTGGGACTGCCAAATGCTTTTTAAAAAGCTCAGTTCCGACATATGATTTAAAAATGCTTATGTAAAAATATTCAATAAACTACCCAAACATTGATCATCACTAGTTTGCTTGAGATTAACTATGCTTTTAAAACATTTCTAAGAGATTTTGGTCTTACAGTTTCAGAAGCAAATAGAGAAATGTGTGAAAGATTCACGGGACAGTGTTTTTTCCCCACAGCAGGTAAAGATTTCGGTGAGCTCAATTGTATTGGGTTACTTGTCTTGTTATTTCTTATTTCAAACAATGATCTATAGCATTAAAAGCCAGCATACCCAACAGCATTTCACAGTGCGTTAATTCAGAAAAACTTCACCAGTTAAAACTGGGCTTTAACACGGTCTCACGTGTATGTGGAATCTAATGAACAAAATAAACTGATGAACAAAACAAATCCAGAGACACTGAAACATGCAACAGACTGATGTGTTTCGGAGGGCAAGGTAGGGGCAGGAAGAGATTAACCTGAGAACTTATATGCATATATGCTTAGCCCACAGGCAGACAATAGTTCGGGGGAGGCCTGGGGAGGGGCTGGAGCGGGGTGAAGGGAGTCAGTGGGGGAAAAGGGGGCATCTGTAATCCTTTCAACAATATTTTTTAAATGAGCTTTAAAAATCGAACTGACTTCTGAAGACTTCTTCCTGAGAAATTGCACTCAGTAAACAGTACCACCACCAGGGAAAGGATGGCGACTCCAGAGGCCTTAAAGAGAGGAGGGGTGGTCTGATCCCAATATGTGAAAAACACGGCACACTTAATTAGCCTAATTACATGGTACACTTACGGCTTATTATTAACTCCCCCTGACAGAGAGATGTCAGCCTGGCCTTGAAAGCATGGTGGCCATAGTGCCTTGAGTTGAACTTGGACAATGTCCAGGAGCTTCCATCAGTCCCTTACATTTTGGAACAAAGCATCAGTGATATGCACCAAGTGTATACCGGTTAGAAATGTGACATCCTTAAACACCCAAGTTCTGGGCTTGGTGCATTTAGCTAACATAATGTGTTTCTATGCTCATTTGGACACTCAAAGTGACATAACAGAAAATTCCCATCCCATCCCATTCAAATGATAATGAAGGAGCCAGGAATTAGTCTCCAAACCCAGTACCCTTCACTCATCCTTCGGCTCTGCTCCCAGTCTGCTTTTAAGGGCCGCTCGACATCACCTGCAGGCTCCCTCGCAGGAAGCGTGTGATCAGGAAGGCCTTCTCACCAAAAAGCACCCTAATTTTATTACCCTGTGAAGCCCTCCGCATCTATATTCAACACGTCAGTACCTTTTCATACTCATGTTTGAGGTTTAATGCAACAGTTTCATGGAAAGAGAAATAATATCTGGAACACAGGTAGTTTTTTTTTATTTGTAAAACACTGCAGGAATAACTGTTTTTAAAGAAAATTTCAGTATCAATAAAATACGAAGAGCTGTTTTCATTACAAAAATTCAACTTGTATGCATTCTTTCAAGTTTTTCTACTTAGGTTATAACCACAATAAAATTCTTAGTGAGTCAATGTTCTTTACAAAACATTATATCCCATGAGAGCATCATAAAGGTCAGTTTGAAGCCTGAGGTTCAAAGTTGAGTTGATGGAAAAGTACATTTTCTCCCTTTTCATTTAAATAAATACATAAAGCAGGGGTCCTGAAAACACTGTTAGAACAAACGCACATGAATATTTCTTTTGAAATCTGGCAATGAATTTGTGCATGGTGCTTTTCTTTACTGGGGAGAGAACAGTGACGGTGATTTTCTGTCCTGTTGTTATACTGGTTAAAATATTATATGTAACTACCCTCAAATGAATGTGGAGGAGCTGGACTTGGCAACATATTTAAGTAACTTGAGACTTGTATGGATTCTCTCCCACATACATGATTTTAAAAGCCTGTACGATGAATATATACACATGTATAAGCTCTACTTTTCTTTTGTAACTAGAACACACACAAGCCTAGATTTTAAAATAAGTAAATCTGGACTAATCCCTATCAAGCTACATCTAAAACAAATTGAAAACAAGCATTCCTTATTATGAACAGACCAGCAGAGTAACTGTCCCTGGGAAGAGGTACAATAATGTGACTTTATAAAAGTTCACAGTTGTGACTATCACAAAGAGAAACAATCAAGGATGTAGACACTGTGTATCCAGGTGAAGTCTGGGCAGACCCCGAGAACCTACTGGGCTAATAAACAGAGTAATGCATCAGACAGTAGATTAATAATTTTAAACTTAAGAAATTAACTTGTTACTAGGAGGAAGCCTAGATGGAATTTAAGGCAACACTGATGTATTTTTACAAAGAAATCTGTTTTCAAAACAATTTTTCTTTTGGTGGCAAAGATGAATGATACCTTCCAAATTGTATTCTCTAATATAAAGACTCAAAATAAATTACTTTGTTAAAAGAGAACATGTACTTTTAAAAGGTACTTGTTCCCATCATACCAGTTTTAAGAACTGCTTCAAGAGAAACAGCTCTAACTGAATAATCAATGCTGTGTGGGGGTTTTAATTGGTAATTCATTAATGAACCAACCTGATCCTAACATAGTTTGTATCCTGGGAAGTACATATCACACAACACTGTATAGTTTCAGGCTTTGAAAGGAAAGAAGTATAAAATAGAAAATGTTTGATTCTATAATACCCCCTTCCAGCAAATAAAATTCTGTAAGTGGCTAAAGAATTTTAGCCAAAGAAATATGACTATCCTCAGAGAATTAAATCTGTTTGAATAGAAATATAATTTCTTATAGTCAATCTCCAGCTTGTTAGGTATTAACTACATGTGAATATACTCCTCCATGGTTACCCTACTATTAAATATTGATACTCTGTTATATAGTGTCTACCTTACTATATCCACATTTAGATATATAAATATATACTTGAAAATTTTTTTCTCATTACTCTTTTTAAACTCAACAGGCATGACTAAGTGTGTCCCCATAAAATAAAGTGATTTCTAACTTGGTAGGAGCACTGGAAAGAACCACTAAGCTGTAGAAGAATTTGGTATAAACGCTTATGATGTGGACAGGAAAAAATCTATTTGTTGAGATTCAATTATATGATTTTTAAACCTTTCCACGATAACAAATATTGTCATTCGCAGCTCCCTATAGGGATACTTATAATCCTCAAACTGTAAAAGTATGTTTTAGGAATGTCTTCAATAATGCTGAAAAATCAATTTTTTTTTTTTTATGCTCCTCAATTTGATTGTAGAATTTGCAACCCTTCTTTTTTCCACTGTTCTTTTTTAAGTTCTGGTGCAATCCAACAAACAAAAAAAGCTTTCAATATATTCCCCTGATTGAAACGTATGGGCCAAATTTTGAGCATGGGTAATAGGTAATCAGAATACAAATATATACTTTTTAGCATATAAAACCATCAGGTAACTTAATTGTATTCCTTCACATACCCATGGGTTATATGATGAAGGGATCTAAACATATCCAAGGGGGAGGAGTAGGAAAGGACCAGCGTGTTAAAGCCAATTGTGTATCATACATAAAAGTGCACATGTTAACTACTTGAAAAAATTCACATTTATTTACTGTCAAACCGTGTTAAACTTTACACTGGATATTAGTGATGGGCTCATTATTAACAGGTTTACACAAAGGGATGAAAAGAAAAGCAGAATTTGGCTGAAACAATTTACATTTCATTAGACTTTATCATAAAATAAATTAATTACTAAATATAGGCAGAAGGAATATGGAAGAGTAATATTTATGTTTTATTTTATTTTAAAAAAAAGAATAGGCACCTTTTTGTTCACGAGAAAGTTTGTGAGAAGTGCCCAGTGCGCTCTCTGCCCTCTGTTCCAGACTAAACAGAGGGTGACACCCCATCTCTCTAGATTTCACCACATTTGTGCAAGGCATGGCGTAACTGGCTTCAAAGAGTTTGCTCCCCATAAAACGCGCTCTTTTGGCAATAAGAAACTTCAATGTAAGGATAAAAACTAACATGTCAAAGCAGAACGCTGTATACAGTGGAAAGTAAGTGAAAATGGGTAGAACTTACCATGACAAAGTGTAAGAAAAAACATTTCATAACATGTGCAACCAAGAGCTTTTTCACAATATTTTCTTCAAACCCTTTAAAATTATTTTAATGACAATTCTATTTCAGTTGGACACAAATGTATTTATTTTACCCTAGCAATAGAACAAAATATAATTTCTTTAGCCATTTTTTTTTTCTCATGAGAATAGTTCATTGTACAGTTGAGGAAACATACGAAATAAGGCCTGTGGCTTGATTGCTAGTGGTTAAACATGTTTTCAAACTTTGCCTTAATGTAAAAGACTTGCAGTGAACTGCAAACTGACGCAGAATATCTCTCCTGCTTTTCCAAGTCTCGTCAGGAACAGTAAGGTACAGTAAATTTGTCCCACAGGATTTTAAAGCCTACGTCTTGTATATAATACAATGCAGGCCTACAAAAAATGGTGCAGCCATATTTACAAATTTCGTTCGCAAACTGCTGCAAGTAAAATGGCTGGAAAGTTCTGTTTTGCTCGTTTCACAATTTCTCTAAACAGCAGCAGAATCTTAAAATACCTGGTTGGCATCTCTTTTCTTTGTAACAAATAATTCATTTTAGTATACTCTGTGTATATACAAAGTTTTTTTTTTTTGTATGTTTTATAAAAATTCACAGAACGGCAAGGTTCAGTCATCTTTCTTTACACTGGAGGAAACCACAGGTGACCGGGCCGGCGCCTCGGGCAGAGTCTGAGGGAACCGCTCGGGGCCGCGGAGTCTGGCTCCCCGAGCCCTGGCAGGTGGCCCGGGCGCTCCTGGCCGCGCGATTAGAGGCTCGTCACCAGCTGCATCTGCCCTTCCCTGACGTCGCCCTCGGGAACGCAGCCCTCCTTGTTGATGGGGATGATGTAGCCGTCGCTGTTACCCCTGCCCAGCGGGTGGCACGGGCGGAGCTGGTGGCCGGCCCCCAGGTTGGGCATGCTCTTGTAGTAAACGTCGTCGCTCCCGCTCCGCCGGGAGGGGGACAGGTCCTCTTCCAGGTCCGGGCTGCTCTCCTGGTAGGGAGAGTCCCTGAGGTTGGGCATGCTCGTGTACAGAGAGTCTCTGTTGGGCGACTGCAGGTGGTCCTCGGCCTCGGCCGTCAGCTGGGACGCGTAGCTGTCGGTGCCCTGCGCCTTCGCCTTCTTCTGCGGCTGGTACAGGAGCGAGTGAGTCCGCTGGGGGATGAGCGGCGCCTCGAGCTCCTTGGGGTGCAGCTCCAGCCCCGGGTTGTCCCCGTGCATCAAAGACGACGCGTCGGCCACGATGGCGTCGTCCTCGCTGCTGCTCCCTCCGATGCCGGGCTTGACGGGGAGCGTGAGCTCGAGGTGGTGAGTCTTGCCGCCGCCCCGCAGGTTGTTGTGCACTAACTCTGAAATGATCATCTTCTCGAAAGCGGTGTCATTCAGACTCAGTCCACAGTCCACGACCTGCACGCTGTCGTGATAGTCCCCTTTGCGCAGTGAGTAGCTGTTGTTAAAGTTACCATTTAGCGGTAGAGTATCCATGGCACTTGTATCCCTGGCATTGTTCAGTGAATGTCCTGAAACAGAAAACGGGGTTTCCGTTATTGCCTCCGCTCCTTCCTAAAGGATCGTTCATTCCTTTGTACAAGACGTTTTAATGTCGTTCAGGACAAAGTTGTATTTGAAAGCTAACACTTGGAAAGTGCCAAGCTTTCCCGCATTCCCAACTGTAAACAGTTGCAACCCCTTAGGTAATACGAAAAAGTGTGAAAGAATAATACTGTTTTTCTAGGGAGGGAAGATGGCATCCAGAATATTACTTCATCAATTTCGGGGAGACAGTAGTTCATTGATTTTGGGTCAAATCTCTGACACTTACAAAAAAAAAAAAAGACTTCACTCCATGCCCTTGCATAGTTAATGCAAAGCAATTCATTACTGACAATTACATTTCCAAGTACGAGACTATGATTTATAAAAATAAAATTAACAGAATTTGTCCTAAACAACACTAAATTAAAAAGGAACAAGTCACATACAAAAACCAAAGGCAAATGTACAACAACACAAACCCACGTAAGTGGCAAGCAACTTTTTTTAAACAACATCTAACATTTCCTTTTTCTGGAGATGAAATAAAAAAAAGAATGAAAACAATGGACAGATACAAAGAATTCATGTTAAACACACACGGCAGCCATCTCTCACACGGACCGGGCCAGGGGCCCACAAGCACCATCCAACACCACGACAGACAGCAGGTGGAATGACTCACTTTGGACAACTCACATCATGTCTGTCTGCTCAGGCTATCTGGCCTAAGAGTAGCTGATATATAAAAGAAAGTAAAATGATTTATTGTAACATGATGAAGAATTTCTAAGCTTCTCAGCAACTTAGTCAGAGCAAGGGTTCAACAAATTAGATTACCAGCAATAGCAGCCTTTTAGTTTTCCATTTAATATGTCTTTAATTATTTTGAGATATCGATATTTTTGATGCTAATAGCAATGGCCCCAGGCTCCTAGTGGTCAAGTGTTTGCCTGCAGCCCTGCAGTCCGCATCAGTCACAGTGACAGCACCGAATGAACCAGCAGCAGTCTACTGCACGAGACCGGCCCACAGACACCACGGGCATGGAGGTTAAACGCAGAAATGTCAGCGATCTCTTCAGTATGGGTCACAGAAATTAAACCAAGGATAAATATTAACTATGGAATGGGAAAAGGGTGTCAGCCTTGGCTAATATATTTGTATCTCTAAAGGAATGAAAGATTGGATAAGTCTACTGAAGATATGAAAGGAGATTTAGGAAGAAAAAAAAAATGGTAACATGCTCTCTTTGAATCAGAGTTGTATTTTCTACAGACACATAAACATGTAAACTAAGACATCACAGTGCTTTTCAGGCAAATGAAAAGAAAAATATAGGAAAGTAAATGGAAAGTTAGGTTATTCATTCTCAAAATCCTAGAGGGGGGGAAAAAATCACTTGTCTACAGATAGGTCTGAAAAAGAAAAAAAAAAGAATGAAATGATGTTATTGAAATGAAACTGACCACTGTGAGGCTGCTGCATTGTATGCAAGGCTTGGAGGAGTTTAGGAAAAACGTTTAATTCTTGGAAAAAATAGGAAATTTCCCTTTTTAGTGCTCACTCAACTCTTAAAGCTGCAGCTTATCCTAGAAAACTCAACTGCATGACCAATAAATATATGATAATTGTTTGATAAATTATCATTAGCAGAAAATGAGAAAATGGGGGGATGATATTTGTTGGTCACTCCTGTTGTTTTAAAAATTCCGATCCAACTTCTAAATTTGAGCCACTGACAGTTCAGCTGGTATCATGCTCCATGTATGACAAAATGAAGTTATGATATTTATAAGGCCTCCTTTACCGTGGCTGACACAATTCTCTAGCTTTGTAAGTTGATATACGCACCACAATCTTTATTTATAAGATCCACCACCGGAAAACACTTGGTGTTTTAAGTTACAGGTGACAGGATGGATGGATCACTGGCTACCATTTGTTTCCTACAGAGGTGAGATTTTTTTCTTTCTTTTTATTGTGGCTTAATAAATATAAATAAATATACTGGATAATCCAGAAAGTGTTTTCTATGATATACTGCAGATTTAAGCACATCTTTGATTGGTTTTGAAGAGACAACTTTTTCTGCCCAAGTTCAGGTAATTCACTTGAAGACTGTCCACAGCCTGTAGCAAGATGACTGTGGGAATGCAGAAATGACAAGTCAATTATTAAGCATTCTGGCTGACAGTACCTCAGGCTTTAAAAAGCAAATTATTTCAGCATTGCTTATACTTAAGCATGGACAGCATTTGCTACAGACCTCTATTGTTGCGAAAGGGCAGTACGGACAGATGTACTGTTTCAATTTGGTAACTTTTTAGTTGCAAATTGTGAACCACTTGCCCGCTGAGTCTACTTCATGACTGCTAGTTATGTTTTAATTGTGCCGGTTAAAAATCATGCTGAAAAAATTTACATTTGATAGGCAAAGTTAAGTTTTACTCCCATACTTGTCTCTCTGTAGGTTGCTAGAGGAAAGCATAAGGAAAGTAAGAAAAACAAGAGAATGAAAAGAGAAGCTGCAGTTACGTTAAAAAGGAATTTCAAGGAAAAAAAAAACACACAGAAGCCAAGTTCCTGTGTTAAATTTAGTGGCAAATATCCATCACAAATAAAGATTATACGCTAGCAGTAATTATGCGATAATGTTTACCAAAATCTTGAAAATTCTGTTAAATATATAGGCTTTTAAAAAAATAAGCTATTAGAAAACACAGTAATACAGAACGGGTTAGTGACAATCTCTCTCCCCACCCAGTTAAAACACACACACAAAACTATAGGTATAAACTGACTAATATTAACTTTATTTTCAAAGTTATTTTAAGTATAAAAAGAAAAACTACCATAAAGCTGCACTATACTATAGTTGGGTTACATTGATAATGCTGGATGTAGTTTTCTAAACCTAGGCATCCAAATCATCTTTATTAACTAATTCATTCCAAAAGCAAATTCTATCGGCAAGCTTTAGAGTCAACTGAACAGTATATTACATAGATAGGATACCTCTAAATGATATAAATCTTGAAGTTGGGCTCTCGGACCATGTGATGTCAGTCCTGTAATAATATATTAAGATTTATGCCACCTGTGTCAAAAACATGGATAATTATTGGTAAATACTATTGTGACTGAATTTTTACTATAATATAGTGCAGTTTTAGAAGCCTGGCATGGTCAATACCATTCTTTTTCAATTGAGCAACTAAGAATGTAATAATAAATATATGGCAACTTGAATATTCTAGAAAAAGGGCAAAGCTCAGAGCTCTGTTTATAGCAGCAAAGAAAGGCAGTTTTATTCATAAGTATAAGCACACCTGGTGAGTTAAATACAGGAGCTGAAGGGGCATTACATACAACTGTTTCAGCGAGCAATGTGTTATAGGGGTTGTTAGTGCCGTGGGGTCGAAGAAGAGGGTTTGTTAGTAGGTAATTGCCAGTCATTCCTAAAGCAAAAAAGAAAAGAAAAGGAAGGAGAGGAAAGAAAAGACAAGACATCAGTTCTCTTATTTTAGTGTTACAGTTGCAGTACAGTACTTTTTGTATTCATCAAGGGTAGTCAACAAGTTGGCAACGAAAAATCTGCTGAAATTTTCTGACTGTATTTGAACTACTAATTTGAAGGAGAAAGGGTAGAGGGAAGTTAAATTTCAGTAATTCACAGGTGCTTTCTAAGTCCCCCAAGTAAACACCTGCTGAGGATGACATTTACTAATTTATACAAAAAATCACTGTTAAACAAAAATGGCAATTAAATGCACAGAGATCAACATTATGTTTCAAGATGTTACTGCTTAATATTAAAAACCTAACCACTGAGGCCCAGAAGAGGGAATCTCAAACTTTCAGAATTTACAGGTGTGGGATTATCCCTCATGAAAACATCTGTGTTAATACCAACTTTGATACAAGCAGGAGGAAAAACAACTTCAAACAGATAAAAAGTATGACACATTGCACAAAGCTTCTCTTAGTAAATGCAAGAGCACACATGCTGAGGAAGAAAAAGGCTGTGTATAATGAATTATTGGACCATTCACAAATTTTACATAACAAGAATTTTATTTGCCAGGTTTCAAGAATGAATCATTGAATAATTCATTTCCTCTTTGATAGTCATCTTAACAAAATTAGGTAAAACATCAGAGCCGTGGAATAAACACACATTTCACTTATTCTAATTTACAAATTACAAACCTTTCAATACGTATCAAACAAGTTTTGCATAGCTAATGTAATCTGACTCAAAAATATTTTAAGATTCAACCTGGTTTTGATGTCATACATGCTCCTTTTTTCACATTTTAAACCAACTCTTATCAAAGCAATGTCAACAATGAAAAAATGTCATTGTGATAAAACATTAAATGTTATATTACCAATCAGCACAACAAAACTAAAATTACCTGGATAAATTACCTTTCCACTGATATATAAAACAACATGATTTTCTTCATACCAAACTAAAACTGAGTAAGCTTGCATGCAGAAATACGTGTGTGTACATGCACTTGTGTCTTTATCTTGTGAAATTATTTTATTTTCCAGCTTATTGTAAGAATCACATTGATGATGATAAATTTAAAGTTCTAATTGTAGACACATGAGAAACAGTTCAAAGAGAAAGAATTACTTTGTAAATTCTCATGTATTTTGTTTATGAAGACTTACTATAAATGTTTTTGACACTTTTTACTTTTTGAAAGAAATGTAAAATAAAAACTTTTGCAAACAGGAATTTTGGCATTGTTTAATGTGATTAGTAGTTATTCTAAATGTACTGATGGTTTTAGGAGGAAAACTCTGGTAAATGTCTCAGTTAAAAGAATAAATTTGTACTCACTAGGAAAACATTTGAATCTGTGGCAAAGTATATTTTCAGTAACTACTTTTTCTAGCCTTACTCCTAATGTGAACTCTAAAGTTATACTTTTTTTGTATGACAATACTAAATAAAAAGGAATTTATATGTACTTTAATAAAGGATAAATATTCACTCAACAGATTTAGGAGCTTGTGATCGATATAAACCCATTTGACAGAAAAGTTCCCAATTTTCTCTAGAATTACTGTAAATTGGCAAAAGGTACAAAATTTATATTGTAAATTTTCCTAGTAACTGACCTTGATTAAGTGTTGAAGTGCTATTGATGTCACCTGAGATAAAAGAAGATTCAGATTGTTTTCTCACAGTGTCATTCCACATCCTTCTTATACGACTCTATCAACATAAAATAGCAAGACAGACGTTATGTTAGTTTCCCCAAGCTCAACCTTATTAAAGACACACAAAGATTTACCCTAACAAACCGTGGACGACTATCTGTTGGGCTTTTAAAAGAAAATGTGTGTGGATACTGGCCTAAAATTACGCAAGTTTATACTGCTCTGTTGCTTTTCAACGAAGGGGCATTTAAATCCTATACTCTTTAAAAACCTTTTAGTTTAAAGTTGCCTTTCTTTTAAATGTGGAGACGACTAATTATTCAGCGGATGTTCACTGAGTGCCCACAACGAGCACTGTGCCATACATATAAGCCTCCAAGATGAAATGATGATGATACACTTTTTAAGCAAGTATACCTCTCATAAAAGGATGCTCGCACCTAAAGAAACACTTTCGAGCAATACTTCAGAAGAAATTAAAACCACAATACTAACAAAGCAAGTATCTGCTATCAGGACACCCTTACAATGAGACGGCTCGTGCCCCTGAACAGGAGCCGTCTGGGGGCTTTCTCGGGGGGGGGGGGGGGGGGGGGCTGCCCGAGGCTGTTACCTGCGTGCCGGAGGAGTAGCGAGCGCTGGTCCTGCTGGTGGACGCCTTGGCCGAGCTGTGGGGGCTCTCGGTCGGGAGGCCGCTGCAGCAGTACGAGTGCCTGAAGCACTTGCCGTATTCTTTCCGCACCTGCGATGGGTAACCGGGCCGAGGCATCAGTACAGACACCGCTGCTTCCCCCTCTCCCCAACTAAACACGCACTGGCGGCAACCGAGAGTTCCACAGGTATTTTTCGGTGCAGACAATAAACTGAACTGACAAAAACAAGTTCAACTGAAACTGCTGAAATCAGGAAAATATCTCTGTTCGCTAGCACTGGCTAGTGAAATCTTTCAATTGTGATGTACTATGTGGTAATACTTTATAACCTATTATGCAAATGTTATTAATACAGTAGTAATATTCTAAAAGCCTTGTTTTGTCTATATACTTAGTAACCCCAATTTTATATTTCGTGCTAAGAAAATAGGACAAAATGTTTCCTTGCTTAATTACATTTAACCACTCGTAATTCAGTCACTTAAGTTTTATACGCTTCATATCCTCTTAGGTAGGTCAATATACATAAAGTTCTTTTACTGGATTGCGTCGTAGTTTTTGTGGGTAACCTCTTTATAATGACAAGACTATTTTGGCACAAGAATAAAGGAAAAAAAGTACTTTGATAATATGCCATTAATTACAAGGGAATGTTTTCTGCATTTTCTGAAGTGTCTAGCTTTAGCATTTAGTATGGAGTCTAAGATGCCTATTCACTTCATTAGCACAAAGGAACTACTTATCCAACTTCCATTCCCATTAATGAGTTACCCGTGTAATTTCCCTCTTCCCCCTGAAGCTTGGATATATGAATAGATAGAAAAGTTATTAGGTCTAAAAGAAAGTTTAAAGTAAACTATAAAAGAGAAGTCCAAACACTCGCTAAATAACAGGGCACCTGGAGAGGTGGTACAAAATTGGAAGGAGTAGGTGAGAGTCCTGGGATTCTATGCAACTATATTGGCATATAAACATGTACTGCTGAGGCTGAGCCAGACTGTGAAATTACAAGACAGACTAGAAGGAGATATTGCATAAGAAATTATTTTTTGAGCAGGTTACAAAAACACACTCAAAGGCTTCCCCCACTCACAGTTCTATGCTCAGTTACCTGCCTGCAAAGACCATGATTCTGACACTTATTACTTGCAAAATTGGATAATTAAAGTCACTAAGATGACCTTTTAAATCTAAGTGCACTTGCATTTTCCTCTTAGCTTTATTTAATTACACTTATTAGAATAACTAACAATGGGATTGAACTTTCAAAGCATTTTCTTTGCCTAAATATGCTCACTGAAGTAGTAAGAACCATGATTTTAACTAAATCAGTTTATATCACATTCTTAACAAGTCATAGTGGCCACACCCAATAGGATGTATCCAAGAGTAAGCAGAACATGTTCAAAAGTGCTGCATGATGTTTTTAAATATAACTCTAATTAAAAAGCATAGCAAAATCTTTGTTCAATTAATACACATAACTCTATGAGGAAATAATGGCTATGTTTAGGCTTTATCTCAAAATAATTTGGCAGAAATTATGAATGTGATCATATGCATGTATACAAAATGCTCATTTATAAAGTAAGAAATATATAAAAACCAAAGTAATTACAAAGGTTATACCTGAATAATGTTTAGAAATTTAAAATTCAATGTTATTAAATAACCCATGATACCTTACAAAAACTGTGTGCACATTTAATGGCCACTAACTACTCTGAAATGCTCTATAATCAAGACAATGGCAATCAAAATGGTATTTTATCCAAATAATACTCTCCGGTGTTGGTGCTGCCTAATGCCTATATTGCTGTGAATGTACATTACCTGTCAGTACTGCATATTCCACTGTTATTATCTCAAAATTATAGCTTATTCAAAACTGATGGAAGTAACAACACTATCATCTTGTCAGGACTGAAAACATAATAGTTTTCACTTTTGCAATTCTATTTCTCTGTTCAATTTAAGTGACCAACTAGTAATGACAGAATAAAAAGACTGCACTGGATATGCAGACAGGGAAAAGATGATACCTAGTGGAACGCTTGGAAATTTTAAACTTAAATGGTGCTAAACTATTCGTAGGTTTATATCTTCTTGCAACAGATGGACGTATTTCATCTCCAAACAAACATTAATTTTTTAATCATTTCTGCTTACACCACTTAATATAAAAATCGGAACTCAATAATAAAATGTGAGATATTCAATTACTAAATTTTAGTCCCATTAAAATTACTCGAAAGGCAACATAAATGTTAAATTTTTGTATGGAGAGTGCTTTTAAATGAAGGGCACTTATCCTTTTACTAAATTTCACTTTGGACCACTGCATTCTCTTCCTCGAGCAAAGAACAAAATAATTTAACCCTTTCTTTATCTTGTATACCCTTTCCATAAAGCATTTTTATAAACCGCACTAGCAAAGAAGACATCTTAACGTAAATATCTAGTTTATAACAGTCCCAAATAGAGATCCAAAAACTGATGGCTGACATCTTTTACAGGTGAAGCCTGAATTTCCAGGCACGCACGACAATTAATTTAGGATTAAACATATAACGGTATTGAGTAATGTGCCGGTTGTAACTTAGCATCTTCTCTACTGTATCTATCATTTCCAATGAAAGAGCCAGCCAGCCGAGCCGGCGGGGAGGCCACCTACTTTCTTCTGGAGGGCGCAGTGGAAGATGAAAATGAACAAGCCCTGGAAGGCGTTGCACACGGTGAAGAGATAGGCCATGACCACAGTGTCCTCGTTGACGAACAGCAGCCCGAACGACCAGGTGAGGCCGAGGAGACACAGGAGAGCGAACGCGCCAAGCACCCAGGACCTGAAAAAGTAAAGGGAGTCCTGTTCACAGGGTCAGCGAGGGCACGGCGCACATCACAGTTAAATATGAACGGGTCAGTAGTAGCAGTTGACTTTCTCTATGTTCACATTCAGATTCAACAGCGTTTTGGCTTTAACCTCTCACTGATTCAAGGAAGAATGACAGCGTTTGGGACTGCAGCCTCCAGGGAAAACAGCAACGGCAGGTATGACCTTTTTTTACTCCAGAATAAACAAGGCATCAAAACTACATGAAAGTACAGGTGCAAAAACATCCCTCAGGACTTTATTGCCTTTTATGTGCATTTTGGTATAAGAAATTAGGAGTCCTTCATTAGTTTACTCCTGTATTTTTATTTCTGTGGGACACCCATGACACCGAACAATGTGACACATACAGAAAGGTTAAATGGCAGATAATCAGCTCCTAGACTTCAGATTCTGAAAAACTAATCTGAGGTGAACCTACGGTTTTATAACTAAAGCATGAAGAAGCCTAGCTGAAATGGGACGAAAAAAAACCATGAGAACAACTTGAAAATAAAATAATTTTGGAGAGATTTCATCATGAACAGCTTAAGGAGAAAAAAACTGCAGAAAATAGGACGGAATGAGAAGGGTTTAAAGTCGGTGCATTCCATGTCTAACTAATGATCTTACTTGATAAATGGCTTATTATCTTCATAGCTAGAAAGCATTATAAGCAGAAAAGAGAAACAAAATTATTAGGCAGAATTAAAATAGAAAGTAATAAGAAAGCATTTATATATTTTATAAATTAGTCAAAATTAAGAAAGTCAAAATGCAGAGGCAAGCAATCAAAAAAATAAAGGCATATTATAGTTTTAAAATACTGTAGCAAATTAGATATTCCAAAATAATTATAAGAATTAAGGGCAATTCATGACACTGACAGATATGTAAAAATATAAATCATGCCGTAAATTTGTTAATGTAGGGTTCTACCTTACCCAGGCAAGTCCGTATTATAGTAGCCATCACAAACACGGTAATTACTGGTGTAGATGAGACGACAGAAAGAGGAAAGGGGAGAAAAGAGAGATGCTAAAGATTAGCTCTCTCCCTTACCATGCAACATGCAATGAGGCTGGACTAACCTATCTAAAACATCTAATTTTTTAAAAATTACCCTTACTATAGATCTGCCATTTTTTTACATTTAAAATAATATATATTTTTTTGCAATCCCATTATACCCAACTGGTATAATATCTCATCAAAATTTAAATTAAGGCTCATACTTAAAAAATAACTGGCAATGCTTCCATAAGATGACTCAGGAGTCAACAGCTATCAATTTTTTTGCTAACTGGATAGCGCTTTTCCACTGATAGTACATTGCAGTTTTTATTCGGCATTGAAATACGCTAAACATTTATTTAATTATCATAAAAACAACAGATAATCTCCAAGTTAACAACAGTAATAGAGTGTATTCTCTTAAGAAAGCAAGATTAGAAACTGCTCAGGATCCTTAAATCAAAAAAGTCATTTAACAAAAACAAACCGAATATAATCTTATCAGCCATGCAAACAGGAACATCATTCTGAACTGCACTTTAAATTCAAATGAGACGGCTACAATGATATGGAATTTCCACAAAGCTACTGAAACAATTTCTTGGCTCTAGATCAAGACAGAAATTAGTATCTAATTTTTGACCAATGTCTGTGACATGGTCACAGTGAGACTCAACCTTGTATGATAAAACCTCATTCTGAATAATTTCTACAGTTGATAGAAGGTACTCATGTATTCCCTGTGGAGAGTATCTTTCACTTAGTTTGTCAAGCACTAAAACTAACATACAACACACTTACTTAATGTTTTCCAACCTGCTCGAGTCGGGTTTCAGGGTGTTTGAATGCTTCACCATTTTGCACAACGTGATCACCAGGAAGATAATATTTAGCTGTTAAAACAAGTTAAAAAAAAAAAAAAAAGAATTAGATCACTACAACCAAAGAATAAAAAATAAGATTCTGCAAATTTATTTGGTGAGTTAATGCAGTGAAATATCAATGACATAAGTATATAGTAGACAATGATTCCATTTTAGTTTACATATGTAATGATCCAGTTAAGTCTAAATAATAAAATACTCTAGCTATGTATGATCGATTTTTTAATAGATCATTTGACATGGAATTGCAACCTCATTAAAACAGTATCATGTGGTGATGATTAAATAAATTAGATACCTAAATTAGTTTCTTTAGCTAGAGGTACTCCAGGGCCTAAAAACCATCTAATGCAAACAGTGAAGTAAATTCCTTAGAAAAGGCATTTATATCACGTAGCTTATAATGGAAGGATTGCTGCATATGAGACCCTAAGACTTAGCTGAGCGTTTAGCTTTTGATGTTGGCTGATTACATGACAGTAATAACATTTGCACAATCTATTTGTAAGGTAATTGTGAGGATTAAATGTAATAAAATATATGAAAAAGGTTAGCTATTTAAAGTAAGATAAACTTAAATACATATACATATATACTTGCTATTTACCTATTAAAAGCCATCAGTTCTTTTTTCCTAGTCTCTGTATTATATGGGAATAGGTAACTTCTGAAAAAGGCTCTTTGAGTCCCTCTAAAACATTCAGCCGTGCAAAAAAATGAGGTGGTAACAAAAGCAAACTGGGGAAGATGAAGCCTGGCACGGAAGGAAGGTTTGGGAGATGAACATGAGTGAACTCAGAAGAAAGGAGGTGGGTTTTGATCGAGGAGAGGTCACGGTTTGTAATTTGTATTTGCTTCTACAGTCACCTGGCAGAATGTTGGACGGAGGGAAGGCCGTTCCATTTTTACGCTGTAAAAGTAGAACTAAACTAGATTGTTCCTGGCTTTTTGACATTTTATTTACTTCAGATTATCACTTTTAAAAAGGAAAAACAAGATTTTGTGAGCTTTATATGACTTAAAAGACAGTGCAAGCCCAAATGGTATATTCAGGAAAAGACCCACTAAATGTGGGAGGAAAGCAATTTCTTGGTGGTAGATAATAATCGGCTTAACTTTGTTACAATAAAATGATCCTTTTTACTAAGTCACAATACCATATGACAAAATGAGGACATATTTTAACCATATGTCCCTACTTCTAATTTTATATTAGGAAAAATGATATAGGACAATAAATAAAATTTCCAAGTCATTCCTAACGAGTTTAGGGGACACAGCAAAGACCCCAAGCTGTTTTTCAGTCCTTCTGTTCACTGTGCCTTATTTTCTCTTAGATGTAGAATTTCTTCTTAAGGGATGAAATAAGGCTAATAGGCACAATTTGCAAGTGTTGGCAGATAGTGTTCTGTGTTAATTACTTGAGGACAAAAGAAGCTCTCTGTTTAAAATGGTACTTAAAATGAATTTCCTAAAATACTTGTATAGAGAAAAAGCAAATACATTTGTAGAAACACTTTTTTAGTTTTACATTCTGAGTATTTTCCCAGTTGGTCACAATATAAATAAATGCTTACACTTTCAGGGATATTACACTGTGATACATTTTATTCAACAAGTATTTGCTGACTTGACTGCCCCACGCAAGAATGTGCTTATTGTATTGTGGATAAGACAATTTCTGCCTCTGAGAAATTAGAGATATCTTTCTGGCAGTACAGTAAATATTAGATTTATTTATTTTTTTAAATATGACACAGTGTATCTCTAATTTTTTTAAAAGACAAAAGCAACAGTGTTTTTATTTTTTATTTTATGCTATAGTAAGCCTTAAATGTAAGGAATGGTTGAAAACAAGAACTCTAAATATCCTAAAAACAAACCAAAACCCACGTAAACAAAGTGACTACAACCCTTAGGTAAGAAAGGCCGCTTTATAGATTCAGAGTTAAAATCCTTTGTACTTCCTGACCCTCATTTTTGAATGTCCTAATGAAGTTTTTTTTTTTTTATCCCCCAAAACTTCTGGACCTAGTTTTTCTTGAACAACTTCCTGAAGCATATAGAGTCTCAATTTGGTGTTCATTATTTTCTAAGCATACTAATTATCCCTTAAGGAACAAAATAATAGTAGTAATAGTAGTAGTATATTCCAGGAAGAAAAAAGTTATTTTCCACTACAATGTATAAGCTATAAGAAAATAAAAAACATGAATGTGAAAAAAAATGTGGATATATAAAGTATTACGCTATGAAAAGAAAATGAGTAGAAAATGTGAAATCTTGGGGGTGAACCCATCCAAACATTTTTCAATGAAAAAAATCAGGTAAAAATCATTGACGCGTATTCAATAAAAATAAATTCTACTACATAAAAGTAGAATTGAAGCTAAGTATCATACAAAGACATTTTCATCTTGTTAAGACTGAGAACTAACCAAGTAGAAGGTGCCAAAGAAAACATATCTCATTTAATCCTAAAAAATATCGACTGTTAGCTGCATTTTCCCCTCTCTCCTTTTACCCTACTGAGGTTAACATTATGTGTGTGTGTGGCTTTTTTCCCCTAGTAACAAATGTAATGCATTCACAATACATAAAGTTCTGAAAATTAAAAGGGGGGAAAAACCAACAACCTATAATCTTATTTCTGGAGGTTAGTTAGCAGGCAGCACTCCCCCCCCCCTTCTCTCTTCTATTTCCTTTCTTGTTCTTTTAAAATATAACTAAATAGCCATTTTGCAAATCTGTGATGTTAAGTTTCTTGCCAAAGATTCCTTAGCTACTATAATGTCAGTGCTGAGATTTAGTATACTTGTGGTCTGGCTCCACAGTACACAGTCTCTCCAAATAAAATGAAGCAATTTATTCTGGGAGAAAAAATTAGCCTTCAAACAAAACAGAGATATAGTAGTTTTATATTTTAAAAAGTGTTCCACTTCTATAAAGAGTAATCCAATTTATAAATCACTCCTATGGTGAATTAGTTGAAGATAAATAGTAAAATAATGACTGTATAAAATACAGCCTCAGAGAAATCCTAAATAACATGAGGTGTGCTTGTCAAATGACTTCCACCTGATGGACTTGCCAAAATAATTCTCAATTTCCTTTGTAGAACACTACCATCCCATCACCAGCAAACAGCTAAAATGCCCATACACTTTCACTCCCACTAGCCAAACTGTATGCTTACCAGCTGCGTTTTCTCAAACCTGTTTGTCTTAAACTCACGTAACTAAATATCACACAGAGCCATAAAAGCTGAGTGCAAAAATAGGGGCTATAGTTTCTAAAGTATTTAATATCAAATGTTTCTAAAGGACATTTAAAAAGTGAGTCTCTTTAAAGCCAACTAAAAATAATAGAAATAAAATCATAAAATCACTGAAGGATATTTGACTCAGATGCTTTCAGAAGTGTCTGTGAATTCTCTAATTCAAAGAACTGAAATTAAATTATAGACGATCCACTAATATTTAGATCCCGCGAAATGTACAGTTAAATCCAACACCAATTTAGCCTTTGAAATATGACTTGAAGTTAGACAAGTGGAGAGGCAATGGTATCGTTAGTAGGAAGAAATACCACCAAGTCGAAGTAATTATGAAAAAAAGCCTGCATAACATATTGAAAATCATAACATAAGGTGGCAAAAAAAGCTAAGATACTTTTCTCCAACTCTACATTTAAAAAAACCTTCATGACAAATAAAAAAATAAATATCATTTAGGTATTGGATACTTTAATATGTTACTATCAACACATATGACAGTGAAATATTTTCTGGAATTAAACAGAGCATATACTGAAATGTAAATAAACTTTTAAATGTGGAGTTCTTTCATTTTTTTCCAATGCTTTAAAAATGCCAATTTTTATTTTCAGAGAATAAATATTGTTCTATGATCTTTTCTGGAGATAATATACTCTAATAAGAATCATGATTTTGTAGAGTAAAATACTTCAACAGATATGTTTCCCTTCTCTCCTCTACTCCTTTCTTGCTCTCTTAAAATACAACTGAAAATCAAAACAAACAGGCAAATAGAAACATCTTTGATCAAATCTATCATCCCAAATAGTCACTTGAAGACTGAAAGCATTTAATTTCAAATAAAGTACTGGATGCAACTGTGAGCTCTTCCTTCTTTGCACTTTTCCCATGACATAAATGGCCCTTTCCAGCCACACACTGCCGTGCTTCTGTTTTTTTCTTTTGGTTGGAGTACGTGATCTCTTTTTTCTCTCAGTTTTATTTCTTCCAATTTATTTTCCTGCATTTGGCACGCATTGAAAAGATAAATCACAACCAACAAACACGGAATCTTCCCATTTCTCACCGGAGGCGGGCCACAAGACAAGGAGGAGGGGCTGTCCCCACTGAGCGAGTGTTGCTCGTCTCCCTCCGATTCCAACACAGCCCCCTTTGGCCCTCATTCTTTGTCTTTCCTCTCCGGCATAAACACTACGGAGTCTGAAACACAGTATCTTGGGATAGGTTGAAAGGTGTTATGTACCAGTGAGAAAGGAGAAAGACAGAGTTGCAGCTATGTACACAAAGATTTGTCTAACCCTGGTGGGTACATGGCATCATTCAACGATTCACAGGCTGGCAGGGCTGTGTTACATGCTGTATGTCAACTCGCCAGCCTAAAAGCCCATACTGGTGATCAATTTTGGAGATGAGGCAACTCATCCAGGAATTAATCACATTTCAGCTCCACCCTGTACGTGTACGTGTGTATACGTGTGCTTGCACATGCATGTGTGTACACAGGTAAACAGGTATATAGGCATCTCAATAGAATTCTGTGTAAAAGACTGACAGCAAATTCAGAAGGAAAAAATCTTTTCCTATTTAGCTAAAACATAGTAAATCCCAAAATGGGGGGATTCTTTCTCTTCCAATGACAAATGACACTTTTACCTATCACAAAATAACAATTGTATAAATTATCGTTTAAATAACCCTCCAGCAGTTTGCCAATAAAATGAATCACTACTTAATGATATGCACAGCTCATCACCACCCATACTGATGACATGAGAAATTTAAAAACAGAAAAAGGGTCCACGGATTACAGGAATGCACAGTTTGTGTTACAGTCATCAACCTGCTCAACTGAATCACATCCGCCTGAGCTTAGCAGCTTAAAATTCATTCCACAGCTTGCAGTGCTGACATGGACACGATAAGACAGAAGAACAGGAACACCACTCTGAAGTAACCCAACTGAACTGCACATGTTCTGACCCTTTCTGCCCTCCCTGGAGCTTTTGCTGCCTGGCAAATGCAACTCTAAAACTGCACTTGTATCTCCAGATCTTTGCTGTTAGCCAAGCAGAAACCGATTTCTCCCAGGGACGAGCAGCCAGAGAGGTGTTCTCTGAAGAAGACTTCTAAATGAGTGTGTGAGCTGAACTCTTACTGAACTGAATTAATTATTAACGATGCAGATGGAGCTGTCCAAATGATAAGAATAGCTCCTGAGGTGTCATGATCCAAGCTTTCATTAAACCATTTCAGGCATACTAATGGTTTCCCACTGCTCATTACTTACAAGCACTCTTCTCATAGATATAATAACTCTAGTGGCCCGTAGGCGAGACATTCAATAGAAACGCAGAAGTGGGAAGTTTCATCTTCCATAGCATGTTATTTTTCTTCATAGAACATTATTAAAGATGTACACTTATTTAATATTACTAAGCTTTAACAGATTCAATTCAGAAAATTTGGAAATGAAACATTTGTTATAAGAGTACTCCCTAAAAGCATAGAGGATACTATATAATTTATATTATTAAGATTTGTGTCTGAGCTACCCTTTAAAAGTCCTGTATTACCAGAAAAATAAATGCAGGTAAATATATTATTATTCAACAAACATGTATTCTACCATCCTATTGTATCTCAATTCAGGCGACACGCAAGACAATGTTCTACACTCTATTTCACTCTGTGTCTGCGCTGGGACGGTTAGAGGGCAAAGCAATTGCGAGAGAAGAATTACTCTCAGCATCTTTAACTGTGATTGCTACCTGCTGTTTTGTTTTGTTTTAAGTTGGGAACACTGCTCCCCAAAGCCCTTCACATCTCAACTTAGATGATTTGGTAGGCGATAATAATGACACTGTAAATGGGCAATGTAATAAAATGTCCTTTCCCTCTTTTCTTGCTGGAAAATAAGTATATGTGAACATTCACTGCTTCTGCCACGTGAAATGTTTTTTAGTACTCTAAAGTCAGTGTTTATCCTTAGAGACAGAAAATAAACAAAGCTGCAGTACAAAAGAAGTAAACACATATAGAACCAATATCCTTAAAAGGGTCTTCACAATTTTCAACATATCCGTAAGCTTGGTCAAGGGCTGAGGGGGGAAAAAGAAGCTTGAGTCTTTAAGGACCGTATCCCTTCATGTGAGCTATTTGTTTTATAATTCGAGATAGGTTTAGGCAGTGTTAACATCAGTAAACCAAGGACAAAAACTGGGGCAATCATCTGGATTGAATAATTCCAATGAGAAATCCACTTTGCTGGTGTGATTCATACAGGCATTCACCTCAAATTTTCATTTTGCTTTGAATAACTGTGTAAAAAATTCATTTTAGTGACAAATGTGCATATACTTAAAGTAGTTTTATACTTCCTTGAACTACTAAAAATTTTTCTCAATTTTATGAAACGCAAGTTAACCAGAGAAATATCCTAATAGGTTCATTTGTGTCACTTTTAAAAGAAAAAGAATGGTTAACCTGTAATCAAAAGATGTAGGAAGTATCTAAACTTGTTCATGTTTCCTTTTCAATGTTGTAACGGTCAATAACACCTATTTCTAACGATGCTATGATTAGTGAAAAGTTTTAAATACAGAAATCCAAGTATCTTAGCAGCCACATTTTTTTGTTTCAACTATATTTCAAATATTTGACTAACACTAACGTAAGAAGTTTAAAAAATACCTAATGTCAATATACTTATATCATATTTATTTTAAAATAAAAGCTAGCTGGTATTTTAAGTCTTAGAAAACTAACTTTATTTCTAATGGACCTAAAATGGATTTATTATTCACTCATTAATCTAAGCTTAAAATATCTTTTTGACCACCATATAGTTTACAAAGTGGTCCCCTCGATATTTCAAGTACCCACCTGGCACCATACAAAGTTATTACAATATGATTGACTATATTCCTTCTGCTGTACTTTACATCCCCATGACTATTTTGTTACTACCCATCTGTACTTCTTAATCCCTTCACCTTTTTCATCCCCAAAGCCCCTCCTCTCTGGCAACCAACAGTCTGTTCTCTCAAACTAATACAAAATAATGTTGAATGCAAACTGTAATGGAAAAAAAAAAAATCACACACACAAAAAAATCTATCCTTAAAAGAACTTAGGGTATGGACAATTAAAAGTACTAAATTACTGTGTGAAAATTAAGATAATAAATATTAAGTTAATGTTCTTTCACTTCCATAAAACATTCATTTAATTCATAAATGCCATACAAACTTGGTATAGCACTAATATTATAGATTTTGGAGACAGAACTTCCTGAATTAAAACTCTTCGTAAAAACACTCCACTACTCAAAAACAATATACGCTACACATATCAGTTATTCCCTTCTAATTATCAAACTCGTTTCACATCATGCAATCTTAACATGGTTTATATATGAGTAGATTTTCAAACATTATGACATGACATTTTTATCAAACTAAATTAGAAATGAGAAAAAGTACTTTTTAGAGGAGAGAGGATTTCAGAAACAGTACTAATTACAATAAAACAAATTATCCCCTTTTCAATAGCACTGCTAAAGCAGCAAGCTAGAAATGAAGGGAAAATAGTTTGCTTACCAGAATAATGAAAGAAACAGGTCCAATGAAACTCCATATAAAATAGTTATCAACTTGAAGCCAGCAACTATTATGAAAAGAAAAGAAGATGTATTAAGTAGCTTCAATGGACCCTCAACATCACAAGGAAAACTGAAATTCAAAAATCTAATGAACAAAACTATCTTTGTATTTGCCTCTGAAAATTCATTTGTCATGGACAAGAACAGTTTTATTAATTTTGAGTTGGCTTTGCCTTAAAAAGTAGTAATTTATTTACCTACTGGCTTTCATTTCAGTTTTTAAATTTGAGAAAGACGCAGTTATGTTCGTATGAGGGAATAATAAATCCCACCACATCCCAATCCCTAATTCTTTTTTTTTTAATTTTTATTTTTGTTTAAAGTATTACAGATGTCCCCTTTTCTCCCCAATGACCCGCTCCCCCAGTTCCTTCCCCCTCCCCAGTCACTCTCCCCACCAATCCCTAATTCTTAAGACCTCCGACTTTCCTAAGAAAAACTTGAAACTCAATATTCCAAATTATTTCATCATGTTAAAGTTGTCTTCAATTTTTGCCTTTCCGATCTATATGTGAGCTAAAGTGCTTAACCTCTATGAAACACAACAGACAAAAAAATGATTGCATTATGTTTGTTGCAAAACTGCACAGCATAAATATAATACCTCAACTGGGAATGGATGAATACTAGAGGAAAAAAAAATCAAAGCATCGACTCCTACAGTATTAGAGTAAATGATGCATAAACTTATTAAGACAGATTTCACTTAGTGGTTCATTTTTCATATAACACTGAATCCCCACTGAATTTCTTTTATTTGTCTTTCATCATCTGTACAGTCAAAAAGCTTTCTTTAGTCCAAAGAATCTTTATATAACTAATTTTATCAAAGGAATAAATAAACAGAATTAGAAGGCAAATTCATGCCTCCAGCAAATAAAATCCTTAGAAACATGGCTCTGTCCTACCTTCTGTCACTTTCCATAAATATCTATATTTTTATAAATGAAAGACAGTGACTTATTTTAAGCCTTTCAAACTGCCTGATAAAATATTATCAAAGTAAAACATATGGGGAGGAATGTGCTCCTGTCTCAGTTCAGAATGAGAGTTAGCTAGAGGGTCCACTGCACAAAGAGAGCTAATGAAGCATTAGCTTAAAACTGAGTAGTTAAACCTGTCAGATGCTTTAAGTTCAGAAGAATTTTTACTTAATATCTTTCTAAAGGCCAAAAAGTTATTTACTTTTTCAATTTGTTTCAGGTCAATCTTTTGTGTTAAAAAGTAAGTCCGTAATTTAGAATCTGCCTCCACAGAGTACAGATCCTCTGAACCCAGAAAATTACAAAAGACTTGATTGTAATTTGTGCACGGCATGCCCATTCTCTTTCCAATAAAGCTTTCAGAGGCTATTTGAGTCTGTCAGGGAACCTCACTGACAGCTAACAGGCTTTAAAAAATTATTCACTTGAAAAACACTCAGGTCGCTTGCAATTACTTACGCTTTTTTTGTTCCATAGCTGTTATAGTCGATAGCAGCTGAAACTCCAACCACTGTGGCAGGAAACAAGTAACCCGCAACATAGTAATATTTCTTCCTTGAATATTCACTTTCAAAAACTTCAACTAACATTAGGTAGAGCTGCACACCTTCTAAGCACATCCAGGCAAAAGCAGCCAAAAAGAAAAAGTGTAGAAGTCCTGCAAATATTGGGCATGCGATCTATAGAAAAGGGAACAAACAGAACGAGGGAGAACAGGTGAATGTAAACGGCCCGCTCCAAAGCCGAGGGTCCCTGCGCCGGTGCTCACGACTCTCTCTAAAATACATCGTTATTTAAACACTGCTTTCTTAAAATTCTTTTTTTCCCCCCCCAAAATGGAAATACTGCCAAATTTGAAGAATTTAATGCTTATAGTATAATGCCAGGTGTGCTAGAAATTTTTTCACTATAAGACATCACTATTTGTAGTGAAATAAAAAATTTTTTTTCAAGGAATAAGAAAACATATCTTAATTTCTCTTCTAGAATTATCCATTATTAAATCTTTAATATTCTACTTGGAGATGATCTGTTTCCTAAGTCTGCAGAACAGCTGTTTCCAAATATATTATTTCTATTTTTTTATGTACCAGAATTTTAAAAATTTGCTTTGATGACACATACCTCAGCTCTAATTACCTAACATTATTTTCCTGTCATATGTGGAGGATTCTTACATTCACCCCAGTGCAGGTGAATACAGGGTGAAAAATTACTAAGTTCTGTTTCTAACATGGAAATCTCATGACAAATAAAGTGCTCAGAATATGAAGAAATGATCACTGGTCAGAATAACTATGTGAGAAAACTAAAATTGTAAAAACAGGGTCTTTCCATTTCAGTAACCCCAGCATTCTGCTAATCAAATTATGTCTTAGTAACAACCCCCAAGAATGCAACTGTACCTAAATATGAGAAATGAATGAACTCATGACAACTTTACTTAATGACTGGGCTGTCTTTTCATTTACTACAAATTATCCTTCAATTGTGCCATGTCAATTAGATTGTTACGAGGTCAAATATTAGTATCAGCATATGAGGGGATTCACACTTGTCATAATAATTTTCAGAGATCCAAGGTCAATAAACTGAAGGGGTACTTACCCTGTAGTCTGTCTTATCAATGCCTATTAGAAAAATAAATTCAGCAATGAAAAGGTTGATACAAAGATTCTTGTGAATTGTATTACGGTCACTCTGTAGGCCACGGAAGAAGCAGAAGGTAAAAATGCAGATGGCCAGGCAAACAAGGGAAATGACAATTCCCACCCAGGTGATAACTCTAAGGAGTAATTCGTGAACTCCGTCTTTGTACTGAAAATAAAAACAGATAAGAAACGTTAATATTCCTCATTACATCAACTAAAGGTGAGATAGTTTTCAAATGTGATAGCTCATCTGTTAATACTGAGCTCTCTGAACATTCATGTGTGTTCAAATAGGGCTCAATACTAAAAAGAAATTTTGATCATATAGGACAGATCAATATCATCAACTTTTATATCCAAAGAATGACCTATGAAAGTGTAAGATTCTACTAGAAAGTAATGCAAGAGCCCAATTATTTCAAAGTAATTGAAATAACTGCCTATATAAACATATAGAAAATATACTTAGTTATGATTTAAAATACTTGGTATTTAAATGACTTTCCCAGCTAACGTACAAGTCAAATTTTAAGTGTGAACTTTCCCTTTGGGTTTTTATATTTATATACTAAGAGTTGAGTACACAACAGATCTGAGAGCTTTCATGCTAAAATATTTTTATCTTCTGGCTATTATTTTCTTAATCACAAAAAGGAACACTTCCTGGGTATATACCCAAAAAACTCCAAAACATGTACGTATTCGCAAAGATATATGCCCCCGATGCTCATTGAAACAGTATTCACGGTGGCCAAGACATGGAAACAACCAAAGTGTCCTGCAATAGAGGACTGATAAAGAAGATGCGGTACATGCACACAATGGACTACTACTTAGACAAAAGAAGGGATGAAATACTGCCATTTGTAACAACGTGGATGGCCCTTGAGAATACTATGCTAAGTGAGTCAAGTCAGGCAGAAAAAGCTAAGAACCATATGATTTCACTCATATGTGGGATATAAAACTGAAACTCATGGACACAAACAAAGGTGTGGTGGTTGCCAGAGGGGAACTGAAGAAGGTCTTAATATATGGTGATGGGAGAAGATATGACTTTGGGTGGTGAGCACACAGAACAACATACAGATCTTTTAACAAAGAAACCCACACCTGAAACCTATATGTTCATATTAACCACTGTCACCCCAATTAATTTAAAAAAAAAAAGGAATCCTAAGAAACATTCCAGAAGCCATTCCGACCTTTCAAAGTCTGCAGTTTTGCAGTGTGCAAAATGATTAGGAAACTTAAAAGTTGTGAAATGAGATTTGAACATTCATGATGAGGTGGGTATTAAACTTTAGAGCCCTCTCTCTTTCGTATGACCTATTGCTGTTCAGTCCCCAACCATCTCTGCCAAAGGAGAAAAATTTAGAACAAGTCTGTAAAGCCCATGATTTTGAGATGGAACAAGAAATATAGTGCCAAGGTTTCCTAAAATACATGGCCAGTGTACAAACAATTAGAAGTCCACATTACTCTGCTTTTTAGTTACAATTAGCACCCAAAGAAGGGATTGTCAACAAGCTGTTTTGAATCTCTGAGGTTTTTCTTTGCTACTAATTAGAAGTGCAAATACTTACTGTAATTTCTCTGTGGGCCATGAGAATTGCAAAATTGGTTAGGTGGCTGCATGCACACGTTGTACGAGTTTTATTAGTGTCAACCAGCTTGCAGCCCTGGGTAGACCAATATCCCATCATGGTTCTCTCTGAGTAGTTCCAGAAGGAGCAGTTTGCATTGAAATAATTGTCAGGCTGGGAAATAAAATGACAAGATAAAATTAGGATTTTACACTCTAAGATGGCAATAGCAATTGTTTAATATGTGTAAAAGGTAATTTAGATTAAACTTTGCATGTTTCGGACTATAAAGTTTTTCATCAGCAAAACTGTAGACTACGTTATACAAGGCAGATACCGAACTTAAAAGGGGCTTTATAGTCCGAAACACTAAAGTGTACCCTAAATTACCAAAGACCCATTTTACACAATTACAATTTCCATCTTATGATTTTACATTCTGATCGTACGACAGAATCATTTCTTTTCCTTTTCTGACATAATTAGACCCATGAATTCATTCTAAGAAAATTCTATAAGAACCAAGTGTTTTAAAATCCATTTCCCACGCTGGGCTCATTTTTGTTCTCAGTGACACATGAGCAACGTTAAGGTTCTTAAAAGAGCGAAATCAGCTGCAGCAGATATAATATCAATACCACACAAATTTATTTTTCTTTGCCCCTTCTGGAGATCCACTGGGCTATCGGTGGGCACTTTTCACTCTACATATAACAAATGCCAAAATTCTTCAGTCTTCCAACACAGTGTAATTCTTTAACTACCAACTTGTACTCTAAGGCATGTCTCTTCAATCCTAGATTTTTAAAAGCACAGTACTTGATAACAATTTTGTCAAATATGATCAATAAAACCAAAAAAGATCTGCCACTCTAAAAAACCAGAGTCCTGTCAGTTAACACTCTGGTATCCTGCTGCTAAGGCAAGAGTTAATTTTCATTCTAAAACAAATTACAGTCATTTACATTTTCCTGTTGATTACTGTATTAGCTTTCATTAAGAATACACGTAAGTTCTAATAATCACTGAACCTCAATTAGTTTTATGTTCACAGACTTAAATAAACTTATCTCTTTGACCTAGTCCAACATTTGAAATTCAAATGAAAAGATCCTTCCTTCCTCTCTGCCATCTCCCCATTCCCCCTCTCCCCATGTCCAGCATGTCAGCTTTGCCTTCCTTCCTCGCTGGTTTTATAACCTCCCACTACTTCACTAACATACATAACTTACATCAATGTGTGGCAGGGTGAAAAGCACAGGATCTGTCAAGTATACTCGGCTGGATTCTTTATTGATTGAAACTGAAATGACGTGGGAATTCACCGCAATGGTGCTATTACGACCAATAAAGTCAGCGCCCAGTTTTATGGTTGCGTTTTCTGTACTGAGGAACTGTCCCAGGCTCCGGTAAATGATGAACACCAACTTTGCAAGTCCTAGAAAAATACAAACAGTCTCATGACTTTACAGGTACTGTGTTTACTACTATTAAAAAAAAAAAAATTATATTAAAATAAGAATAAAATGAAAAAGTCCTTATGGAATCTTTATTTAGATTGAGTTCACTGGGAAACAGTAAAGCATTATTTTAAACCTGCTTTTAAATGTTAGGGGGTATTTGTTATATAAGGAGTCAAATACTCAGCATTTTAGTGCGAAAAGGTATAACTGAACAAAAAAAACCTGTCCACAGGATTTAGAAGACGGTTCCATCTTACCATTCCTGCTGTTCTGTTTGACAGTGTTTGCAGAGAGCTGGATTGAGCTGCCTGCTCCTTTGATGCCCAGAGGAAATTTGAAGTCTTGGACCTGTCCTTCTGTACTGAGTACTGCAACTTCCAGAACTGGATGAGGCAAAGAAATAAAGAAGGAGGAATAGGAGAGCACTGTTTAAACTACAAAGAGCAGATGATAATTGCACAAAAAACAGTTTCTTTTTATCTACTTACAAAACTTTACTGTTAGGGTTCAACAAAATATGAAATAAATTACTCTAAGAAGTTCTTAAGCCTTGACTATTCTAAAAAAATTTCCTATAATCATTTTCACATATTACATACGTTTCTGTGTAAACATTTTCTTTATAGTTTTATATTTTTGGTCATGAACTAATTCCAGACTTTTAGCCTATGAATATGAACAGTGTATGAATTCATAACACAAAAATTTCAAAGTTTCATTTAAATTATTCAAAACATTTCAAAATGGTATTTTTGGCTCTTTATGTTAAATAACTTTTCCATGGGTATTTACATGTCAATGGGAAAACTATGAAGTATAAATCTGAATGTCTTTATTGCATGTATACATCTATTTATATGTATGACACATTTTAATACATAAGACTACACAGGTCAGTTTTGCAATAATATATTTTCCTCCAATTTCTAAATGTAGTAAGACCAGCAAAGCTTATTTAGGAGAAAATGTCTGGCAAGATATTAAAATTCCCCATTAATTCTCACTAGTAACCATTAATCTTTACATATTTAAGTTGGGCAAAATAGGCCCCATGTGCCAAATCTGGCCTGCCACCTGCTTTTGGAAATAGAAGTCTTATTGGAACACAGCCATGCTTACTTATTTACATATTGTCTTATGGCTGCTTTGGTACTGCAATGCCAGTTAAATATTTGTAACTTAGACCTCATGGCCTGGAAAGCCTAAAATATATACTATTTGGGTTTTCACAGTAAAAGTTTGCCAAGCAAGGGCAACACATATTCTAACTAATTCAATAAATACAGTCCATATATTTTCTCTGAATAACACCCTCTCTAATGATGTAAATCCTTGCAAAGCTATTTCTATACTTAGACAAACATGTATGTGTACACACATACACACACATGATGAATTTACTCCCTTTATTCCTTTTCACAAAAATGAGCTTATACCATTATAGAGTAACTCTTGGATATTTATTTATTTCTTATCTTTCAGAACTTTGTTTTGTAAAATACATATAAATTTAGCTGTGAATAGGAAATCATAATCCTGGGAGATTTTTATATGCTATCAGACCACATGTCAAACAACTAAAATACAAGTTTATCATGAAAGTCATATAACTCCTAGAATTCAATGAGCTGCAGAAGCTTACTGAAATACTTATTTTATTGGCCTATGCTTAGAAAGATTAAGCTGGTGGGCAGATGAATGACCTGCTCTCCTCATATCAGATGTGTGGGTAGGGGGTAAAGGGGAATTAGAAGAGTAACAAAAATGCACATCTAATATATGTCTCTTTCACGGAAAGGCACTCTAAATCGTCATTCTTAAAACAGGATGGAAGACAGGGTGAAAAAAGGAAATCCTTTGAGTTTCATGAAATGCTCCAAATACAGATATACATGTACAAAGAGTTCATTTCATTCAACAAATATTTACCTATTAGTGTTTCTGAGTGGCATGCTCTACCACTCAAAAATTCTATTTCTAAGCATATGTGTGCGTATGTCTAGAAGGCACACATACATTTGAACAAGACGACATATAAAAACTTTCACTGTAGTTTTCTTATAGTATCAGCAAAAAAGCATAAGCCACTAAAATATCTATCACTGGCACACAAATAACTCTGAAGTCTTCTTAGATCAGATGAATGAACTAGAGATGCATGTATCAACATGCATAAATATGAAAATTATCATAGCAGAAAGAAAATGTTCAATTACATGTGTAATGTGAAATCATTAACTTTAAAAACATAAAAAGTAATTGTTAAATGTACATTACCAGCAGAGCAAAAAAAAATATTTTTTTAAAAAGCTTACTAATGCTAACAAGCAATTTAAGGATGACAGGTTACTCCCTTCTTGATCTGATCAGGAAAGAGGCGGCCCAGAGGATTTATAACACATTATCTAAAACTATTTCTTTCTCCCCAGTTCTGAAGTGAATATGGTAAAATACTAAGATGAGGCTCAGCTGGGTGACTGGAACATGTTTACAATATTCTCCATTTCTGTGTGCTTGAAATAATACATGTTCAACGGATTCCCTGAAATTGAATAAACGTGATTCATAGGAGCAGAGCCTCATCGACAACTAATGCCGTAGATAGGATTTTAATATATTCTCTGACCCCTTTCTCAAATTCGTCATAGAGTACCTGCTGCAATGAGAGGAGAGGGGAAGTAAGGAAGGGAGCACACAGGGAAAACTATGGCTTCAGCCAGGAGACCCACCACATCGCAGGCTCCATCAACCTGAGGCCCGGGGTAAAAACCACATGGAGCAGAGCCAAAGCCAAGCCTCCAATGGTGACTCGGCAGGACAAAGTATAAACCTTCTCTTGTAGGGAGCTGCTGTCACTTTGGGGGTTTTGTTACTGCAATGTAACCAAGCTTAAATCGACAGATACAATCATGCTGGCTGCTAAACCCATTGGGAAAATAAATGATAGGGAATTTTATAATGGATGAATTAGGCTGATAATCCTGAACCACCTAATCAATCATAAGCTCACAAAGAAAGACAATCAAACATGTGCCTCTTGAATAGGAAGCAACAGAAAGTTATTAGGGGGGAGGGTGCGTAAAACCTACACCTGACCTGATCAAGCCTCCTGATCTAATTATCAGTATATATCGATCATGGTAAAATGGTAACATGAGGATGAAATATGCCAAATCCAGAATGTGGGATATTCTACAGACAAATTATCTGTTCAAGTTCTTCAACAAGAATGAAAAAGGTTTTAAAAAATAAGCTGTAGGCTTTTAATTAAAAGAGACTTGAGCAATGTATCAATCAAATGTAGGACATGAACTTTGCATTTGGTTTAAAAAATTAAGTAATTAAATATTAACAAATTTATAAAAATCAAGTGCATTTAAGCACCTGTTTGTTATCTTTTGAAGCTATTTTTGTTCATTTTTAAACTATGACAATGACATTGTGTTTTCTTTTTTAAAAAGTACAGGATATTTACCAAAGTATTTACAGTAATAATAACATGTTAGGATTTGCTTTAAAATAATACAATAACAAGAAGAATAAGTGAAACAGGATTAGGGTAGATGTTGAAGCTGGGTAATAATTTTTTATCAGAATTTAAAACTTCTGCTGCTCTCAAGATATCATTAAGAAAAAAATTTTTAAAGTCACATACTGAGGAAAACATGCAGAGCACATATACTCAACAAGATTTGTATTGAGAATATATAAAGAGTCTTTATAACTTATTACTGAAAACAAAAAAAAATTAAAAATGAGCAAAATATATGAACAGACACTTCACAAAAAGATATATGAAAGGCCAATAAGCAGATGAAAAGAACAATTATCAACAAAATGTAACTTAGCAACCATACAAGGACAAAATAAGACCAAAATGAGATGCCACTACAAACCACTAGGCTAAAATTAAAAAGACATTTGAGAAGATAACCTTAAATGTTTGTAAGAATGTGGAGCAACTGGAACTCTCATTGCTGCTAAGGGTATAAAATGGTACAATGACTTGGGAAAAGAGCAGCTTTAATAGTAACAGTCAGAGTAGAAATAACTTAAATGTCTAACAAGTGAGTAAGTGTACAAATAGTGGTATGTCCTTAAAATGGAATACTACTCAGCAATGAAAAGGAGTGGACTACGGATGCTCGCACCAGCATGGATGAATCTCAAAAACATTATTTCTGCATAAAAGAAGCAAGGTCAAAAAAGAGTATATGTGGTATGGTTCCACTCAACGGAAGTTCTAGAAAAAGCAAAACTAAACTACAGTGACAGAAAACAGATCAGTGGTTGCCTGGAGCTAGGAGTACAAGAAGACTGACTGCAAAAGAGTATAAAGAACCCTTTTGAGGTGACAGAAATGCTGACCATGCTGTTAGGTAAATGGGTGTACATTTGTCAAAACTCATCAAACTGTACACTTACAACTGTTCTTATTATATATAAGTTATATCTCAAAGTTGATATTTAAAAGCCATATCAGATACAGTTACAGCAGATATAATTATACTATTTTTATGAGGTTATACATAAGGGTAAACCATACAATAAAGTAAATTAAGGGTTCAAGGAGAAATCACTAAGGAGAAAAATCAAACTGTCTTAATAACCAAAGACACTACAACCATATTCTAAATGCAGAAAAGAGAATCCAGAGAGTGAAGACATAAAAAGATAATGGGCCATCTTATTCCTCCATCTAAAACGGGAATAAGTCCTCAGGAAAAGTTGAATGTAATCCTCATACTAAATCATGTATAATATTTGTCGCAAGACTGTTCATATCTTAGAAATAAAAAGACGTAACTATATTAAAATATGTAAAATGACTTTGACAGTAATAATTCTTGGGTAATCCATATTTGCATATGGTTCAGGGCATTATTTTTGAGAAGTCAAAAATGTGTACTACAGCCCGGCCGGGCGTGGCTCAGCGGTTGAGCATCAACCTAGGATCCGGGCAATCAGGGTTTGATTCCCGGTCAAGGCACATGCCTGGTTGCAGGCTGCAGCTGATCAATGACTCTCTCATCATTGATGTTTCTATCTCTCTCTCTCCCTCTCTCTTCCTCTCTCTGAAATCAATAAAGATATATTTAAAAAAAAAAAAATGTGTACTACATCCTATAGGAATTCCCACCCATAATGTTCTTTAAATTAAAAATTTAAAAACACACACACAAAAAAACAGTATGAAGAATAATCCCTTAGGGCTCTGAAAACACAGAAAATATATTAGGAAAAATATATTCCTGGACATTTAAATTTGCAGACTATGTTTCAAACGGAGATAAAATATCTGAGACATATCCTCAGAGTTGTTCTGCATTATGCAAAGCTAATGGGAGCACAGACTATCAACCTGGCCTGTCAAATTTTCTGGCACACTTGGGAGAAGCATAAGAGGGAAATTTCAGTTTGAGGGATTTTTGTTTGTTTGTTTTCAAAACAGTCCTTAGAAGACTTAGCAAACAAACTGAGGCCGTAACATGCCACTTGAGATAACACTTTCCATGACTCATCTTTGTCTACACTCCTTTATCCTCACAGGTACATCACTGGGAACACTTGAGAAGACTTGTTTAAGGTATATCTTAGGAATTTCATTATACTAATAAACAAATTAACCTCAAAAATAATAAAAGCTTTAGACAGAAGGGGAGAGCTTTATTCATTCTGTATTACTACTAAGGCTAAGGTAGAGTCCCACTTTCCTTGTGACTGGTCTCCCGGATCAGGACTGGCCAAATTACTTGGACTTCACTGAATTTGAAGTTATTGAGTTATGTATCCTAAAACCTCACAGTAAATAAAAACAGGATTTTAAAAATACTTTCTTTCTTTCTAGAAATTCATTTATTTAAATAAAGTTTTGAGTTAAATCCAAGTTTCATAATCTGGTTAATGTCTCTCTCTTCTAAATACCTTACTTTTCAGCATTTTTTAATATAAAGTCCCATGATTTAAGCTGACACAATTAGGTAATGAGATATGGCATCCCAGATAGCAAGACTCTGTTCATTATCTGCTGTTCCAGATATATACTCTTTTGGTGAAAGGCTAGTCTATGGGGTTTTTTTACATTTACGCTTGGGAAACTTTTTAACTTCATTTACTAAGGGGCACTACAAAACTTCATCTAAGCTCAAACTCGCTGAGCTGAATAACTGACAGTTTTAAATCAGTCAAACCTAAATTAATATAATTTTACTGTACTTCTTTCAAATATCATCACAAGTTAATTCTTGACTCTTGTGGCTAGCCCTTTAATTCTAAATCATGCTTCAAAACTTTCGGCAGCTATTTTGCAATCTATGAAGCATGGGTATTCTGCTTTACAGAAGATGTAGTTCACTGACCACATTTTCACCTGAAGGTAGTTGTGTTTAATACAAACATTTGCCTCAAATTCTGTTTGCCTAAAATATCTGACTGGGAGAACACATTCCAGAAAGTTATTTAAATTCATTAGGAACATAATATATGAAATGGAAAAGCATTTGACACAGTTCCATAGCAAGCACTTTCATTACTTCAGCAATCCATATTCAGGCATTCAAGCACTCTAACACATTTTTCCTTTAATGATTTTTCAGTTGGAATTTAAAAAAAAACCACCACCACCACATGACACCAACCTTTAAAAGATATAAGAAAAATTTTGGCTTTTGCATTAATTTTATGAAATGTGATCAATAATGTCTCTTGTTAGCAGACAAAAATACTTCAACAAAAGAGAAGTCTGGCCCTGAGAAATAACTCATTGGATTCAGAATGGAAACATCATTCTCTTAAACATCTGTCTTCTAAATCAAAATTAAAACCTGACAACAGATTCACTTACCAATATTTTCTGTGGGCATTGAGACTCTGGTTGGTTCTACCAGATTGTCAGCCAGGACAAAAGCTCCTTCTTCCAAGGTATCCAGTAACATTGTTGCAGTGTGTGCTTGCTCCGAAGAATTCATGTGCTTCCAGGATTCCAGAGCTTCAGGTTTCAGAAGGTTGTCCACTGTGTCAACAATTGCCTGCATCCATTAGGAAACCATCATTAGTTCTGACTACTTCTAGTACCAAGGTGATTTTCAATCACTGACTAGCGACAATTGTAATATTTATCTGTCATGATGATTTACTCTTATTTCAAGATGGAAGAACACCTTGACAACATATATCTGGTCAACTTATAACATATCTTACTATTGCAAAACAGGATTAATTGAGGATTAGTAGGCTACTATTTGATTATAAAGAGTAAGTGTAAAAAGATGGCTTTTTCGTTTATCTAATCATCTCAGCTGTTGAAAAGATAGACAACCAGCGACAGCTCTTAACCTGAGGTATTATTCTTACATGCACAGTCACTCCTAGTTATAATCTCAAAACTTGAATGTTCTAAATAGAAAACACTGATGCCTCTGGAGTAGCCTAAGAGTTATGCTTGAAAAGTAAGACATTGTTTTTTGGAATGTGAACCAAAATTTAATAACCAAAATTGTGCCTTATAACGTTGTCTATTAATTACCACGGGGGAGGGGAGGATTTCAAAGTCTGTAAATTATCTGTGAACATTTTCACTCTTCCAATTCCCTGTCCAGCTAAAAAATTCTTGAGTATACCTTAATTCACAAACAGTGATCTGTTTTTAAAGGAATCAATAAAGCAATCAAAATATTTAAAGCCTATACTAATAATGTAATGGAAACAGGAAGGCAGAATAAAGTCTCCATAAACACCCAAGTTGTAAAGATTCACGGATGTAGACTTATTTTATTATTACGCAAAATAACATTAAATAAAAATATAACCCCGTCAGCTAAGCAACTGAAGGCAGGTTTTTGTACTGATTTACTGTAGCTGTCTACTAACTATGGCTTGGACAACTGAAATCACTAGATTTATTTATTCTATCCCATTTACCTAGTCGTAATGTGTCATGAAGGCCAAATGTAAACTGTCCTGATCTACTGGTAATCGCAGATGCAAAAAGAACATACATTGTACAAAGGACAACAAAAATTGCTAATTTGAGAGATTATATTAAAATGAGCAGGGGGAAAAGTTGTCCGAGGCTACTGTCAGAGTAAGATTAATTAGCTTAATCCATCTTAATATCCTTGTTCTGTCTGCCTTGTGAGCCACCACGACCTTCCTGGCAGGTGAAGATACTTCCAAGGGGCATTAAAGGCTTTTTTCTTTCTCTATTGGGAGATAGAATACTCAAAATGCTCACACTGATACTGCTGCAGCCATTAACTAGAGTGGAACAGAAATTGGTCTGCTGAGGCCAGATTCATTAGTCACCGAGAAATACAGACTAGAGCCTCTAATCTAAGTTACAAATGAATCCTCTGTCACAAAGCAAGAAACCGCTTCATTTGCATAGTTTAAATCAGCTTCTGATTGGTAATTTTAGGAGTTTTATTAGTCTTATCTGAACAGAGAAACTCATCTGTGACATGCTGGAAATGACACTGGTCAGAAATTAAGGCCATAGTGACATTTACTATGTATACACATAACTCACTGATGGCGTAGCTTTATTAATCTGAAATACTCCTTATTTATTATCATCAGTACTTTTCTCCTGGAATCAAAATGATCATTAGCCTAATCCTCTCCCTGGAGTAGTCTCTCCTTGCCACAGAAAAAAAAAGCTATTCTTTTTCCACTGAGACATTTGTCCTGGGCAACATACCAATTATGACATTTCACACATTAAGGATACGTTTAAGGTGAACTGAAATTTCAGCATGACAAATTCTATGCTCTTTAACAGTTATTTCTCTGCCCCCATTAAGGAGGCTAAAACGGGCCGTGGCCAGGGTGGCTCAGTTGGTTGGGCATTGTCCCATGCACCAGGAGGTCACAGTTTGATTCCTATTGGGGGCACGTTCCCAGGTTTGGGGCTCCATCCCCAGTAGAGGGTGTACAGGAGGCCGCTCAGTGACTCTCTCTCATCGATCTTTCTCTCTCCTCCTCTCCTTTCCTCTCTCTAAAATCAATAAAAATGTATTTTTTTAAAAAGTAAAAAAGGGATTTTCAGAATATTGCTACCTAAAAACAGACTCTCCCACCACCTTTTCTTGTAAAGCTCTGAGATCCTACAATGTTTCTCAGTAACCAGTGAGAGGCCATTCTCTTTTCTCCAGACCCTGCCAACAAATACTGGTGAAGCCATCGCTTTTGAATAACCTCTGTTCTACAAAACTGGAAACTTATCTTGTTTTGTTGTTACATGTATAATAATCAGTTAAGGTTTGATTTACTAGTGATACGGTCCCTAGATGAGCAAGATCAGAAAGTAATTATCCCCCCCCCAAAAAAACATTTAGAATTCAGAATGAAACAAAATTGCAATGTGGTCCACAGCACTAGCATGGCATAACCACTGTTAGCCTCACCCAGCACGTTTCCTATTACTTGGATATACCTGGGAGAAAAACTGGCCGGAACAGACAAGGCTTCTCAGCCTAATAGCGGCTTTCTGTTCCTATCAGCCTGATAAAAACCAATATATAACACATATTGATAGCACTGTCACATTTTTTTATATTTCATTTCTAGTAACTCTTCCCAACATCGACCTGATTCTAAAAACGACCCCGAAAATTCTCAGGACAAAGCCTACCTTATTTAAGAGTATGCCACAGATAAGAAAGCAGTGACTTTTTCATGCACATACATTAGGACTATACAGTCTTTGATATGATAAACTGCCAAGAATATATCATAGCTGTGTTGATACTCAAGTTACTTTTCAATCCACAGAGATGACAACAGGAAACAAGGAGACTATATGATTAGTTTCCAATTCAGAGGATATTTCATTAAAATTCTTGTACATTTGGATGAATGGAAAAAAACAGCAAAAATTACAAAAATAAATTATTTGCTTATTCTGAGAGCAATATACCTGTGAAAAGCCAACATTTGTACAGCTGATATGGGGCACATTATATAATTATCAAAGACTGAAACACATTGGATCATGCAGCAAATGATAAAGCGTGGCAGGTAGCCGAGGAGGGGAGAAAGCAGGGTGACGGCACAGGAGAGATACCTTAAGGTAAGCCCTGCATGTCTTCTCTCGTTTTTGGAGCTTTTTAGTAAAAGAAAAGAAAATCAAAGGTTAGATTTTATCTGTTGAAAATGAGGAAAGAAGAAATCCTCAAAAATTTAGCTGGTACTCCCGATCAGAATGTATTAGGTACCGTAGTCTTCTGGGTTTCGTGGGTCTGCACGACTGCGAAAATTGTGCATTTCCAGTTTTTAGCTGTATGTTACAAAGTACACTAATCCAAAGGATCTTGATAAAACTAGAGACAAAATATGTGGTCAAAAAGGGAGCAGGAGGCTGCCTATTTTTTTCACCCTATAAAACCATACTAGCCACAAATTGTGGATTCGTGTGAATCTCATCTAAACGCTTATTTTATATATGGTTAAAATAACTATTAAATTTTTGTCACAGTATGAAAAATTAATAGCACTGAGACACTATATTCCTAGAGGGGGAAACTTGTCCATCTTCCAAAACCTGCCATTAAAAACAGGTTTATTTTCAGTGGCTAACGTTCTTACAGGTGTCACAACGGTGTTGCAACCCTAAGCGTATATACAAAGTATGTATGTTACACAACACAGTCTCTACACAGAGTCTCCCCAAGAGCATGTAAGTCATTCTAAAGCGAGACTACTGACCATACGCAGGCAGTCGTTTGCCAACAACGAAGATCACCCTCAGGTAGTTAATTTTGTTGTTGTTAAAGCCACATTGTGTTGTTGTTAAAGCCACATTGCTCCTTTCTCAACTGTAATTCTTTCTTGGGACATGAACCAAATTAGAAGTTTTGTTTCTAAGTGTACGTCAAAGGGGCCAGAAGTTTGGCAGTCAACTGCTATTAGAATCCAGGGCTGCCATACAAAATATCTAATTGAATATAACAGAAAATGCCTACTTACCTTGTTATAACTCCGTCCAGCTGAATCTTTTTCACTCGGTTTCAGCTCCTGCAGCTGTGCATCCAGAATGTCCACCAACTGCTCCATCAGCCTCACTGAAGAACTCACATCCCCAGCAAACACCGGCCCTTTGGTATGTTTAGCCAGCTCATTGGCAAGACTAGCAGCATTTTCTCCACTTCTGATCTGAAATGCCAATTTACATGATCTCAGTAAGATTTCTCGTTCTGTTTGTGGCTTCTCTCCTTCTGAGAATCTTTGTTGTGGTGAAAAATGTATTTGCAAATGTGTCAAAATCTGCAACTAATTGAAACCAATAACTTTCTCTTCACTGCAGATGATTAAAGGTTCTTACATCCTCAACATGCAAAATAAATTCTTAACCAGACATTTAAAAGAAACAAAAGGGAAGAAAAAAGAAAACCAGAAATCCTTTGTAAAAGTTTTCAGGCCGCACTCTCATTTCACTGTCACCATTTTCAACTGCTATTTTAAAATCTTATTTATTTATTCCCATGGTCCAGAAATTGAAATCAGAATAAAGTCCGTATGACACTAAGGGTTACCATCTACATTTGCACTTCAGAAAGGTAGATGGGAAAGGAGAAACTAAAATGTCACTGTCTTCCGTTATAATATCAAATAATTTTACTTACAGTCTACTGTAAATATTTATTCTATCATAATCATCTGTGATATAAACATCTGCTTGCAGTCTGTGGATTCAGTTGCAAACATAATGATATTTGATTTATTAGTCCAATGCACTATTTGTCTTACAAACATCAAAAGAAACAGAACTAACTAAATATGATTGAAATTAAGCAAGTATGTACTCATTAAAAAGCTTACCAAAGAAAACAGCATGCCCCAAAACATATGTAACTTTGAATAAATAGTTTACAGACAAAACTATGCATAATTTTTTTACTTTTATACCGAACAAAGAGAAATGAAGCTGGTTTTAACGTACAAAGCTAAATCATTTATGTTAGAAGTTAAAGCCCTCAATCACCAATGTGTATCATATTAAAAGGTTCAAACCAACCTTCTGAGCCAGCTGATTCACCCAGTGTGAGGTGCAGTTGCTGAGATCGGGGCCCTTAGGGTTCCATGTTCCAGTGGAAGCCATGCAGAGATACGAGGCCGTTCCTGCAACAGATGTACAAAACAACAGTGAAATTGAAACCATTTTTCTGCACGCATTTGGGAAATCAGCTTGGATGAGCCTGCCCTGCGTGCTAAACTTTGAATAAACGCTCATGGAAGTAGTTGACAATAACTGACAAAAAAGTAGGGTAAAATGCAGACTATAAACAGTAATTATAAAGTCAGCATAGAAATATCAGACATTTACAACAAACAACAAAAAGCCCTTGATTTTCTTGGGACTCATCCAAAATGATACTTGTGATGAGAAAGAGACAGCTGTAAGGAAGGCTCACTAGTGTCCATGGGCAAAAAATGTCAGGCTTGACCTAGGACTTGAAGAAGGAGAGGTAATTCAGGACCTGACCTTAAGTGATTTTTACAGTTTAAAAACGACAGATGCCACGTTACTGAAGTAACTAGAATAATGAAGTTTGCTACTGTGAATATCTCCTTCCTCAAGTAAAATCACTTCGGTGTCATTCAGAATCTACCCAAAGTAAGATTTAAAATGTATACACAGTATTTTACAAGAAATACCTCTTGTTCCCTTGGGACATGGCCGTTCAACCATCACTCCCCTGTGTGTCTGAGGCCACCATATCCCCCTCGATTCTAATGCTTCGCAGAATCTCTCTGGCAGGGGAAAAATATTTGTTACAGGAGGAATTTTGGTTGTAGAAACTGCTGGAGGTGGTTTAGTCCCTTTGCTTCCTTCCTGTGATCCAGCTACAGTTGTGCTCATGGGGCCTTTCTGTGAAGTAGTGCTTGTGGTTGATACTGTGGTTTTGAACAGCTCAGCTGAAGAAGTTATTGTCACAGCTGTGGTAGGCACTAGGGAAAAAAGATCAGTGTGTTAATCTCAAACACACACTCCCATTCACACACGTGCACGCACATGCAAAAGCCCACCCATCCAACTACCCCAAAGCCAACAACATGAGCAGTCCTGAGAACATCAGTACTCGGGAGGAAAAATAAACCTCTTCAATGATTCCAATTTATTCCTATTGTTGGCTAAGCGAAGGCAGTTTAGGCTTTACTATAGGTTTTACTGTATGACTCCAATTGTGTTAGGTTTACTTCTCAATGAAATATTTGAAAATACAGTTTAAGTATAATTTCACCATATATCAACTAACAGGAAACGGACAGCTTTACATAAAGTTTCAATGTACAAACCAAATACATTATGTCACTACGAAATGACTTACAAAAATTAGTTTCTTGTATAAGCAATCAACTTCCAAGTATCAACAAAAGTCTGACGATTACATATAATTAGGACAATAGAAAATTGAAAGTCACCCACTCTACATCTTGCAGGAATATAAATACTGTGACATCTTTCTACCCGGCAGCCATTCTTGCTTGAGAGGTTTTGGAGCACGCCTGATTAGATCCAAACAGAAGATACGTTTGGCATGTGCGTGCTGTTTCACTGAGGAAACATCCGAGGCTTCAGATTCTTTACTTTTGAAAACGCAGGTATGAAAAAGCTACTAGTTCTGGGAGCAGGTTATAATGCAATCTCTTATCAAGATAACGGGTTACTTCAAATCATGCCTGATTCACAACCATACGTCACTGCATTCCACTGTATCTCACTGACCCTTCAGAGGCTACAAAAGGAACTACAGCGACGCACTTAAAAGGACAAATTGACAAAGACGTTTTTAAAAGGTTATTTTTTGACTTCCAACATTACTCTCAAACTGTTAAATCCAATAGGTTAAAAAATTAATGGAGCTTATGTTTCCTTCATTAAATACCATTTAATTAGGTTAAACAACAACAAAAAGTGTGTCAGAAAAACTTTAATACTATTACTTGAAATCTATTAGGTGATCACACTGAAGTTTTATCAATATTTATAGTTACTGGCTCTTAACCACTTATACATATGATGCCTTAAATTTAAACTGTTAAGAGTACAGCAAATTAAAAATAACTATTTTTTTCAAATAACCTTATAAAAAATTAACTTACTTTATGCTTTAGAAGACACAAATCAGAACACTAACACTTGTTAGAAAACAAGTTTCTGTTATTACTACATTGAGTATTTTAAGCTCTGGTCCATAAATATAGGGCGTCCCCCCAAAATGTATACACACACTTTGAATAATTACAAAGGCAGTGTTTATTAAAATACATTTCACTTTCAAAACTGAGCTATCAGCTGCTAAAGTGTGTGTACACTTTGGGGGGACACCCTGTAGCTGTTTATACAATTCTGACACTACTGGCAGAGCATGCTAAGTTTATCAGAAAAACTTGTTTCTAGTAGTGACAAACTTCTTGTTATCAATAAGTGCACTACACACTTTCTACACCTTTTTTTCCTTCTATAGCAAGAGAAACTTCTTAAACATATGTTTTATTTCCAGGGCATAATTTATTGACCGTATGAGAGATGCCTGTGTACATAAGTCAAACATCATGCCCAGCCAGCTGCTGCAGAAACCTATTCAAACCCGTCTATCTTTTTCTGCAAAGCACTTGCCTGACATCTTGTTAAACCTCTGTAATTTTCTTTTGATTACAATGCAGCCAGGCTTTCAGTGCTTTCTCAATTAACATTTGTCAAAAGCATCACAGTCTTTTGCAGACGTGTCAAATGACTGCTGCCGAATCCAATTTTCAAGGGGAGTGGAGAATCGGAGTAAAAAGAGAACAGGGCAGAGCAAAGTGGTTTCGTGCTATCCCATCTCCTGTATCCCTCGACACTGCACCAAGGAGGACCCATTTAATCTCTGAAATACGTATTAACAATACTGCAAGTAGTGATCTGTTAAGATTCATAATAACTGAGTGAAGGGAGGTAATAAAATGACCTCTGTGAAATGTATACAATTTCATGCAACATTCTATAGCCTGTTTCCATGTGTTTTTCTGATCATTTTCATACCTTTTCACCTTTTGTTCATCAAAAGAAGTTCAAAGGGAATCAACACATTTTCAAAGGCAAATCACTGAAATATTGGGACATTGTGAAAATAAACATGAAAGAAAACTCTAGGTGGAAAAATTAAGCCTTTTTGGAGGTCAGCTAGAATTCCTGGGATTTTGCAAGGATGAAGTTTAGCAACTTCAAGGAAAGCAATTTTTTGGTAAGGTTGAAGTCAGAAATGCTGAGGTATTTTTAAAGATTAATATTTCCTTCCAGAGGTGAAGACAGGACATCAGATAATGATAAAAGTTTACACTTATTCAGCATTTATGTACCAGGCCCTATGCTAATCAGCATTCAAGGATCTATCAGATCACTTAATCCATCCACACCACAACCCCCAGGAAATAAGACTATGATTGTATTCCCTTTAAAGATGAGGAAACTGAGCCATAGAGAAGGTTAAGCAATTTGTTCAAGGTTATTTGCCTATCCTCTTAATGCTATGATTGTACTTTTCTAGATAAAGGACTTTCAGACCCTGGAAGAGGATGGCATCTGCCCTTATTCTGGAGCATTAACCTGACACTGTTCTGTGTAAATCTCTAAAAGAAGAAAAGATGTTGGGAGGATAGCATAAGATACTGGAGGCAATAAACTATAAAGTTTCATACTGAAATGTAAGTGGCAAGAGGTTCAAAACTCTAGAATATCCTACAAATGATAACAGAAAACAAGGCAACTCACAATAGAATTGTATTTCCAATGCAAACCCTACTCTGCAGAGCTTTACCCCAGTTATCAGGAAGCCGTATCAAGCATCTCTTCTAGATTAACTGATTTAGTATTGTGCCTACTGTTATCATCTGAATACAGAGATCTAGAAACGGTGCAAATAAAATGCTAATAAACATATTTAACAGGAAGCCATGAAGATTGTGACAAACACATACGGAATGGTTCGATTCACTACGGCAGTGTCTACTAAGGCCTTGCTATTTATAACCAGCTTTTTCCCGCATGAAAAGATTTAAGGACAATATCCATTTATGCTAAGGGTAGCATTTCCATCATCCGGGCCTAAGAATTAACCCGTGATTCACCGAGCGAACTCCAGCTAGAGTGGCAGCTGGTGAGGAAAAACTGTGTCTTCATTAAAGTTATCCTTATTTCATGTTTAAAAATACTAGCCATCTTTTGTGGAGAGCGGTGGGAAGATGTTTCAAGAAATGTGTATTCTATGCTAAATGCTTCCTAAAAAAAAATAAACCCGACTCTCTTGATAAAAATATTCCCTCGTATTACTGAAGTGTTGTACTTCGTAATTAGAGCAATTATTCAGGAGCTGTCAAAACCCAAGACACAATATTTTTTTGATAACATTTGGGATATCAAATTTTCAGGCAGATTATGCAAATATTAAGCAAAGCGATTCAGATTAAGAAAGAGAAAAGAGTTAGAATAAGACCGAAATGGGTTTTTCCTAAGCCCACTTTAGGGAGAAAGAGGGTGAAAGGAGAACCAGACCTAGGTTAGGTCAACGCAGCACATGAACTGAGCAGAGATCACAAAAAGCTAAAACTCAACAACAAAACAAAAACCCAAAAAAAAGAGAAAGATTTATTTAAAACCCAGGACCAAGGCAATGAAATAACACATTTGTGCTGTGAGAAACAAAAAGGCCTAGGTTTATAAATGGAAAAAGTACTGAAGCTAATACACTACGAAGCAGTGCACAACGAAAAATGAACGGAATGAATAATTTCACAGCACAATGTACGCCTCGCTGACACACACCGTAGCAAATCCAGTACATGAGACTGAATTTCCGCCAAACCAGTCAATCACCGCTGTGTACGAAAGGCAAAGACCTGATCTCTAATTGCTCGGTCCCATCAGCTTCTCAGATCTGGCTTCTGGAAAGCTGATAGTGGCTTATTGGTCTGACCTAAATTTATGGGCCAGAGCAGCTCTGCAAGGCCCCGCCCAGCTATGAGCACGCATCTTGGATGAGAGAGACTGGGGTCTCTCTAAAAGCCTATGAAGATAAATTATAAGGAAAGAGACTAAGAAACTATGAGTCAAACAGCCGCGAGAAAAATTCAGGTCAGATAAAACTTTTGTCCACTAAGAGTTTTATAAAGGGCCGATGTGAATTTTCACTTTCTGGGAATATATAAGAATGGCTCTTTTGGATAATAAAACACAATTGTAGCAACACAGTTACCAGATCTAAGTTTCTCATTTTCAAAGCTGGTAACTGCTCTTTCCAAAAAGCATCTAAATTATCATAGACTTTTTCATCTGAAATGGATGAAAGTATTTACTAGAATATAAGCCACATATGGAAAATGACATTACTCATCTTGTATTCACTGAGTACTTTTGTGACAAGTAGAGGGGCAATGATTCTCTATGAACAACCCTTCAGGTATTGCTTGATCGTGAATTTACATTTTTAAAAATTATTTTTGTTCTTGTTTTTCTAATGGAGAGAAGAGATTTAATACCACCCAAAACAAATGGAACAGCTGTGCAGGTAATACAGGTTACAAAAAAGGTTACCACAAGTGTCAATACAATGTTAAAATTGTGTCAGGTCCTGACATGTGCCTTTTATAAAACTATAGGATAAAGGAGAAACATGGTCCTAGCTTTTAGGGGAAAAAATGAGATATAGAAAACATCCCAAATTGCTGGCCTCAAGAGAAAAATGGTGTCTAAATTTAAAAATAAACAATTCTGAGATACTATCAATAACGATATTTATGCCCTAAAAGACGATTTAATTGAAGAAAATGTAACAATAGGACATTACTACTACAATTTTAAACCAAAAAGTTCTAGACATACATGAATTAAAGAAAAAGGTGCCTTGCACTAAGTCAGTGTCATTACTGATCTTATAAACAAAAATTGCATCACATATTTTAGTGTTCTATGACTCAAATTCAACTACAAAATAAATAAAAACACTGGTGGAGGAATTGAGACATCACAAGGCACATAGTAATACAGGCACATAGTGCTTTGCCATAAGAGTCTATATTTCATTTATAACATGAGTTAATGTGTTGGGTGGCCCCTGACTTTGTATATAACTATTTGCACCAGTCTGTTACTGTATGATAGCAAATAACCTATAAAGAATATTTCTAGTCCCAGTTCCAACAGTCATTGAATCAGACAGCCATTTGATGCAGATTTCAATGCACTGTGATGCGAATCTTACATTCTAGTACAAAAGACACCTCCACACAATTAACTGATGCCTCATTCAAACTGGTATTTGAAAACCTGGTTCTCAGCAAATCTTAGATTTAATAGGAGTTCTGACTTTCCTAAACTAACAACGTCTTGAAGTTATTAATCTTTTTCCTACAACTCACTTGCATGTACAGAAAGTCTCTGAACCAGCACCGCTGAAGTTAAAAATACAAATTAAATGTAGAACTAGATCTCAAGTTGGTGTTTCTACTATGAGTTAAGAACTGGGGCTTTAGCAAAACACCATCCACTGTACATCATGAATCCTATTGATATTTTGAATAGCATCGGCTTTGTAAGCATAAGAAATCTGTGTCCAATGATGTGTGTATTAGAATATCATAATAAAAAATATCTAAGACAACAACAAAAAATTCAATTACAAAAGGCTATGTATGACTTCTGCTTTTGAGGTTCTGATCCCATAACAATATTTAGAACTTAGTAACAGTATATCCTAAAATATGTGTGGGTACATGTAGTTATGTCTACGTGTGTGGATGTGTACTGCTTTAAGAGAATAAAAAATATTAATTTCTGTTCCACCTTGTGGAAGAGTTTGATTTAATCACTCCAAAGAACATGCTGGTTCCTTAAAATTTTGAAGTTATTCAATTATGTGAGAATTCCAATTAACTCAGTAAACTGAAACGTTAATTCAGAACTTTAATACACAAATATTGTTCAAAGAGAAAACTCATAATCAGTGCAAGCTCTCTAATAGGCTATTCTTTTAACATGAGTATGAGGTAATCTTGTTTTAATAAAATATTCATTTAATTTGACCTCAAAAATTGTTTCCCACAGAATTAAATTCACTTGACAATCTAAAGTGCATTTCCAAAGATTTAGCATTACTTCCTGAAGTAATGGTCCTCCATAAAGTTACTTGAAGAGAACACACAAAAAAATGCTAGCAGATACATCTTCATAAATCATCACTTGAAATCATTTAATGTTTTGTCCACGTGTGACAGTTAAAAGTCAGAGAAATACTGACTTAAAACCATTACTAATTTATCAGGAAATAAAAACGTGTAATTCTACATGATGATCTAGGAAGACACTGGAGGACTCCCTCGCCTGCACAGAGCGTGGACGCCAAGACTTCAAAGCACTTCCTCACGCCTGGCGTTGTACGTCAGGCCCAGCAACCCTCCGGGGACTTCCTAACACATTTCCCTTACCCACTGGCGCCAAGAAGTTAAAAGGTCTGCACACAGATTATAATCAATTTAGAAATTAGATAGAAAAGCAAAAAACAAAAAAAGCTAACAGGTTTGTTTGTAGCTGGTATTATATTTTTTGCAGTGACCAAAGATGCTACAACTTTCTGAAGCCACCATTTCAGTGAAGAAATTCATAAAAAAAAAAGAAAAATGAACTAAAATAAAGCTAAATTGTACATACTATGCAGCAACATGCAATGTTACAACATTATCCTTTGTGATTTATGAAAAGGGGAAGGAAGAAAAATTAAGAAGTTATTTATAAGTACGCTGTTCACAAAAGACACATTAGCAAGCAAACGCTCTTACCTTGGGCAGGATCAGGTGGACCGAACTCCAGAGAGTATCGTAAAATGAAGTTGTTGTTCCACACGTAGAGCTGGTTATCTCTGGGATTGTAATCCACTGCAGCAATATACTGGTACTGGTTGGGGAAGGGCACGTCCACATACTCGCCCCGGTTTAAGCGGGTGTTGTAAATGTAGTCGATGGCGTTCTTGCCCGTCTCGCTCTCATTGTCTTGATAGACTGACCTGACCACGTAGAGGACTCCGCAGATCATAAAAGCATTCGACGCGGCCCGTTTGTCGTACACAGTCTCCCACGTTGCTTCAAATCGCAGAGTGTACGGGTTCAGCTGGCTAATAACTATCATTCCATTGTTCTGTTCAGTGGCATAAATGACCCACAGGCCGTTTTCATCAACAGCTAGGTCGATATCAGTCTTTCCTCCCCACCTATATGGGGAGGTGTCATGGTAGTTGGCGTAGTTAATTATGGCCTCTCCACTCTTAATTCTAGTCCTCAAGTCAAACTTCACAATATTCCTTGTTCTTTCTTTGTTAAAGAAGACAGCACCATCATACACCACAAATCCAGTACCATCGACTCGATTTGGAAGTTTGTACGTTGTTGTTTGGCGGCTGTTTTGGAAATCTTCTATAGAAGCATATTCTATTAAAGTATCGGTACGATAGGGAGTCCAGGGCATGAAATAAATTTTATCTGCAGCCTGAAGAGGGTCCTTGCACCAAGCACCTGCCTTTTGTTCAGCTTCATATATGCATGGTGAGTCCACAATTGCTTTCAAAGTCCCAGGACACACAAAAACTAACAGTCACAGAGAAAAGACAAGAATTAAGCCCAGTTAAAAAAAAAAATTACACCAGTAAATACAAAACTTGAGGGTCATAAATCAAAAGAGAAAAAAATTCATTTTATTAACATTCTATTTTACCAAAATTTATCCTTAATACACGTACTACCCTTCTTTCCTCAAGTTACCAAAATCAAAGTACCAGCACACAGCGTAGCTGGGGTTTATTGCCACAGATATAAACCTAAGTTTAAGACCATTCATAACTGAGCTGAGAATTTACATTTTTGCTATGTGTTTTTATCAGATCATTTGGTCATTTATGCTTTAAAACTCTGAGCTTTGTGCATAACGCTGTACAAAGTACTTTCTTTTAGTCCAAACTTGGCACCCTCCCCTCCCTGGCCCGCTTAGGAGCCCCCCAAAACCCAAAAGCAAAAGACCAAAATAAAGCAAATAGAACAAAAACAAAACCCAATGTGAAGGCTTATTTAGAACTTTTACAGAAGTTAGACTGAAAACAAAGGAGCTTCAATCGAAGAAACAAATATTCGGGAAATGCAATTAGGGGCCGAGAAAAGTAAATAGGAGGAAAGCAGTGATGAAGCGACCAGGAGGCCCTGTAACCATGGCATGCTATGGAGAGGGTTCTGGAGACCAGGCAAGATGACACTTTAACAATAAAATATCCAAGGGTGTCCGAAAAAAGAGATAAAGAAACAGAGAAAGGACAGCTCCCCCTCGCCAACTTCACAATTTTTGTCCCATCGCCAGATTTAGCAGTCATATAATCTCATGGTAAACAGTCGACTTCTGTATGAGGTGCATTTATGAGATCCTGCTGATTATTTTAATGTGGAGTGTTGTGGGGGAAGGGAAGGGAGAAGGTAACATCCATAAGGCACATAACAGGGAGCTGGGGTTCAGACTGTGTACGTTATTTACCTTTTTGCTCCACTTCTATTTTAAGCATCGGAAGAAAAATAAAAAGAGTGAAAGGAAAAAAGAAAGAAAGATTAAAATAAATTGACTATTAGTCTAAGACTGAATTCGTAATAGATGCTAAATATAGGAAAAATAAGAGCTGCACTACTTTGGATCAAGAGAAACACACAACAGGAAAACCTAGCAGGAGAAAGATTCTAAAGTTACATAAAAAAACATGGATCAATCATTTTAATAGATTAAGGAGGCAAGACAAATACGTTGGCATGTTGCTTCACTTAGTGTACCTGAATAAATAATGAAATTCTTCACTAGTGCACGTTACGCATGCTCTTGCCTTTCCAAAGTCACTCGGCATTCTTATCAAGTTTTACTTTACATATGTATGCTACAGACACAAATGCATGCACAGGTGTATCACCCCCCTGTATCTTATTATGTGAACTCAAATTACATTGACTAAAATTAGGTTAAGCATAACAACAGCAAAGTATATTTATAAAAATGACAACTCAATTTTGACGCTTAGGTCAAATGTAATGAATATTAATATGGCTACATGTGGACATTTTTTCAAATATATTTATGAAACAAGAAATATATAATAATGCATCTCAGTACATGCTTTGTTTTTCTATTATTTTCTATTTTTACAAAAGTTCATCTTAACCATAAAAAAAAAGGCCTCCTTTATAGGAATATACAAAATTTCCCCCACTTACCCCGAATAGGGATTTTGAAGGGTGGGTGAGGTGATGCCTCCCTTCCCCACTAATAATTGTAAATTTAAGTATAAAAATTATATATATTTCATATTATAAAATCAATTCTCTATAATACATATCTCAAACTTGTAATACTAAGACTATTAAAAAAGAGTAAGCAAAATACATACAAGGAAAAAGCAAGCACAGTAGGCAAGGAGAAAAAGGAAGAAAGAATTATGGTTAGCTTATTATGACATTGTCTACCATTGTCAATTTACACAGAAAGCAAGCTAGCATGCAACAACGATCATACCAAGCATTCAAAGCAAATACCTTGACTTCACAGACCCCCAGAAAAGGTAAATGCTTTCATAAAACAAACCTGATTAGTACAGTGATAAGCGAAAAAAATCCTCCCTCCGAGAAGTTTAAAGAAATGGGTTATGCAGTTAAGGAAGGGTGCTATGTGAGATTCTTGCTGGCAAATAGTATTCTAAGAATTACAAACCATAAAGCATCATTTTAGATTGTATGTAGGCTCTGAAGTATGTTGCCTGAATTTTATCAAGTGTCCGGGTTAATAATGTCTATGCTCCCTCTCCTCCCCTTATTAAAATGCATCAGGATGTGCTAGTACTGTATCTCCAAACTGATTACTCAAAGACACTGTAGTCGCACATTTCATTAAGATGTCTTAGAGCGGTTAATTTTTTAAATTTACAATAATTCATCAAGATTAAATACTGACCTCCTGAAATACTTTAGGGAGAAACATGACACTAATATTTTTGCCATAAAAATAGCATAGGCCTTCCACATTAAGCAACCGCCTCCCCCATCCAACTTGGTGCATTTAACTACTTTCAGGAAACATACTTGCTCTACAATGTGTAATTCTGACTGCATCCAGTAAAAAGAAGAAATTAAGTGTTACTGATAAGAAACACTTTTTTATAACCACTAGTCCTAGAATGACTCCTCGGTGAAGAGCAATATTATACCTGCTTAGAATCAATAACGGAAGGGCGTGGGGGGAAAATGAGGACAAGAGAAATCATTAGTGTTGTGACTGCTCAGACTGTATTTTTATACAGCTATATTCTTTTAGGAAAGGATAATTTTACTGAAATAAATCAATTACATGTAAAGGATGGGAATAATACACTTTAAAATGTTATGTATTTAAAACAAGTTCAATAAAGAATGTAGAAAGTATATTTTGTTTTCCATTAATTGAAAATGGCTGGATTTTATTATTTGATAAACTAAAGTGACAGTGCAGTTACTGAGAAAGATAATATTAAATAGGGAAGTCTTTTGTTTGCGATTTAACTGATATATTAAAAAAATAAAATGGTTACTAATTGTATCTAATTTATAATTCTGATGAAAACTAAGAATTATCCAAAGGTGAAGATAAAAAAAAGTAACTACATAACACCTTTGGTGACTAATGAATCAAAAAAGATACGGATACTTAAAACAAATGTTCTTATACATTATAATTTTTATGAAAATCCAAAGCGTAGGTATACGTCAAATTAGCCCATTAAAATTCCTCAACCCAGAATAATAGAGAATCACAATAAAATGAATGAAATTAGCATTCTTCATCACATGCCAAATATATACTGCAGCTTGTCTTAAGAGACTATATGAATAAATTCATAACAATATGGTTACTATTCTACAGACCAAACAAACATAAACACATGGTCCACTAACATCAGAGAAGGACTACATGGACATTAAAACAAGAAACTGACCCAAGCAAACTAAAGTCTATATACTCTGTATCTGAAGTGACACACTATTTCATTTTGAATAATCTCATGTTTGTTTATTCATGAATAATGATTTAATCAACCATAATGGCTACTTTTTTCGAATAAAATTTATAGCTAAAATCAGGATATAATTTTTATAATTTAATGATAATTTGAAATAGAATACTAAAATCAAAACCAAATCCTGCCTACAGAATATGAATTTCCAATATGATTTGTCTCCTTTACCCTACAAGAACCTTATGAGTTCTCTTAAACACATACATTCAATTACTAACACTTCTGTTAAGGATAAAGGATGACCTGTGTACAGATATTTTTGACATAGACATTATCTGGGAAGGAATGTATGTCAGATATAATAGACGTGCCTGTCTATAAACATGCAAAGTAAAACAAACAGGATTTCTAATGGATTCTGTTGAGTAAATTAATTATAAAATTTTCAGAAACCATGAAAAATTTTCTGAATAGTTTTTAAAAGAAGAGAAAATAGCTTGGGATGTATAAGCTCCTGAAGAATTTGCTCTAGATAGAAACTGCCATAGAGCAGGATGGTAAGGGACACATAATAAATATTACCTGATGGTGACCATTTTTATCAACTAAGTATAGTGTAAGGGGTATGCAAATGGTACAAGTACAAAAACACTGTTAAAACAAGGGGAAAGCTAATGCTACAGGCCTAAAAAAAAAACCAAGTGTGAGGAATGGGCACAATGAACAGAACCACAAAGAAACAAAAAGAATTGAGAAACAGGGAAAAGAGATAAGAAAATACATAGTCCTGCATAAAATCAGAACCACCTAAAAAGATCCTTTGTATTATAGTTTAATATTAGTAAAAATCATGCAATTGATAGTGTGTCACTACTGTATGGGATACAGAAATTATAATTAAGTCAGTTCTTTAGCAAGAAGTACTTTAAAAAAAAAAAAAAAAAGGCCACAGACTTATTTCTGCCTTGTGCAAACATCTAGAAAGATAACAGCAAATTAATTCCTGGGTTTTACTTAAAGGACAAAAATCTACAAAAAAAAAACAAAACAAAATAAAAAAAGAACAAATACTTCTCTGAGTATAGCTATTTGTTTAGTGCACAATGTACAATACTTCTGGAGAACTGAAAAAGTAAAAAATTTGAAAGTTAGACGTTCCAGAAGATATCCACTTTTTCCTTTCTTAAACAGCACAAGAAATAACTTAAGAGTCTGAAAATAATATTTGCTTCACTCTGTTCTTGGTCTATAGACTAGGTGACAGGAACAGGCTCCAGAAAGACACAATTCTTGGCAGCTCTGACTGATTCCACTGTATGGGAATGGATGCTGTATACTCCTTTTCTAATTTGAGGACAGAAACCATGCTAAATTCAAGCGAAAGGGACTTCACGAAACAAAATTTTGGTTAGCTCAAAAGAATACAATGTTCCTCTAGTGGCACAGGAGAATAGAATGTAAGCCACCAACACTACACACAGGAGAAGTGACATCAAGATCAGTGCACTCAGTAGGCTTCCAATCCTACAAATGGTATAGAAAATACTGAAAACATAAAAAGCATCCATTTCACAGTAACACAGGAACACAGAGCAGGAATGAAGAGAAAACATCAGCTGTGTTTGGCCTTTAACTGATACCCCACAAAAAGCCAATTTATCAAAACTGTGGGCAGAAGAGAGAGAGACAGCGCCTTCACACGATGCGTAAGAATGCATTGCTATCACAGTGGACATAGGACATCTGCTAGATTTCGGCCCTTTGGTTACAGAAAAACTGACATATGAATCTATCAGAACTAGTGATCTCGTTTTTGAGGTTCTGGAAAAAGTAATTTCATTATTTAGTTTGAATCTGAGTTTTGTTTTGTTTTTAGGAGGGAAGAATACCCAAGCTATTTCAAATCAATAAAATTGCTGCTAAAGAACTTTTCATTCAAATGCCTATGAATTGAGGTGACATCACACATTTTTCCCCCCACGTTTAAAAGTAAAGAACACAAGAACACTATCAAACAAACTAACTTATGAAAATTAGGTACTATCATACTGAAACTTTTTAGTTGTCTAAAATGTACAATGAATGCATAGAATACAATTTAGAAGTATGAATTTTGAAGTTCAGAGGAAAACTATACAGAATGAGAACATTAGTTGCAGCCTACTTAGATTTTCAATTGAATTTTAAATATCCCTTTATGGACCTCACTAAAAATGAACATTAGGCCAAATTAAAAATAGAAATATGTGCAAGGTCTTGTTATGCCTATTTTATTTAGTGTTAAGTTTTTATCAATGACTCCGGTAAAGAAATGCTCCCTTAAGGACAAAGGAACAAATAGCAAAGCACTGGCCTCAGTTACTGCAATGGTAGCTTTTCACAGGCACTAAAGTTACCACGACAGCAGGTAGCCATTCAAGTAGCTCACGATGAAAACCAAAGTCAGTTCCTTCTTTACAAAACTGTGAGCCAAACCAATTTGTCAGCAACTGGTATCGGGCAAAAGTACAGATTTCTATCTGCCCTACTGAATAGCTAATTCAAGTTTGTTTTCTGGAAAAACACTAGCCTTAAAAGCCAAACACTTAAGAACACAGACAGACACTTGGCCAGCATGACACTATGGCTTCCTTCCACACTTCATGAAGCTAATTGGAGGCCCGAGTCTGTTAGTGCTCTGCATGCATAATGGTTTTGTAGGCCATAAACATATGCTTCTTTCACGTGTGTAGTCTTTCAGCATCAACGAGGAATGCTGGAGAGAGTGAAAAACATAAATTGCATACTTACTGTAAGGGACACATTCATACTGGACTTCAAGATATTTGTATGTTCCAGGACACGGATCAGGAAACACATCTGACCCAGTAACTACTATACACTGTGTTCGATTGTTGCACCTGGAAAACAAAACGAATTGAACTTGTGTGACATAATTTATCTGCGTATTTTTACTAGAGAAATATAACAGAGAACTGACTCAGTTTTTCCTCAAGTAACTAGTACCATGACACAAAAAATTCAATCGACATTCAGTTTCGCTTCATTGTTAGACTTACAAAAGTCGTATTTTCTTTATGTTGTAATATTCCTGTATTGTGGGTCACGCTAAATTTTAACGCAAAGTAAAAAGAAAAGAGCTAACAGGTCTCTATTATTCTGCTATACCTTTTCATTAGAATTTCTAACATATTTAACATATACTGAAAAGAAAACTTCCCAGAACATATTTAAGAATTGCAATGACAATAAAATACGGTACTATGACCTGAAGAGAACATACAATCACAAACGGAATAGCTTGAAAGTAAGTTTAGACAACACGTTAAAACAAACGAGGAGCCAGGTTTTGAGGGTTATCCTCTAAATCGGGTTTTGTGTTAAGTTTTCTATTACAGGCACTTTCTATACTCCTGAATCCCACACCCCACAGCCCTTGCCATGATACGCCTGCATAAATAATAGGACACATTTAAAGCATTTAGCACAGTGCCTGCCACATTCTGAGTGTCTAAACATTGTTCTTACTCTTTTGCTACATTAATGCGCTTACTATACTATTAATATGATACAACTATGAACCTCGGCTCTTCTAAATCAAGACTTCCTGAAATATAACATGAAAAAGAATGTCGCTCACATGATGCCTAGAATGTCCTATTTATTCCTACTGGAAGTATCTTCTTACTTTTGTGTTGTCAGTACATTATCAAGATTATTAGAATTAAGTTAGAATTCCAGGCAAGATATTTATTAAATTCTAGGAATTTATCCAAATGATCTTTTTTATGAGCTTTGTGAAGGCAAGAATTATCCTTTATAAAAAACATTTGCAGGCTTTTATTCTATTTTCCAATACTATATAAATTAAGCAGCAAAGCAAGCAGAAAAAGAACACTGTAACAAAACTTATTTAACAACTTGCATACCAGACACGACATAGTGCATAAAATAACTGGGCTATAAAACGGTAAATAAAGAATGAAAAAGCAGCCGGGTTGGTTTGTCTTTTAACCCTCCCCCTAGGATACGTTTTTACTTTGAGAGAGAGAGAGAAAGAAACATCGATGTGAGAAACATCAAATGGTTGCTTCCCACACACTTCCCAACCGGGGATCGAACCCGACACCTGGGTACGTTCCCTGACGGGGAATGGCACCTGTCACCTTTTGGTGCACTGGACAGCGCTTCAACTCAGCCAGGCAGCCAGGGTGCAGCCCAGTTTTCAGCACAGGAATTAACTAAAGGACCGTGGAAGGACACCTGTGTCAGAGAGGGGTGGGTAGGCTAAGTCAGGCGCCTTGGGGCCATCTCAACTCAAGCCAGGCTGACTCTTCCTTAAAGAGCAGCAAAGCCTGGAAACTGCTACAGAATCAAAGAGGTTAAGTTTTCCAGGTCAAGGTATATTATAAACAAAAGCCTGAAACATTAAATAAACTATAACTAATATTGTTTGTGTGCATACTAAACTAAGTTTTATCATAATTAATCTACAGTCCTCTAGGTCACATTTTTTAAAAACACACCATACAAAATCATTTCCAAGAGCATGGATAATGCAAATGGTGCCCCGTCACATTCTTATGTTTTACTCTCATAATTCTGTATTTCTTATAAATTGGTTCAATCACTTGAGGAAATTTGCCAATCGTACTCAATTTAGTGTAAATGAATTATTTTAACATAAATCACAGAACCCAATTTTACATCCTAAAATTTTAAATAGCAGAGAAGATGAGTTTAAGATTTCTCAATAGGTCAATATCTAATGTTTCAACTAATGTTTCATTTTCTCCTTTGTTAAATTTACAGCAAAGAGAGAGTTCATTGCTTTTTTTCCAAGTGTCTTGATCTTCCAGGAACTCTCAACCGTGTGCCTGGGTCCCCATCAAAAACTAAAGTTCTTGGCATATATTTACACATACAAGGATCCTGTTTGTATCACCCTCACACCTTTCGGAAACAAAATAAACTCATGTGAGTTAGGTATCTCTTTTATACACTCCCTCAGTATACATATTATAACCACTCAACAATGTTAACCCTGCCATGCTGCAAATGGTTTTAAAACGTATCTAAAACATATTCATGATAGAAAGCACATAAAGCAACGCCACTTGTTCGTAAACTTTCATATGCATGGTCGCCATGCTCCTTTCCACAGACACCTCCTCTCACACCATCCAACCAAGAACAGGTGGGAGAGAGGGAGTTGTACTCAGGGCTGAAATGCACAGAGAGCACCAAGGACTTTCGACCAAGGTGACAAAGGATGGAGCTCAAAGGGTTTGGACATTGATATCTTTTTTCAAAAATAAAGCATATATTGATGATTACCCAATTTTTTCCCGCTTGAAGATCAGAAGAATAAATATGCCTTTACTATGGAATTTAAATTTTATTTTATATTTTTCAATGTCACAGTATGGTTAGAAGTATACAAGGGATAAAGTAGTCCTGCTTCCATTATATTTTAAAAGACCAACATCATTTAAATGAAGAATAATTGCTCATATTTACTCTTTTTGATCTTTGCATTAGTCATCTTACCAAAATTACAGGTTCAAATAAGTGCCAAAAGCAATCACCATCATTAATAATCACACTGTACAAAACATTCACTTTAAGAGAGCAAACAGAGTTAATTCTTGGGCTATCTTCCTAAGTAAAATTGAAGCCAAGGGACTTAATGGAGTTCCTGCAAGTAAAATTATGTATATTTCTAGAATTCATGGCATGTCAAGATGTCAAAAACATTCATTTTATATATGATACATTTAAAAAAATTAATCTTGAAGGGGGGAAAAAGACATTCAGGGGCTAAAATAGTAAAGGGTCAGCAAGAATTGGAACACAAAAGAATATCGCATTTGTATACCAGGATCTTGATTCATGGGAAAGAAAACCAAAGCTTTCAGAGGTCCAAATGACGGAAATAAAAATACAGACTACGTACATTCAATGATGAAGGAAGCAACTAGCCTTAAGTTTCCACATACAGTAAGTGAAGGGAAAAGGAAATATCCAATGGGAGCTGTTAGTACAAAAAAAAATCTGAAAACTTCTTAACCAATACACTGTTGGTAAGACTGTAAAATTCTAAACTGCTATCATTTAAGACGACAGGGAAAGAGAAAGCAATTAGCCACAGAAGCAAAGTAAATTCCCACCAACTGCTGTGCTTCAAGTTTTCATTGTAAAGAAATGGAAATGGCACAACTAAGCCACGAAAAAAAAGGCATTCACTTGTTTGTATTCTCAGCGCGGGGCATAGTTCCTGGGTATAGTTCCTGGCATAATTTTCTCCCGGGGGCGGGGTGTCTTCATTAGTAAAGATATGGTTGTACTAACAACGTATCAGTATATTATGTTAATTATGTGAATTATGTTAAAAACCTACACTTTTCTCAAATGTTAAGCATACATTTGAGTATGAATGAGAACAAGGCGGAAGGGAAAAAATACAGTTTTTTAAATAGGTGGACCTTTGATTATGACTTTAAGGAAATGGAATTACTGTTTCTCACAAAGAAAATGAATTCTAGATATACATTACATACTTTAACTTTTAAAAAAATTGATCCTATTTTACTTCATATTTGGAAAGATGCACAGATGAGTTAGGATAGTTAGGCACTGGTCCTCAAAATGTGGTCCTCAGATCAGCGGCACCAGCATCAACAGGGCACTTGTCAGAAACGCATTCTCAGGCCCTACTCAAGACAGAGAGACTCAAATCGGGAGGCCATATCCCACAATCTGAGTTTAATTAGCTCTTCAGGTGATTCTGATGAATAAAAACCACTGGGTTAGAGAAAGGTTTAGGTACTTTACCTTTAGTAAAGAGTAAATACATAAGGAAACTCATTGTTTGCTCTATAAATCTTAATAAAATACAAGTGAAATAGAAAATCATTAAATGATTAATAAGGTTAATGCAGCAAGTACGTATCAGAGTTTACAATGTTAATATGACTTCCTCTGCTATTTTAATTGTGAGAATCAAAGATTTTAGTTGCTCTAATTTTGAGTGAGCAGGCTAGTTATTTATAAATTCCTAACACAAGGTGTCTAAATAACTACAACTTCTAGGAACGTGCATATATCGCATGCAAGCCCATTTTTAACAACAGAGAGAAAATATCTTTTCCTAAAAGTTTGCAGCTAATGAAAATTTTGAACACTAAATAAATATTTTTTGATATTCCGTAAAAATAAACTGTGTTCTCTAGGAGGGCACTGTTAAAAATAACAGTAACACAAAAAGATTCACTGTAATCACTGCAAAATTTTCTATATTCAACCTTTGACTTATTTATTTAAATAAATTTAAACAAAGTGGCTCAATTATAGAAAGAAATAATATGATTGTTTTAGAAAGAACTCAAGAGTTGCATAAGTGCAGCCCTTGCAAATAATATCTAAGCACTTCTGGGGTATAATGTATGATTTACACCTAGCAAATAAATGAAAAAGCACATAGGTACTCTTGGTCTCAAATTCTAAGCATTTAATCATTCTTAATACTCTAAACACATTTCAAAAATTTCCAAAAGTTGGCATAGATTGTCAAAAGGCTAATCATTATTTCACATCACTGGGTTAAGAGCACTATCAAAAAATATCACCTATATGTTATTTCTACCCATTATTTTAGATTTCAACTTTCTATCATAATAAATACTTCTTCCTCTAATCTTCTTACTAATCTAAACTATACAGAGTACAACACTCATCCCGAGAATTCCATGTCACTAAATTAAATCCAGTAATAAATGCTTTGTAACATTATCAAGTTCAAATACCAGAACAAAAGTATTATTTTTGATATTAATATTCATAACTTATATTTTAATCATAAAACCCATCAACTACAACCAAGAAAATCCTAAGTCCTGCTTTATAGGCCATAAAGCTGCTTTAAATGGAGCAAAAAGACTGAATTTTAAAAATTATTTTAAAACTCATTCTTTTAAGTCTTTCTACTAAAGAAGAAAAAAATCTACTCAGGAATGAAGCCAAATGGACTTCTCAAAAGCTGAAGAAAATAAAACCGAGTAATATTAGAGATGAACACTTTACTAATCTGCTTCCTACGCGCAAGGGAATAGCAATGTATTTGTTTATTAGCAAACTTAAGAGTATAATATTTCAAGTCAGTGATATTGTCCAGGTTTGTGCACAATATGTAAGAAAAAAGTACTTCAAGAAATACCTAATGAATCTCTCAACCATCGCAATTAGGAGATAGTAAAAAGTGAAAAGTATTAAAACAGCGTGTTTTATCTTGCAGATGTAAATCAACGTTCTTGGGTTTCAGTATTAATTTTTAAGGTAAATACAATATTTTTTAAAATTAAGATGTGTTGCCAAGAAAAATGTGTAATTGATAAAGGGCATTTTATAAATGTATAAGGTCATTAATTTACATATTCCTACATAAAATTTACTTAGAAATTGTCATGCAAAAAATAATAGTAGTATTTGAAAGAAGTGTCTATTTTGGGGAACAGCAGCACAAACTATTAGTATGCTGTTTTTCCTTGATCTTTTAAAACTGTGAATGAAAGGCACAATGCACACGTTACTTATTATAATCTGAGAATAAGTTTTGCAAAAATCAGCGATATGGCATATCGGCGTATCGTGAATTGTTCAGAAGCAAAACCATTTGCTAATTGGGGAGATTCGTTTTTAAAAGCGGAAGCTTTAGAATCCGAAAAAACTGGACTTCAGAATAGAAAGTTGCAGCACGGCTGCTTGCTTAACCGTGAGTCCGCAGCAACGCACTAAACGTCGCAGCCTCAGCTTTCTCGTCTGTAACACGCAGGACCTTCTCTAGAAGTCTGTTAAGGTTAAACGCGATATTGCAGGCGAACTCTTTGCACAATCTCTTGACAAATATGAATTACCCAAAACGGCAAAGAAATCATTAATAAAAATAACTACCCCCTTGTATAAGACGGACTCAGACTTGCAAACCTTAAAGGGGCAGAATGTTGTATTCTTCTGTAGTCCCTGTACGGCGCATGATTTCCCGTGTACAGCTTTAAAAACAGCCCAAACTAGTCATGCAAATTTGTTTCCTTTCCAAGTCTAACCTTGAACTACAATGTCCAACAAATTGCTTTAACTCTTCTTTTGATTATCTTAAGCTCATTATTGCACTTTACCAAGCGCAAAGCATGGAGACGAGATTCCATGTGTACCAAGCGTAATCTATTGCGAGAGTTGTTTTCATCAATAGACTTGTTCTGCTGATTAAGCCGGGGCTTCTGTTTTGGCAAGATAACATTAGTTTCTCCAGTCAAGCTCCAAAAGCCATTGGGAATCTTGAGCAGATCATTAGATATGCTGCAATAAAGCTTTCGTACATTCTCTTTTCCTCCTTAAATATTTCACTGCCCCATCATTCCTCGTCTCGACGGCACCGCATTATTATTGCATCTCCCCTAAAACTTGCACTAGAGCTATGTCTCCAGGCCATAGGATGCCATTTTCAATTGAAGCTTCTGCTTGAAAATATAAATTAAGAAAATTTCATTATCTCCTGCCAGGGGCCATTACTCACCACAGTTCTAAGGAAGATTAAAAATTCAAAATCTACTGACTTGAACAAATACTCCAGCATTCAACAGAAAAGCTCAGTATATCATGACAGAAACTAAAAATCAATGTTGCAGAAATCCGGAATCATCCTCTAGAATTACTCCAGTTCTTCATGGAGTCTGTACGTTCAGGGAAGGCTGCTTCAACAATTTCAGTCTCTTAGTGGCATCGTTATTTTAAAAACTCAATTATAAAATGCTATCAGTAATAGGTCTGTTTCTTTCCTGAGTTATCTTCTGTCTTGGTTAAAAAGTGCTCAGTTTTTGGAGATGAAGTAAATGTTTTCAAGGTAGCAAGGTATCATGTAATCATACGCCTTTCAAAAGTGCCAAAAATAAGCAGAACATTCACAGGAGTGCCCTGGGAGAGTTCAAACCACATCCACATGGAGAATTTTATCTTCTAAATGAACAGAACATGTACAGTTGAATTATCGCACAATAAACCCTTTCTTACCAATGAAATAGAAACGATGCTCATTCCTGAGCTTCCATTAATAAAAAAAAATTATAGATCAATAAGTAAATTTTATTCTATTTGAGTACACTAGTAAAAAATTTCAGAAACATTACCACAAACGGTGAAAACAAAAAAAGGACACTGGCAACCGATAAAGTCTTACCGGAGGTGATTGTATGCCTAACACGTAACAGGAATTCAGTAATTATTTTTGAATAAGTGAAATAATGATGAATAGTTAACTTGGCGGCTTCTGCTTGTAAATAAGCAGTTAGTAGAAAATAAATACCAGACAACCAATTCTGCTTCAATCAGCTGTGTTTGATTCTCAGAGAATTCTGTCAATTTGGACATAGTTTGGTATAATCAAAGCCAGTAACACTTGGGAGGCAGAGCTACCTAAGGAGCAAGGGGAAAAGCACCTTTTGCAGTACAAGTCACTTCTTCACACACTAACAGTTCCAAACGAGCAAGGAACATAGTACTGCAGGCACCATAACCCATCTTTTTTAGTCCAAATTTAGAATATAATTTTATACACATAGCAGATGACCTTAAAACATGAAAGGTAATTTCCAATCCAAAGAGATTTGCTCAAGCAAAGTAATAAAAAAAACCATGGGGATACGAAGATACAGGTAACAATCATCCTCACAGATGAAAGAGGGAAACTGAGTTGAATGTTAAACCTAACCTTTTATTTTTTTTATTATATAATGAAATGCTTTTTTATCATCTAAACTTCTCTTCTGTAGAGCTAAGGAAAGTGGGTCCTGCTTTCTTTAAATATTTATTAATGATGATTTGTGAGCCTAACTAATTGCAAGGTAAACATAACATTAAGAAGCTAAATGGTGTGTAATTAATACGGTTAAAAAAGAGGTGTTCTACAATATGGGTCCCATTTGTCATACAACTGTGCTCTCATAATTTATTTAATAATTTGTGTATTCTAGAAGATTTCTATTCATCATAAAGTCGTTAATTCTGTAGGCATGTTAGGAAAGTGTATTCTCTAAGCATTACAGAATAGTTATTTAAAGTATTTTAAAATCATGGAAATAAAGTTGAATTTTTGAAATAAAGTTACTACCAACATCTTTAGGAAAATATGCTTGAATATTGGTTCATTTATGGGTACATAATTTGGGGAAAAATAAATAATTTCTATTCCATTTAGTTTCCGATATACTGGTATTTTCAAAAAATTAAATATAATCCTGATTTTTTTTTTATTACAACTGTGATTAAATCTTTGCAAGTGTATTTTTAAAAGTATAGAAAAAGCCAATTTATTACTAAAATAACTCTAAGCAAAAATACAAAATATCTTTCTATACTATCAACATACAAATATAAACCTGTATCACTGAAAAAGTGTACAGTATGTAACAGAAATAGAAAGCCAAATAAATAAACATCAGGTAACCTAGAGCAAATTAATAAAGGCTTGATTAAGATCATGCTCAGAAGACTGTCATTCTGTTTTTCAATATGTTCAAAACAGGAATAACATAAAAGTGACACCTTCCATAATCATTTGTGTCAGAGTAAAATATTGTGTCAGGAATAATAACCACAAAGTATGCATACTGTAATATTTATAGCTAAATTTGCATCTTAAAAACTTAAAAATATCCTCAAAAATTCCACATTAATTACTGAAATAAGCATTTTGAAATGGCATTGCTGATCTGCTAAAGACAACTTTCTATGTTTTAGGAACCTTTGAAATTCCTTGCAGTTTTTACTGGACCTTGGGGTCAGTTTAATGCAAATTAGGCTTGACTCACTCAGAGCCTTATTAATCCAGTACAAAATCTCTTGTTTTCAGAAATGCACATTCAACATAAATGTGCCTGCTTTTATTAGCAAAGTAAGAAGTATTTATTTACAAAGCATGCCACTGAGACTAAATTTCATTCACAGGGTCATCAGGTCTAACTGCTTAGTGAAAGGAAAAAATAATAATTTAAAAGTGGGGATAAAATGACAAAATATTGAAATACTTTAAAAACATCACTTGTGTCCAAATTTTCAAGAAGTCTGCTTTTAATCATTCAGAAGAAATTATTATGACCTGTATCAATTAGGAGCAATGAGTTTTTAAAATTGTTAACCTACTACAGTTTGCACTTGCAGAGACTATCACATTTTTAACAAGGGAAATGGGAAATCACTATGGGATGCCCTAGTTAGATTAAATTAGCAAGAAACTTGTTACCAGACCATATAAAAGACATACAGTAGTAAGACATGACCTTGCAGAGTCTTGGAGCCAATCTGTGATGTTTTTCCTTCCTCTAGCCCTTGGCTAATTATGTGGAAAGTTACAGACCCTTTTGTCGTGGGTTATTTTTCTTCAAATTGTGAGGGGATTTTTAGTTTCTAAATATTTAATTAGTCCTATTATGATATGAGAATTGTTATACATGCCAAGCATTTTGATTTTCATATTCTATTCCTCCTAATTATCCTCAGATTTAGATTGGTCATCCCACATCTTTTCCCTTTGTAATTATTTACTTCTTAAAGATCATTTGCTGAAGAAATACTTTCACCCTGGTGGCTCTTCTTTTCCACAAATGGCTTTTCTAGTCCGTTAATTACCCGCTCAGAGGATTAGAGTTTGAAATAATGCAAAAAGAACCTACAACTAAAAGGCATTTTAGAGGGCAAAACTGAGTAAACCAGATTTCTGTCACTGCTATTTTAAATTCACCTTAAAGATTACTCCCTTGGTTTGGATATGACTTTGATAAACAGGAAAACTATGGCATAAATATTTTTCTGCCTCCCAAGATGTTTGATGGGGTGTCATTTAGTGAGTATTATAAATCTCTGCATATACACGAAATGAATTCCTAGTCTAATTGACAACTAATATAATTTCCGCTTTTACAGACCTCATTTTGATTATAGCACAACAACAAATGTTCACAGAACTTCCTATACAAATCAAACTGAAAGCTTAGAAACAAAATCATTAAGACTTTTGGTAGCATGGCTTTTAAAATTTTTCTATCTATAGAAAACATTAGACAAAAACAAACAAACAAATGTTTTGTTAAAGCACTTAATCAACTCAGGAAAACTTACTTTTTATTAAAATGAGTACTTTCTATAAGTGCTTGGGGTTTGGGTTTTTTTTGTGGGGGGGGCAGGTTGCAAATAAGCCTGTTATTTTTCCTTTACCCAAAGTGAATTATTTTGGTATAAAATCTTTTACAACTTTTAGTACTAATATTTCCTCATTAAACTTATTTTTCAGATGAATACATTTTCCTTAATATAACTTTTAAAGTATTTTATTTTCCTCCTACAACTTATATTTTGTTGGTAAAATATGAGACACAGTTTTTAAACAAATATATAGGAATGCCTTGGTAAAAGTAGATGCAAATATAAGAGCAACATTTTAATATGACTTGAACTCATGAATTAATTTTGGAAGACAGAGAAATATGTAAATCTTTCTCCAAAGGCTCAAAGTGAAAACTCAATCTGAAAACAAGTACTATGCAAATATTCTGAAAGTCAGAAATCTTTTTCTATTAATTACCTAGTTTTAATTTTGTGCCTCATAAAAAGTTATCTCTGGTTTCCTTACACTGTTCTTTCTAATCTAGAAAGATGCATCTGAACTAAATTCTCACAGAAATCACTCTCTGTGTACACTTCTTGAACTACTTCCTTAATGCAAAGGAACATTCGAAAGACCTTGAGTCTCCGAGGTCGAACACTTTCGGGTTCGGGCACTAGGCTCAGAGTCTGAGGAGCTGCTGTTTTCCAGCTCCAAGTGGTGCCCTCTCTGCAAGCCTCAGAGTAGCAACTCCTGGTTATGCACTCGGGCAGGAGGGAAGCACACACGCGGAAGCATCAGCTAAGGAGGGGCACAGAGAAAGCCAACCCGTACCCTACGCTGGCCGATCAGTATTCAATTCTTCCCCGATTGTCCAAACCTGAAGTGACCTTTCTCTCCTTTCCCGATGGCAATAACTGCAGATATATTTTTAATATATCTTTCTATACTATGTATACACTTATTATATATTACATATATAATTATATAATTATTTTGGCAGTTAATTACATTCTGCTTTGAGGCAACTCTTCTTATAGTTTACATTTTAGTTATTTAAACACATCAAGTATTTTCCATGTTTAGAATCAAGCCTTAAGCTCCTTTTTCTTTCTATTCTTTTCCAAACACCCCAAAGAGTGCTGGTGCCTGAGGTCTCCTGCACAATGCCCTTAGTTGTTTCTAGGACCCTAGTTTTATCTCTCAAGTTAGATACTGTTAGGTTTCTTTTAAATCCACTGGCATGCCTAGTCCCGTTTACAGCAAAAAGGACTCTCTCAGTAAATACTTTCTAAATTGGATCTCTCATTCTTCCGTGTTTTGCTAAGGTTTTATCATTGAAGAACAATTTGAAATGTCCCGTTGATACATACTAGTTGTCATTTCCCTAATAAAAATTGCACAGATGTTGTACAGATGTTTACCTAGCTCTTCTGTAAGATAAGAGGTGAAAAACAACACAGGGAAAAATCTGGAACCACAGACTCTTGGGATACTCTTAGCAGGAGAGCAGGTGTAGAAGGCTAAAAGCAATCCTTAATACCCCTAATATAAATAATCGAATCCACCAGAGACTTATAAAGAGGTAGATATTCTGTGGATCATACACTCTCAAAATTAGTGGAGTCTCACCTGACTGATAAATATATGGCAAATTTCACTGGCTTACTTCTGATATCTCAGAACTCATCTTTAATCATGACAAAATATTCATAATCTAATCCTTTTATCAAATTGACTATCACTGCAGGAGTCTCATGGGTTTGCACAATTAAAAACCCCATGTTAGCTGTATATAATAAGGCATTACATTTCATGCAAATCCTTCTCTATTGAAATAAGTGCCAAGCTGACAGCAGGAAGCGGCTGATAAGAAAGCAACAAGGCACTGCTGATGGCACTCTCGATAACGGAACACCTTCTCATAGGCATTCCATCTAGTGTGTTACTCAAAGTGCTCTTTAAACACACACACTCACAGAGATCAAGGGAAGTGTCCTCTCGCTGCACCTCAGTTACAAAGGCAAGAAATTATCTAAAAACAGATAAAGAGAGAGAGGGAGGGAGGGAACCATAATTTTATATCCATTCTGGCACTAGAAGCTGTAGCTTAAGACATTATCAGCAACATAAGACATAGCTAAGTTGTAGAAATACCTAGTTTTGAAAGCAGAGTAATACCCTAACTATACCACATCCAAGCAATAGCTATGCAAGAAAAAAAAATGAACAAATGGATATAAAGTTATCTATTACTGTTCTCGGCTATAAAAAGAGTGAACTCTGTATTGTTTCAGAGTTAATATAAAAGGCGTAAAACCCTAGTATTATTTTCCATATTGACATTATAGAGTCAAAATCAAATTTTTATATATATTTTAGAGAACTATTCCATAATTTTGAGAAATACAAAGAACACAATCTTTGAAAAACCCTTTCCTCCTTAGCCTAAATGCAAGGAAAGAATGAATCCACAATGCCCCCAAGGAAGAAGAAAGCTGCTAAGATGGGGCATGCACTAGAAAGTTTGGAATGCTGAGAACCGAAGCTGCACAGCTCCCTTACCAGGCCTATGGAGGTATTTCCTCCACACACAGCACTTTTTCACATATCAGGCCACTGCTCAACACCTCCCACTCCCCATCAGATTCTGGAAGTCCACTGTGCTACCTCAGAGATTTGACATCCTGTTTCTGTCCTTACCACATCTTCTTCACCAGGTTATGATGCCTTTGAGGGGTTAGTGCCTGTTTTAGGAATCCCTGAGCCACGCACAGTGCGTAATGCCGTGCCTTATCTAAAATGTATTAAGTCCATAAATGTCCGTCTATAGACCTGAAAATATTCTTACCAGTCGTTCATAAGTAAATTTAGAGTATCTGGCACATTAGCTTGTACACTGTACACCTCAATAATTATTTGGTAGCATAAATCAGTGAATAAAAGATAAAGATATAATTTTCAGAAGTTAAACATAGTTCCATAACCGTAAGACATAAACCAAATTAAAACACCTCTGATTATGTGGTTTGTATGTGTTTTTAAAAATTACAACGAAGGTAGAAAGCTTCTATTCCGTATTATATTCCTGGTCTGAATTAGCTTCATATCAGTAACTTGTCTGAAAGGCTCAGCTCATCGTGACCTATAAAATGTTAGACTCAAAAGCTTTAAAGACCGCTAACACCATGTACAGGCTTGGGAGTACCGGGCCGTGTGCCCTGAAGCAGCAACTCTGCTCTTCTGAAAGCAAACACGGACTCTTAGGCCACAGATATCAACGGGGTAAGCACATTAAATAATGAATGGCTAGGAAAACATCTTTGTCTTTGCCGATTAAAGATACAACGCATCCTATATTATATTATACACACTAAAACCTATTAAGCTACTTTAAGATTCTGCATGTCTTACAAAAGTTAGGGCTAAATCGAGACTGTTGTAATTTAGTAAAACGTATTTGAAGTTACATAGATTTTGCAGCCAGAGTGTTTTGGAATTATTTTTATTTGCAAAAAGCACCCTAATACTTCCAGTACTACACTCACACATAAAATTACATATTTTATGTTAGGAATCACAGTAAATTTACTAACTATATTTGGTATGTCATTACGAAGAAAAAGAAACACGAGAAGATTGCACTACTGCTCTTATCTTTGACCCTTCACTTTTCCATTTCAGCAACCTCATTAATGTCAAAACGCCATTAGAACGTCTGCCCACTCTTAAATCTCTATAGCCTGAGCAAGGCAAAATCTTTTTCAGGAATGCTTTGTTTTTTTTTCTTCTTTTTTTTAATACAGCTAAAAAGCTTAATAAAGCCACAAAGGTCAGAATATTACCTTTTTTAAAGAAAAAGGACCACATGACAAAGATAAACTTAAGAATGTAAAATGGCATTTCTTCTTCGCTTTAAAACTAATTTCATTTTTCAAAAACTTTAAAGCGTTTTTCATTGCCAGATTCCTGTAATGTATGTAACCAACACCACTGATGAAACTTCTTTTTATACGTAACAGTATCACCTTTCCTAGGTTGGGTAACTCAGGAAGAGGAATTTGATTGCGGCAAAAATCTCTGAGAGGCACACGGTGCTTTCAGAACTATTGGTCAAGCCCTGAGAAAGCGGATCAGGGGGAGTGAGAAATCCAATGTGGTTGCAACAAAGGCCCAGCAAATTCCTCAGGGAGGGAGCACTGGAGTTGGGGAAAACCTTTCAGAGAAGTCTCAAAATGAAGCAAAAGGTTGAGGGAGGCCCAAGCCTTTGTGTTCTGGCATTTGATGAGGACTGATGGGGAGAAGAGTTTAAGATCCCTTCAGCCCATGGCAGCTCCTGGGCAGGGGCCCACTGTGAGCCCATCAGCAGGCAACTCCCTCGGGCAGCTGGGGGAGAGAGAATGAGTTGCCTGATCCCATAGGGGGGATCTGTATGTAACCAACACCCTCCAGAGGGTATACCACAACATCCACTACACAATGCTGGAACAGTAAAGAGGTTAATGAGAACTGTTCTCATAACCAGCTCTTCTAATGCTACTTCTCATGGTTTCAGGGTTTTCATGCTTTTTTATAGTATTTTATCTTCTTGTACACACTGACATGTCAATCCTGTTTGCTAAGCGATATTCAATGGGTTTCCTACAGAGCAATGAACCTTAACAGGCAGCTTTTAATTGGCCCACATAGGAAACCACATTACTATTAATTCCACAGCTACAGCACAAAATAAAACCATTGCTTCTCTAACTCTAGAGCAATTAGACCTCTCAGCTATTTGGCTAACTCTGCTTCATGATACCCAATGCAGTTAATTATATTTTTTGATGTTAATAGTCTCTGTCAGTCTCAAGCATAACTTGTCTTTGATGAATATTTAAATTATATTTGAATAAAAAATAATCTTGGTTACATTTCATATTCAGTAATCATCACAGCTTAATAAAGGTCTACTCGTCAAGAGTTGAAATAAATGGTAATGCACATACGAAGGTCCTAAATCAACGTATCAGATAATATATGGGTAATTACCATAGCTACCTCTCTAACATATGTGTTTATATACATTTTAAAAGGTATGTTCTCATTCACATAACAATCCACAACTAGATTTCAAAAGTTACTTATAAACATTCTTTTCAATTACATATATACAGAAATCCATGAATTAACGATGAGAACATCTTAAGACTGGGTCATAAGATAATGTATGAAAAAAATTACCAAGTTATAAAATGTCCTAGAAAAAACAGCATACATTCTCTTGCCTACTCTAGCTGTATTGTTTTGGCAAATCTGAAGAGTGGTAAGAAAAAAAAAACTTTGATATACTCAAAGATTTTCTGATTATGGATCTTTTAGAAATCCACTGAAATTATTACTAAAAAAAAGAACTTAAAAATAATAGTTTTCTACATATGGAGGCTGTCATGGTAATGGGGGGGGGGGTGTTAAAAGAAACTTCCAAAAATGGGGAATGCAGAGAGTGGGAGGAAACTATAAAAGCAAAGCCCATTAGTATAATTTCTTTAAGATTTGTTTACACAGCCCGGCCGGGCATGGCTCAGTGGTTGAGCATCGACCTAGGATCCAGGCGATAGGAGTTCAATTCCCGGTCAGGGCACATGCCTGTGTTGTGGGCTGCAGCCGATCAATGACTCTCTCATCATTGATGTTTCTATCTCTCTCTCTCCCTCTCCTTTCCTCTCTCTGAAATCAATAAAGGTATATTAAAAAAAATAAATAAAAAGTGATTATAAAAAAAAAAAAATTTGTTTACACCTCATTTAGTTTAAAACTCCTTTAATCTAGTTATAGTATAACATGAAGGGTATAAACCAAGCTTTTTTTAAAAACATAAACTGTGAAAATGGTTTTTCTCTCTCAAATTTTTTACTGAATGAATGCTTTGTTACCTTACCTACTTAATTAATGTCCCTTAATAAATTATATTAGTTAATTTTTTTAAAAATATACCTTTATTGATTTCAGAGAGAAGGGAGGGGGGAGAGAGAGAGACACATCAATGAGACAGTCCTCATTGACCGGCTGCCTCCTGCACGCCCCCTACTGGGGACCAAGCCTGCAACCCGGGCATGTGCCCTGACCGGGAATCGAACTGCAATGCCCTGGATCCTAGGTCGATGCTCAACCGCTGAGCCAAGCCCAGCCGGGCATATTAGTTAAATTTTTAAATTTTCAATCTTCTCCCAAATCCTAAATTTTTGGAATACAAAGACACAATGAAATAAAATAAAAAAGATATGCCCATCTGGCATGACTCAGTGGTTGAATGTCGACCCATTCACCAAGAGGTCACTGGTTCGATTCTCCGTGAGGGGCACATGCCTGGGTTTCCAGCTCGATCCCCAGTAGGGGGCGTGCAGGAGGCAGCCAATCAATGTTGATGTTTCTTTCTCATTGATGTTTCTATCTCTCTCCCTTCCTCTCTCTCTAAAAATCAATAAAAATATATTTTAAAATAAATAAATAAGATATAATAAAATGTCCTAAATTGCACACATCAACCTATGAATGCCCAGTGGAACACTGTGCCAACTTCCTGCCTGAAACTATAACATTATAAATAAAATAAGTAGAAAGATGTGGAGAAGTTTTCTGAGGTCTAAAGCTTAAAATTTAAGCATACTACTTTAAGGGCAAAAATTGAAAAAATTACAAATAGAAAACCAGGTACCAAAGTGAATGCTTACTTATTAAGAAATAAAATCAAATCACAACAAACAAAACATTTTTTAAGCCTACAAATACCACAAAACTTAAAGGTTTAGTCAATAATTTCCTGACATTCCTTATAATACTTTCATTATAATTTTTTTTATTGCATAAACTATGACTGTCTCTTTAACAATTTTAGAGTGTCACGTTCTAGAATTTTGCTTTTCCTCTAGAACGGCTGATTAAAATTTGCTTCTAATTATTGATGGCTGGGATACATAAAACATACATCTACAATGTCACAGGTGCTCATGTTTAGTGACCAGCTATGGCCTGTGCCCCACAAACAAAGGTGTTTTGATTATGATTCTATTTTATATGATAGGCATTAGAAGAGGGGAACAGGGTGGTTGATTTCTAAGTATCACATTTGATATGCTCTCTATGTACCTACCACATGTACTTCACCAAGAATATATAGGAAAGAACTTCTCTTTTGAGAACCAAATCTCCATTTACTGTTTTACACACTTAATGACTGAAAGAATTTTCCCCAGAATAACTTCTGGCTCCATACATTTCAAACATTATTTCTCCACATATTTCAGGTGCATAGAACACAGATATTGTAATATGACACCTGGTTCCACATTTACGTCATGATCAGTAATGCAGTATACTGAGTAATAGGAGTATTTCTAGAGGTCACTTTTCTTCACCAGTAGCTAGCAATAACTAAACTGTGCTTGAGTGTCTGCAAACCACATAAAAATGCCCCACTAAACCCAAACTGAATTTATCACCAACTGAACCTCCACTTAACAGAATCCCAAAACGCTCTTGGCTACTCCTAAGTGACCATAAATGAGGGAAGTATAACAAAGTAGAAGTCAAAGAAGGAAATTAAAACCTTAAAAGATTGTTTTTAGATATCATACTTCAGCAAATTTTACAAAAACATATGACCCTGTGAGCAGATTGCTAGGGGCCCTAAAAACACCTTGGAAAGAGCCTGTGCAAGAGAAGGGCTCTGACGTTTAAGATTCATTAGTTTCGTGGTAAATCTACAGTAACAGAGTAATATTTCCACAAGTTATAGGTGAGTTCAATAACAATGATATATCTACAATCTGAAAAAAAGAACAGAAAGACCACTGCTGTAATCTTAAGCCAACTTATATACAGAATTACTCACTTCAGACATCATTCAAGGCCACAGGGACTGTGTTCAGGTGAGTTTGAAAACTATATCTTTATTGGTTACATATAACATGTGAAGAAATATTGGGAGAACTGTGACATATATTAGTACATGACATACTTTATTGATTTATGTGAAATAAACAAATATTAGGATGACAGAATGGGCTCACTTCTTTGTATTTCTTCATTATTCCTAGAAATATGAGATATATTACCACTAAATCTAACTGTGGAATAGCAAACAGCACTAAAAACTGTAACTAAATTGCTGTAAGATATTTCATAAAAAAACAAACATAACAAATTTAAAAGAATAGGTCTTTCAAATCTGTAAGACAGATAAATATGCATTAGTAAAACCAAAGTACCTACAATAACTTTCCTTGAACATGCACAAATTAAGAGTGTTGACACTGCTGTTTTTGTTGTTGCTGTTGTGGTTAATCTGGTCTAGGGTTGCACTATCCTTACATGATATATGGAAAAACTAACAGGCCCATAAAAAATGACAGTTTAAGTTGTTTTTAAATAATTTGATATAAAATCTTTTCCTCACTTCATTTAATAAAATTAGTTCTTAGAGTACACCATGAATAATATTGACTCACAATCCTGCTTTTGATGTGGCAAAGCAGAACTCAACTGCCAGTAAGAAAATAAAGTAAGGGTTTGTAGTAAATAAATGACTACAGGGTGGAGAAAAGGGTATTTTCTCCACCAAATAACATATATGTAATTTTTAACTTAGAAAGGATAATGAGGGTATGATGCTAAATGAAAGAAGTCAGGCAAAGAAAGACAACCACCATATGATTTTACTTACATGTGGAATCTAAAGAAACAAGACGGAAACAGACTCAGACACAGCGAACAAGCTGATGGCTGCCCGTCAGGAAGAGGGCGGGGGCCAGGTGAACAAGGTGAAGGGGTTGAGAAGCACTAATTGGTGGTCACAGAACAGTCACAAGGACGTAGAGTACAACACAGGGAATCTAGCCAATAATATTGTAATAGCTACGTATGGTGTCAGGTGGGTACTGGAAATATTGGGGGGTCGCTGTGTAAAGTGTATGACTGTTTAACCACCATGCTATACACCTGAAACCAACACAAAATAATGCTGAATGTAAACTGTAACTGAAAAGTAAAACAAAATTTAAAAAAAGATAATGAAAAAGGAAAATTCTCAACTTCACTCAAAATTATATTCGGTTGTTATTTATCACATAATAAAATGCATTAAATAAACAGCATATTTCCAGACAGTGAAATTATCCCAAAGCTTCCATGAATGCATGTATTAATTTCCTAGTAATAAACATGAGAATATGAAGTTATACTACATATGAAAAATAATTCCAAATTCTTAAGTGAAGTTACAATTCATAATTTGTTCTTCACTTTTTTATACTGGCAGAAAATATGCATCGTATTACATTTTGGTAGTCTTTGGCTGTAAGTTTTTGAGAGAGGGAAGAAAGAGAAAGCTAAATCCAAACAAAAAATAGTGACTATGCTTTGATTTGAAAATGTAAATAAAATTTCATTTCTATTTCCTACAATTATAATTAAACACCGATTTATATTTGTTCAAAGTACAGTTTTTTTAAAAAAAGATGCTTGTAAGCTATATTTGTACACTGACACTATCAGTATGACATCAGAGAGCAGATACACACAAAAAGGAAATTACATTTAAGTCCAAAACAAAACACTCAAATGGGTATTTGAAAGGAGTCTCATGTAAACACGTATAATGTGCTTTCATTTAGTTATTTAACATTTGATTGTCTAACATGGAATTGGGCTTGGTTTCTGTCAATTACCATAATTAATTTAAATGTACTTGATAAACTGAAAGCAATATTTTATTTTATTATTATCATTTATTTTTTACGCCTCACTGGAGGATATTTTTTATTGATTATTTAGGGAGAGGAGGAGAGAGAGAGAGAAAAAAATCCATGTGAAAGAGAAACAGACCGGTTGCCTCCCATACCCACCACGACCTGGGGTCGAAACTAAAACCTGGGTATGTGCCCTGACCAGGAATCGAACCCAAGGCCTTTCGGTGTACAGGAGGTCACTTCAACCAACTGAACCCACTGGCCAGGGCCAGAAAGCAATATTTCAGTGTGTAGTAGGGAATGTTCTAAGTAAAAAACTACGAGGTATATGACAATATATGCAGTAAGGGAATACCATTGTCACCTCATCTGTAACACTCATCTCTCAAAAGAGAAAGCTGGAATAAATAATACTAAGACTATGAAAACATTATTATGATATTATTGTAATGTGTATGTCAAATAAAGGTTCCCATTTACTTTTATTTATTCACCTCTCGGCTTTGGTTTCAAAAATAAAGACAACTTCTAAAAATAAAAACTGAAGCAAAATCATCAGAGTTGAAATGAGATGTGCTTTGCTTATAAAAACTAACTTCCCTTTCCCTCATCTGACCAGTATTTGTTCAAAAATAAAATCAAGTTCAAAATTTTAAGGTATTATTCAAGCCTCTTAAGTTCACAGAATAATACTTAGGAAATACTGAAGATCAGCAATGCAATGTCCTTAAGGAAAATGGTCCTGGCTTCCTAAACCAATGGGCATAATATAAAGGGCAAAAACCTACTTATTTACCAGAAACACCAGTGAAAAACAGCAATTCACACTTTTACTGTCAGTCTTCATTATCCAGTCAAGTTATCTGACTAATGTTCATTTTAAAAGGAGAAACAAAGGCCCCTGCAGGGCAGAATCTTTGATGTGACATTGTTTCTTCTACATTTGCTAATTAAGCAGGGATGTAAGGGATATTTAGATGATTTGTCTTCTAATCCATTTTATAATTCCTTTGTCTTTCTTACACACTAAGTGTGACTGTTTAATATGGTTCATGTTTATTACTGCCAGTAGACTCCCCTTTCTATAATGAGTGCTTTGCTTTAAATGTCCATCAGTAAGTGACATGCAAAGTATGTGTCCAATTAGATATACCAATTAGAGCTTTAATGATTATTTATTACTGTACAAAAGTTCCAGAGTCTACACTAGCAACCTCCTAATCCTTGGCTACAGAGGTTCTTGTAATTCCAGTTAGTTCTCTTAAAACAACTTAGCCAAGAGTAAAAGAATTAGTGGAAACCCATCACCCAACAGAACATAACCTAAGTACATCACGCAGAGATGATGAGACTGTAGCATCTGAGTTATTAATTTTTCCCAAGATACATTTCATCTTAATGGACAAATGGTTGGTAAGCCTGACACCACAGATAGATAAATGCACTCGGGATGAAGAGCATAAAAGGTAAGAACGTAGTTTCTCAGAAATAGCAGGCTTAACTCCTATGAGAATAAACAGGTACACAGAAAAAAATACACTAAGCCAAAGAGGAGTATCCCTGACCAGTAAGTATTTTGAATAAAATATCACAAAACACTGAATTATTTTTCCCTCGAAGTCAAGGCCATTAATAAGAAAAGAATGTGAACATCTTAGAAAGAGGTTTGAAGTTTACTGTTACCCATAAAGAGAAATCCGAAAACAAAAAAGTTAATTAAATTTAAAAAAACAACTCTTTCATACAGCTCTGACTTTAATACAAAGCTTCTTTATGAAGACTGAAAGATCAATATAGAAGTTGAGAGGGCTGTATGTCAAGGAGAGTATAACCACACTGAAATCTATAATCACGAAGTCTGCCAGAGAACACTGGCAGAACTGTGACTGCATTTTAATGGATTTTCATGGCTAAATTCTGAGAAGCCTCCAATATTCATCATGGAAAGGTTTTAGGTGCGTATATCTTCTTTCTTTAAATATTTTACACACTTTTAATCTATTAGTATGCTTAAAAATAACAAAAGTATATGTCTAAAAACCCAGTTAACAGAATTATGACTTAAGAATAATTATTATTTAAGAATAAACGTTTATGCCACTAGGGTATTAATTAATGAGGTTATAGATATGGACAATTTGATGTTTCAGACCCTGTGGCAAATAATTCAACCTTTTTAAAGGTCCACAAAAGAAAAACAGGGATACCGTGTTGACACACCTTCCCAAGGATTTCTTTAAATGAGAAGATATAGTAGCCCCCCACCTATGAATTTCACTTTCCGGGTTCCAGTTACCTGCCCTCAACCACAGTCCAAAAATCTTAAATGCAAAATTTCAGACGTAAGTAATTCTTCAGTTTAAAACTGTGTGCCATTCGGAGTAGCCTGATAAAATCCCCCGCAGTCCACTCTGCCCCACGCGGGACAGGAACCATTCCTTTGCCAGCGTCCGCACTCTGTCTGCTACCACCACCCACCCGCTGGCACTCGCAGCTGTCTAGCTCAACTGCCGTGGTATCACAGTGCTGTGTTTAAGTAACTATTATTTTAGTTAGTCAATGGCTCCAACGCACAAGAGTATCGGTGCATAGTTACCGCGGAAAAGGCTTTAAATTGCAGGCAGCAGACATGAACACAAAACGTGTTCAGACGGATGGCGACATGCTGCACCAGAAAGCACGGAGCCCATACGAAGACATCAGCAAGGGATGCCCTGAAACGGGCAACACCGAGCGACTTCTCGCAGGTACGGGATGGGAACGTAGATTCAGGAATAGGTATGGCATTTTATCATCTCACAGCATCACGAGAAGGGTGAGCGGAGTACAAAAAGATATTTTGAGAGGAACCACATTCACACAGCTTTTATTACCATATATTGTTACATTTGTTCTATTTTATTACTAGTTATTGTTCATCCTTACCTTACCTGATTTATAAATTAAACTTGATCATAGGTATGTACAGGGGTGAGCAAAAGTGGTTTTACTTGTTCGTGTGGAAAGTAACACAATAATAAGTAATAATACAAGAATAAACTCTGTGTGTCGCCTGCCCACAGCTGTAAACCAACTCCTGCCCATGCCTGTTTGTACAGAAAGAAAGCAGAGTATATGCAAGGCTTGGTGCTATCCACAGTTGCAGGCATCCACTGGGGACGTCCGGATGCATCCTGTGGGTAAGGGGGGCCCCCGGTACCTGCTGTCGTACTGACTGCAAGGACAGCTGATGCCCCAAGGGTAACGAAAGGGAGTTGGAACATGGGGAGTCCCGAGTTCCTCTGCAGTCTAACAATCTGCTACTTAATAACTCTCTTAAAATAGAAACAATTGTCTATGTTTTTCCCCTCCTACAAAGGGTCCCTTGTCGAGGGAAAGTTCATTCTGCTTATTCCAGACTAAGGCATGCGTGGCCCTTTCTGCAGCCTTACTTCTAACTGCACACTGGCAGTTTGCGCTCCATTTTCTGTCCCACTCTGCGTCTACTGTAATGTAAAGAGCCACGGGACGGAAAAAGGAACACACATATATACACAATAATGCGTTTTTAAAAAATTCTCATGCACACAAGAAATTGTCACCACTTGAGTTGCTGTTTTAACAACGTTAAATAAAATGGAATTATTATACTTGGAGATAATAGGTTGGGGCATTGATAGGTTTATAAATTAAAGGACAGAAGTTATTAAATGGGGGTAGATTAATTTGGTTCCTATATATCTGAGCTCACTTCCATCATCCCAACCTTTGTAGAAAAGATCTAGGCTCTAAACTAAGTCTTGGCACTTACTTAGCTTAATTTAACTAAATTTACTCAAGTTCCAGAAGCTAGACTCGAGAATCCCTGAATTGTACTCCTACTTTATAAATCTAGATGTGTATGCACTGTCTGGTTCCATGCGACTATGGGACCACCTAATTCTTCTGATCTGTGCAAGGATGGATGCTGCTTTCCTGATTTCTATCCTGGAAAACACCACCTTGAAAAGCTTAATGTGTTCTTTTATTTGAGCTCTATATAGAATTTGAAAATCTTCAAAATCAATAGGAGAAAAAAAATGTTTGTCTCTTATATTTTACTGCTTGCTTATGAGACACCCTCCTCCTGTGCCTGCTGTTTCCTGGATGGTAACTTTACCTTTGCCCCTAAAGGCGGGTGTTCTCTAGAGCTCTTGCATGCTCCGACCGCATAACCTCTGTGGGTAATATCATCTGTTCACTTGCAACTATCAACTTCATGTTTATGTTTGCTTCATCTATACATTCTTTCACCACTCTTGTGAGTAATAAATCTGTATAAACAACTACCTGATGAACTATTTACTTTTTATATGCCATCCTGTTCCCAAATAAACTTCGGGGAGCTTAAGTGGGTAGTATAACAACCAAAAATATGCTTAATTTTATTTAAGAACCCTAATATAGTTTTGCTGTGAGGTACTAGTCAGTTGTTATCTCTATGTGAGCTAAAAAAAAAAAAAATAGGTAAAAGTTTTTAAGGAGCTAGGCTAGTTCTCTAAGTCTAGGACACTTCTTTACTTTCCTTGGGCAATTTCAATACAAAAAAGCAAACAGAAGAAGAAGAAAAAAGAGTCTATGTCTGAACCATCTACACATACCTTTTCTACCAGAGAGAAAAACTGAGGCTTGTATTCTTACTATCTCCTTGAGAGTACATGTTAATAATTTTAGGAACTCTTTGTATTGACAGAGGTAAACTAACAGTATGGGTTAAGACTTTAAAACTGAACCTACCCATGCACATTAACCTTATCTTTAATACTGAAAACAAAAACAATAAACATTTACTTTCAGATGTCTAAGTTAAAGCTTACGGACATGCTATAGGGCAAAATCTTAGGCAACAGACTAACCTAGATGAGAAGGCACAGATCCTTAGAGTGAAGACCATGGACAAAAAGACAGTTATAAGCAATGCCGGGAGGGGATCTCAGGTTCAATGCAGCACTTCAGTTTAAGACACTAACTAGATTGTACCCAGCTGCTGCAAAGAACCAATACTGCTGGCAAATTCTAATTTACTTATACATCAAATATCTCAGAGTAGTAGTCGGGTAATTTTTATCTTTAATAAATTCAAGCTGTTACAACAGTTCATATTTTTTTAAGTTACCCCACTACTATCTTCAAAGACTGCTAAAAAAAATTATCTCTAATGGCGATTATTTTATAAAGTATTAAAATACGTATCATTTTAGAAAGGAATTTCACTTCTCACTTTTTAGATTGAGCCATTTGGTGTACTTTGAAGACAAGTACACTATCAGTTACTAATAGAGCCTTGGTTTCATGCTTTAAATGAGCAGGAAATGGAAAACAAAGAATGAATAATAATACTTTTACCACTACCACATTTAGAATTACAAGTGTATTTATTTACTTGCCTCTCAACTGATGAAGTGATAGAAAGTCTGTGCCAATCTCCATCATTACAGGAAGAAATGGGGGACTTTCAAATTTAATAGAAAAATTCTAGTGCTTTGAGCTTTCCAACAAGAAATTGCCTACATTTTTTTAAAAAAGTATCTTTTCTACACTATTGAATACCACATTTTTGATGACTATAAATGGAAAAATTTGCCAAATTATTAGGAGTTTGGTGAAAATAACTCTTACTTTATTTGTACTGAAAATATTTTTAAATTTAAAAAGCAGGGACAAATACTGTACATGCTCAAAAATTATTCAGTAATAACTCAGCTGCAAAAATATTGTCTATCCATTTTTCTTACAGCTTTTTGCAACCATGTAACAGTCAAGTATTATAGACTGCCTTAAACGTTTGTATTCTACATACACAGAACGAGTACTTATAAGCTACCACTATAAAAGTCATTTTTAAGTCATCTTAGCATTGTCCTCCTTGTCAATAAAGTGTCCATGTTTAAACTGTCACTGTGAGCCCAGCCGGCATGGTGCCTCAGCGGTTGAGCATCAGCCTAGGATCCAGGCGATCGGGGTTTGATCCCCGGTCAGGGCACATGCCCGGGTTGCGGGCTCGATCCCGTCGAGGGCGTGCAGGAGGCAGCCGAGCTAATTACTCTCTCATCATTGATGCTTCTCTCTCTCCCTCTCTCTCCCTCTCTCTGAAATCAATAAAGATATATTAAAAAAAAACAAACAAAAAAACCTGTCACTGTGATAATTAAGTAATTATAAGCCACCAGTATAACACAACAACTTGAAAACAGGGCTTCTGCAGCCGATTTTGGAATTGAGCCCTTATTTACACTAATACACATAATCTGTTTGGAGATTTTGAAAACAAAAGTACAGGAAACAACTGTATGCTTTCACGGAATTTAAGTACCTCCAAACTCCAGTTCCTTTCAAAAAGAATTACCAAAAACGCAGCCACGTTTTTACAACATGACGAGACAATAAAAATAACGTGGTATCTGCCTTGCGTATTTCCTATAATAAGTAATTATGTTTATATGTAGAAGTATAACGAGACTTATGTATTTTACTATTCAACCGTGACTTTGAAAATGTCTAACTCCCCAGACAAAAATAGGTTACCTACAATGTGCAATTCCTCAAGGTCAGCTCTTCCGGTTTCTTTCTACCAACTCTCACTGCTTTCTGCTTGTCGGTCGGTCGGCCAAGACAGGTAATGACACAGGCTAATTCTTCACTTCCTGTTTCTCTCTGGCCTACCTCTAAATGCTCAAATCGTATCACTTCCTTGAACTGTGAGATCAATACGTGAAGAATGAATAAGTGGTTAATTATTAATGGTTGCCTTTATTGTCTCTTTAGCATAGGCAGTTTCCATATTCTGAAATACTATGTGCAAACTGTTCTGTTATAATTTTACCGCAGCACCGAATCTGTTCTTCCAAAGAAAGGAAGTTGTGTTCGGTGGTTTGCTTCTCTGGCCGGATTTTGAATTCTACATAGGCCATAAAGGACTTGAGTTTTAAATTTAAAAAACTTTTATCAAGTACCATTTAAGAAAAGATTTAGCCTTAGTTGTTTAATAACTACCCTTTAAGAAATAAAAATAAATATATTTTATGAACGTCGTTCACTAGTATTGTATACATTCTCTGGTTTCTTAAAAACACCCACTTTGGTCAGTATCAACATATAAAAAACTACTTACTATAAATTACTATGCCTGTACTATCAATAAAAATATGCTAATATATATTCTCTATGAGATTAGAGATCTTATAGCAATTCATACCCACACTCTTATGGCATGGACTTTTTTAAAAATCATTCTTCCATTTTTTCCTTCATTGCTCCTTTTCACCTTTGGATGTTTTGAGTGTAACTACACTGACCAGGCTTTTCTAAAAATTTTGCTACTCTACTTTGAGGTAGAACAGTAAATAAGCTAGAAAACTAGACAGAATATTGTGTCCAGAGGGGAAAAAGAAGCAGAAGAGGGTGAAGGCTTTAGAAAGAAAGGTGAAAGGTTCTTCCTAGTAAACAAAATAAAAGGCAGTAATGTATAACAGATTATGTGATACTTAAGTTTTTCTTCAGAGAGTCTCTATGTTCCAAATACCAGTGACTGATGGATATTAACTGCACTCAATCATAACTACCCATGATTTTAATATATATGAGAAGATTCTAAGCAAAACACCAAGGGTACCACGCTTGGAGGAAAAAAGATGCCAAGAGTCCGGTGTTCTGTGTTCAGGGAGAAGAAATGCGACACCAGCATCCGTAGCTTTTTTTGTATCCTCTCTATATGCAGGAAGGCAACTGTCCACTTGAGAGATAGAAGCTTGTAACACACCTTCCAATAAATCATCTTTAAAACACAAAATTAACCAATGGTTTATCACCCAAATAAATGGGTATGTGTGTGTACAAATAAACATCAGAGAAAGTGTGTGCACATTATATGCTTTCTTCACTTGAATTGTTTTTGTTTGGCTTTGTTTTTTTAAAGCTAGGGATAAAGAGAATGAGCAGACAGGCCACAGGCTGGCAGGAAACATTTGCAAAAGCCCTATCTCATACAGGATTGTTACCAAAATATAAAGAACTCTTAAAACTCAACAGTAAGAAAACAAAAAAAAGGGCAAAAGATCTGAACAGATACCTCACCAGTGAAGGTAAAATGGCAGGTAAGCGTATGTAAAGCTGTTCAACACTGTGTGTCATTGGGGAGTTGTGAATTAAAACAAGGAGATACTATTACACACCTATTAGAACGACCAAAATCTGAAACACTGACAACAAATGCTGGTGAGGATGTGTAGTAACAGAAACTATCATTCACTGCTAGTGGGAATGCAAAGTAATACAGTAACTCTGAAAGACAGTTTGGAATTTCTTACAAAACTAAACATACTCTGGTACCTCTCTGTACTCTCTGCTATTTTTCCTGTAAAAATAAAGTTTATTAATTTAAAAAATTAAGGTGCAATTACTCCCAGACTCAGACATTTAAACATTCTTGATCTTAGAAAATTACAGAATTCTGAAGCCCTAAAATACAAGATTACAATTGAAATATTACATATTCATACCCTTTATTTTTTTATCAAAGATGTGTGTCACATATTCTTTCTGATATGTCAATCTATACAAAAATGATAAACATTTAAATGAACATTCATAAAGTAGAAATCAGCATTAGTGGGTAAAACTCAATTTAACAAATAGGCTGAATTATGGACTGCTTCCAGTCTCTTTAAAATATTATAGTAATTTTACCAATTTGGATGCAGTTGCTACAATGGGATAGTAACACATGAATATTTACCTTTGAGTCATAATTTTGAAGGCATCTGGGAGGTAGCAGTCTGTATTCTCCATCTGAAATGGGTCAGCATCACATATCTTGTCGTCTGTCCGACCATAGTTAGCGCTCTCAATCATGATGACGTCACTGCCCGGACATCGCAGATCTATAGAATAACCTTCACAGGACAGTTCTCGCCTAACTAACCCAAACGGTAAAGCTGCTCTGCTGAAACCTTTAAAGAAATAAGATAAAATTAAATTAAATTAACTTACTTACAAAGTATATTATTTAAATAAGGCATTTTCAAGTGATATAATTCTGGTCCATATTCAAGAGATGTCACACAAACTGTGTTTTTTAAGTCATCCATTCATACATTTATTTAAATCCTTGGTTCTTTACTATGTGTCAAGAATTTATTTTATATATATATATATATATATATATACACACACACACACACACACACACACATATATATATAATATTCCTTTAGCTCAACTACTCACCTTTATAAGACAATTTAAAAATACTCTAAACAAAATACTTTCCAGTGTAATCTAACCATAGTCACTAAGTGGATTTTTTGAGCGAATTTAAAGAAAAATGACAAATTTAACTAATGCATTTATAAATATTGACAAGCTTTACAAATATAGAATGTAACAACTAATGAAGAAATGGGATTCATTTATGCAACTGAATAAAAACTCGCCTATAAGCTGGCCTTATATTCTCATTTAATGCAGACATATTGATTCCTGTTAGTAGCATTATCTTAAAAATACTTTTGTCTTAGCAGTTTCCCCCCAAAATAACTAAGACACTATGACAGTAACATACTATGGCACAATAACTTATTTCAATTTATACACACTGTATTTAAAACTGACAAAAGTCAACAGATGGGCATTCAAAGGAGCCAGCACTGCTTCAGGGCAGTCCAGCAAGTTGAAACAGCCGGAAAGGGTGAAAGTTCTCTAAGATTCAGTTCTGTAAATCTACAGAATGAAGATAAAAAGCATCTGTGGTGTTTCTTTTCCTAGCTGTGTGGCTCTAAAAGGAGATAATGTACATATATAAGCGCTTACTTAGAAATCCTGTATGAATTTATGTACATTGCATTAGGCAGAGTATACATAACTACCGTTCACGAATGCTATGAAAAAAGATTCCCAGATGAAATAAAAGATTAGAATTTTAAGTGTAACCATTTTTCAACCAGGAGTCCCAAAGTAGTAACAGAGCATAAGAGAAAGGGTAAAAACAGCAAAGCCAAGAACAGTCAAGAAGACCTGTGGGGGAGGCACGTCTTTGCTACCCTGGTTCACTTACCTGTGGCTTAGCTGCCGTATCAGAAACCTCCCCTACCCGCCTCAATTGTTTCATTTCAGTTACCTAACCTACTGTCATCTATAGTATTCCTGTTACAAAATACCAGCAATAATTTTCTTATCTCTATCCTTTAATTACTCTGCATCACATGAATTATTCCTTATATTCCCTTTTTTACTGAAAAAACACAAACCTTCAGAAGTAAACTGTTCTAAGGCAGAAACTTCCAAGTTAAAAGCTGGGCTGTGTCCAGGTCAATCCAAAGCCAAAACCTAGCTCTCTAACTTTTACTGCAGAATGCCTCTCACTAATTCACTGAAACAGAAAGTCACCTGGATAAACATGCACCCTCTTTCTAAGATGCAAATAATCCTCCAAAAGGGGTACTGGGTTACACATTAGTAGGATTTAGAAAATTAGCAATTCTCAAACTTGGCTGGCCTCTCAGTTCTACTGAGAAAACTAAAGGAATAATTGAAATGACGAGAGAAGGAAAGAACACAGTTTGGAGCACAGAAACCTTTAGGGGATTGTGGCAAACCCCAACTTCGGTAAGTTTTCACTAGGAAGGTTTATGGTCTTATGAGATTACTAAAAGTGTGTGGAGAGGTGCATTATCAATGAAGAAGAAATACAGAAACTGAGCTGGGAAAATGTCAAGACAAACAGTAAACAGGCCAACCTTTCAAAGGGTTTGTTTATGAACTTCTCCAAGTTCATAAATAAACTTTATATATACTATTGCTTTCTCCCATTTCCAGATACTAGATTGAACTGCCTTTACAAAGAATCCAGCTTAAAGTAGTAATATTGTATTTGTTTTAATTTGAAATATTTTTATGGTTTCAGAAAGGACACATTTCTGTAGCAAAAGCTATGTGGAAATTCAAACAAGTGACCTCATAAAATTTGAGAGCACGGCATAATTTAAATAAAAACATTGCAATTAACATTAATTTTAAAAATTCAGTATTTTTGCTAAGTAAATCTTATGAAAAAGCAGAACAAAACTTATTCCTAAACATTTATTTAACCCCTTTTTTGTATACACTAGTGACTTACTATACTGAGTCACACAGAAGAAATCATCACAAGTATGGCCGCTAATTCTTTTTTTTATATATATATCTTTATTGATTTCAGAGAGAGGAAGGGAGAGGGAAAAACATCAACGATGAGAGTCATTGCTCGGCTGCCTCCTGCACGCCCCCGACTGGGGATCGAGCCCACAACCTGGGCATGTGCCCTGACCGGGAATCGAACAGCCATCTCCAGGAACCTAGGTCGATGCTCAACCGCTGAGCCACACCCGGCTAGGCTGGCTGCTACTTATTAATCACACTTTCTTCCTTTGTCCATGAAGTAATTCTTAATTGTTTAAACTGGGTATTTTAAAGAAAAAATGTTTTAAATAACTTGCCAAGGCTCTACTATTGATTCCTAAACATGACTTGGCATCAGAGTCATCTGGTAAAGTGTTTTTAAAATGACAGATCTTCAAGCCCTAATCCAGATCTATTCAATTAGAATCTCTGGGTTCAAATGAAACCAAGATATCTGAATTTGGGGAGGAAAACTGTGAACTTATTTGCAGCACACTGATATATAATAACTACGATGTGCCAAGAATTTCTCCAAGGCCTTATAAAATAGTTTTTATTTCTCTATTGAGATTATATATTTTTAAGTCATTGTCATCATATTTCCCCTTAATTCTCTAAAGTAGTTTTATTTTAATCTTTGAACATATTCTTAACAGCCACTCTGAAATGTTTATCTGCTAAATCTAACCTCTGAGCCCATGTCAGAGGAAGTTTCTACAGAATGCTTTTTCTCCTGAGTATGGGTCAGCTTCCCTGTCTCTCTGCATGTCTTCTACTGTTTTGTTGTTGAAAACTAGACATTGGAAACAATACACTCTTAGGAACACCTGATTCAGATCTCTTCCCCTGAGAATTGTTACTGCTGTGTTATTTCCTATTTAGTATCATGACTGGATTTAAATCTGCAGGTTTGTCTCCCCAGTAGTATACAGCTCCTATGTCTCTCTGTATTGTTGTTACTATTGTTATTTTAATTCTTTTTTTTAAATTTATCTTTATTGTTGAAAGTATTACAGATGTCCTCCCCTTTTCTCCCACTGACCCCCCTTCCCCATACCGCTCCTGTACCTCCACACCAGGACTTCTTATTTTTATTTTCTTGCCTGGGCTTTCTGGATCACCTTGTCTCTGCCTAGCTTAGTGATCAGCCAATGACTGAGCAAAGACTCTTCACAAAAACCCCTAACCTGTAAGTTCTCTAACCTCTGCTGACTGACCTGAGTGTGTGTTAGGGAGAGTGTTCAGAATCCAGGACACATGGTCAAGTCAGCCTGGGTTATTTTTCTTCTGGACACATGTGTGTAGCTTCCAGTTCATCAAGGAAGCACAGAGAACTCTGGCTTTTTCATTCCAAGATTTCCTGGTTATGTTTCAGACTGGCCCTCCAGTCTCCCCGCCTGGGACCACCACCTCAGGCAGAGCTACCAGTTTTCCAGTGTTGACCACTTTTACTGACAACACTGCTGGGCATGGGTTTCCACCCTCCACTCCAAATCAAGCCAACTTTCCCTGGCAGCAAAGTCACTGAATTTCAAGGTCAGCCTTACCTTATTGAAAGGACCAAACTGACAAACATAGCTAAGAAGTTAAGGGTTGGAGTGGGATAGGAGGAACCCTAGGGTAAGAAGGCTTGTTCACACCAGAAGTTCTACCAGCTTTTTATCACTAAATGCTTCCCAGTTTCTTATATGGCTTCGGTTCATTTCCAGAGCCCTAAAATAATGGTTGATGCTGACACCTGTGAAGGGAAAGGATTTGCCACTCTGGTCACCCCATCATTAGCAAACGTTCTTCTAAAGACTTTACAAATAATTACTGACTATAAATTCTCAAAACAACTGTATGAAATAGGTATTGTTAGTATCACCATTTTACAGAGGAAGAAACTGAGGCATGGAGAATTATATTGTCCATGATCACACATCCAGTAAGAAGGAAACCAAGGTCTGAAACCTGGTAATTCAGTTCCCAGGTTCATGGTCTTAAATATTACTGTAATGCTTCTCCAAATGACAACAGGCAGCAGGTCTGGGGACTCCTGCTGCTGCGGGCACAGTTAGGGTGTACTTTGTGCTTCTAGTCTTAGAGAAAGAAGGGTAGAAAAGGAAACAGTGCGTCTGACGGCCAAGTATTCCACAACATTGCTCTGCCAGCATAATCAACATAAAGAAATTCCCAAATTAAAGTCTTTTAATCACACTATTACTATGACATTTATTCTAAGCCATATTTTCAACCAATTCCTATTTCAACAAAGAAAAAAATAAGCATCCCAACAAGTAAAGTGTAATCCAATCCATCTCGCAACCCTGACAATCGAAGAAAAAACTTGCGGGAGGCCCTGGGAGCCGAAAAATCAATACTGCAGCTTTGTCGGTATTTTCTGTATTACCAAAAAAAAGTTGCAAACAACCTGAATTATCATAGAGGAACGGTCCAATTATGGTTCATCAATACCAGGGAATGTTATATTGTTTTAAAAGTGAAAAATATTTTTTTCTATGATCAAATAATATGTGTTTAATAGTATAAAATTTAGAAAGTACTAATAAAGAAAAAAAGAAAAAAATTCATACTTCCAGATGTGGAGATCATCTTATAATATATCATTTCTTGTGTTTCTCAGGGTGTGTGAGTGTGTGCGTGTGTATGCATGCATATGTATGTATACTTGTTTTTCCAATACTTGTTTTTCCAATAAAAAAGATATCACATTAAAAAAAAATACTGCAGCTTTGTGCTGTGCAGATGTGAATGCTGCCAAAGAGGGTGCTCAGAGTACAATGAACTGTTTTGCTCCATTTTCTCCACTCTAAACAAATGATTTTGAAAAGACGATTTTTCCCCCAGGCTATAAAATGTCAAGCAATGCTCTCTATGCTTTAGGCTAGTGGCTGGAATAAATACCTCCCAGCAACAGGTGCAGTGACTTAGGGCTGAAATCACTGGCATTCAGGGGATAACTCCTAATAAACAGATGCACTGCTACCAGATGGGAACTTGTGAGACCAGAATTGAAATTCTATCATCATTGGTGAGCATTTTTGCAAGAAAACATGCTACTCTGGCAATACATAGTACATGCTGCATGCTGCAGTAAGCTTAGACTTGCGACGGACTTACGTGATTGAGGACATTTTGCTTGTCTAACACTGTCTCATTCAATCTGCTTTGTGCACATTTCTGTAAAATCATATATCCCTATAAAAGTCTTCTTATTGAGCCATAATGTAAGAACTTCAATGTTCTGGTACTTTTTCCTAATTACTTTGAACTAACCCCTGCCATGGATGCTACTGCTCACTGTCTAGGGTCCCAGTAAGCACCATGACTTTTGGTTACCGGGGACGTCTATGCGACTGGGGCTGTGATTTCACACTCTGTTGAAACATTAACTCAGGCCACAGTCTATTACCAGTGCTGGCATTCGAAATCTCTGGCTTACTCCTGTTTATATATGTTAATAAGATTTCTTCCTAAAATGGAAATGGGAAAAATACTTAATGAGGAGGGGACAGGATGTCAACCAAGTTAAATTCTAGCTTACAAGCTTCCAGAAAATGTATTTCCATTTCATTATAATTTAGATGAAAAGAGAATGTGAAAAGCAAACCTACAAGATAAATTATTTCACTAAAATAGTTCAACTTTTTCTTTTACCTCTGCATATTCATGAGGTTGTCAAAACAAAAGTTAAAAAAAACAACCAAGGACCTGTAATAAGACTTTTCTTTGTATACAGCATGTTAAAAACTTATTTCATGTAAGTTTGCAGACTGTCACTCTACTGTTTTAGTTATGCTGTTAGTGCATTTAAGAAATAACTTTATCAATCAAACCCAAAAACATCTAAATTTTTTTATTCATTAACATATAATCCTTTTAGCCTGTCAGTATTGTATGTGAGGAGCCTAAATTATGACAGTAGAGAGAGAAATACCAAGTTCTTACAAAATAAAGTGTTCATCATTTCCTCAGGTACATTTACTTCTACTTCCATACTGATCATTTAATATAATCTTTTCACAATTTTATTATTTTTTTACTGCCCTCCTGTTACCAGAAATTCCATTAGCTCCCCTGACCACACCCAATCTCAGAATGTTTATTCTTAAAAGAGGTCAAATAAGGAACAAAAATGCAAAAATATGAGACTTGTTCCCTCATCCAGTGACTCACCCTGTAAGTCATACCGGCTAAAGCATTCTACTCCTTTCCTGCCACTGTATTTCGTCTGATGAATAAAGCTATTTAGGGTTGGAAACCTCACTTAAAGTATTCCCCAGGTAGGTCTCCCAGATCAAAGAAAGTTAAAAGTAGGATTCTAAGACCTTTCGTTAATGCCTTGTCACCTTTAAACATAAAGAAGAAAAAATTTTAAAACCCACAAAATATTATTAACCATCATTTAATTTTGAATATTTTTTCATAATTTCATTTTTTAAAAGCTACATTTAAGTTGAATCACGAGAGGGACAACATTATATATGAATATAAGATCTCCATGCCAATTAACTTTCATTTGGCAACAATAATTTCTGAAGGAGTAAAGAAGATACTAGTGTAACAGCTGTCTTCCTCATTAAAGGCATCTACTATATAAGAGGGCCAATTAATACCAATTCTAAAACTTATTTGAGTTAACTACATTGAAACTTCACTGAAACCACCCACTCATTTCGCTCAGTCCCAAGCAAGAATCCAAAGGCAATCCCACTCAACCACTGCTGGCTCAAACGATGTCCTAGAAGAGATAGGCTGTGTATTTCCACATACATCAAGTATTTATTTCTCACTTCAGTTGGAAAGATTAAGATAACCTGAAACCAGCCTCGACTGTTATATCTTGACTTTTCACAAATTGTTACCCACACCAATACTCAGATCACTTAAAAAGTGTCAGCCATTTACTCTTTTCCCACTGAGGAAAGGAGAAATGTCCTCTTTCTTCCTAGAAGCTATAAAAGTCACTCTTTCCCCCACACCTCAAAACACTAATACTTAAAGTTAGGAGTTTTGGGGTTTTTTAAACTAAACACACTAATACTTATCAGAGACAACAGAAAAGATTTTCTGCTAAGGGTAAGAAGGCAGTTTACAACATGGTCCTAGAAGAAAGAAAGAAATGTTTCATGAAGTATTTTCCCACCTCAAAAACGTAACTCATAAGACCAACATTGATTTCTCAAATTTCCCCTAAACAATGCTTAAAATTTTATTCTAAATTATGCTACCTACATGAAAAACTTTAAATGCAAATCTAGACTGTCACTACTAACATCTAAGTCTCTTCCGTTACCACTGAAGGTTATTTTTATCTCAGGAACAGTTGTAAAGATAAATATCTAAAACATATACAGAGCTATGGAAACAACTCATCAAGTGAGTAATACGATATTTAAAAAATTACTTCGGTGAACATTATATTACGGTGCTATTACTTTTCTCAATGCTCCTGGACCAATTAAAAACTGTGAATGACAAAATGAGTGAAACCAAATGCAGGAGTGAGCCTTCAAAATACAAAGTCAAAACAATCAAAACCACCACCAAACAGAAAGCAGCATTTCCAACACATCTTTGGCAACCCCACCTAGACACTTACTGTTCATTCATTCACCCGCTTGTATTTCTGTGCTGAGCCCATTCTAATGCCTCCATTAGACCCTCTGGAATAAGCCGGGGAAACTAACAATTCCCACGCTGGGGGCGTCACCACTTCCACAGACCACAGAAAGCCCACTCCCCCAACAGGCCTCCCCGAAACAAAGGACTATAAAAGGGCTGCTCGGCTCACTGCGTTAAAACAGAAACCACTTTTCAAAATTACGTGAAGGTTATCAAATGATTCGTTAAATGACAATATAACAACTTTCACTTCATGGGTGGTTTTGCTGTTATTATTTTTGTGTTCCGGGGTTGAGGTTTGCTGAAAAAAAATTTTTTTAATCGTTACCTGAGGATATGTTTTGTTTTTTAAGTTAATTTGAGAGAGAGAGGAAGGGAGGGAGCCGGATGTGAGAAACATCAACGGGCTGCCTCCCTCCCGCCAACCCCCCGAGCAGGGATGGAGCCCCAAGCCTGGTGAACAGGACATTCCAGCAAACCGAGCCACGCTGGCCAGCCTGAAGTCTGCTCAATTATTAATGAAAAGGTGAGGCTCTAAAGAACACACTCAACTATTGTCAACTGTGTGCCACCAGAACATTCACGGAAAGAGGGACAGAGGGCGAGAAAATTTAAAAACGATGCCGTAAAGATACAAAATGTTGTAAAAAAGAAATACTACTACTTTCCTGCAGAGTTGAAATTATCTTCTCTCTTGCCTTGAACTTCCAACCTGAACATCGGGAGAACTAAGACACATCGTGGTGGCGAATCCACGCGTGGAAGCCCCGCCCCGGCACAGACAGCCCCCGGCCGCCCTTCCTGCTGTTCCCTGCGCACCCGAGTGCAGAGGGGGCAGAGCGCGCTCAGCTTCGGGCTTCAGGCATTTCAGCCCGAGGGTTGACCTTCAATAACACCGGTTTCAACTGCACAGGTCCACGTACGGCACAGGTTGGTTTGTTTTTTTTTCAACAAATGTCATAAAATAAATTTTCTCTTCCTCATGATTTTCTTAATAACATTTTCTTTCCTCTAGCTTACTTTAGATTGTAAGAGTACAGTCTGTAATGCATAGAAATGCAAAATGTTTGTTAACTGGCTGTTTATGTTCTTGGTAAGGCTTCCCAGTCAACACTAGGCTATTAGTTTCGGGGAAATCAAAAGTTATACACAGATTTTTGACTGTGCCAGGTCCACAGGCCTAATCCCCACATTGTTCAAGGGCCAACTGTACAGGGAGTTGGAAGAAAAATGGCTCATAGGAAACCTGTCTGAGCCAGTGCGGTTATGCCCTAGAATACTACTCTAATGTCCCTTCCCCGGTGCTTTAACTAAAACCCGAGTCAAGATTTACATTTAGAACACCAGCAAAAAGATCTTCATTCAACATGTTTAAAAGCAGAGAAAAACTGACCTGAAATACAAGAAACTAGGATCCTGGGATTCAATAACTGTGCAATCAACTTTTTAGTGTACTCAAGTGAGTTCAATTTCACTGTCATGTTCAGCCGCAAACACTTTTAATGTCACCCTTATAAAGCTGAATGTTACCAGACTTTTTAAAAAAGCACTTACTATTCAAGGCAAAAAAGAAATGCAGGCAGCTTGCTAACAGCCTCAAAAACAAGCAAGTGCTTCTTATAAGAAAATCAGAGTAAGTTTAGGCGAATCTGATTTATGACGACAACAGGCATGTTTTAGAAAATCACATCTCCCAAGATAAATTGTCCAAACAAATAATAAAGGTTAAATGCTTTATATAAGAATTGGTCAACAACCATGAGAGCAATTCCAAAGTAGGCAACGGAAAAGAACAGAAAGAGGAAATACACAATGCTCTATTTCACTGGGAAGGACAAACAGAAAGCCGAAAGTTAAAAATAGGTGAAATTTTCTTCTATCAAATAATCAAAGGTTTGTTTGTTTGTATATTGTAAAACAGCCTCAAGCATCTCTGAGTCTACACACTGGTGCAGTCTTTCTGAAAAGAACCTTGCCAAATTCCTTTTATAAAAATATATTTTTAAAAGAATCCCAAACTTTAACAAAGATTTGGATAAAAAGATATTCATAATAAATAAAAAATTTGAGACAAAGTAAAGAAAAATGGAAAGTTCAAAGACAAATGCCACATTATTTCACTTAAATGTGGGATCTAAAAAACAAAATAAATGAACAAGTAAAACAGAACCAAAATCATAGACACAGAGAACAGACTGATGGATGCCAGAGGTGACGAGGTTTGGGGGAACTAGATGAAGAAGGTGAAGGGATTGAGACGTACAGACGGGTAATTACAAAACAGTCATGGGAATGTAAAGTACAGCATAGGAAATACAGTCAATAATATTGTAATAGCTATGCATGGAGCCATGTGAGCACTGGAAATAGCTGGGGGAACACTTTGTGAAGTATCTGATTATCTAACCTGCAATGCTGTACACCAGAAACTAATACAAAGTAATATGGAATGTGAACTGTAATTGGGGGGAAAAATTTTAAATAAATTGGTAATATAGAATATGACACAACCCTAATAAACAATATTATGTTAGAAATATAATAACAAATACTAGAAACAGTACTATAATGAAGACTATTTAGTGATTTGGAAATGTGCTCCCAGAAAATTATACAAAATAATTATAAATCGACTTCAATATATATTTGCATAGGGGGGAAAAAAAGGGAGGAAATGGAAAGCCTTTTTGGCATAGCAGCGACCAGCTCATCAAAACCACTGGGCTGTCCGGCCAGTGTGGCTCAGCGGTTGAGCATTGACCTATGGTCCTGGAGACTGCGGTTCGATTCCCAGTCAGGGCACATGCCCAGTTTGCAGGCTTGATCCCCAGTAGTCATGCAGGAGGCAGCCGATCAGTAACTCTCTAATCATTGATGTTTCTATCTCTTCCTCTCCCTTCCTCTCTGAAGTAGATAAAGACATATTTTTAAAAACAAACAACAAAAAAATACACACTGGGCTCAGAAATCAGGGAGCTGATGAAAACTGGCCACCATTCCTGAGGTATCATGAAGCAGAACTTGGGTTAAAGTGAGTGAGTGAACAAAAGGGCACTCAACCTAGAGGGTAACAGAAATCCTATTTCCCTCTATGAGAACAATCTGAAAATAGACCATCTTTCACCCTGAGAACTCAAGTATTTCCTTCATCCTCTTGGTTCTTAGCAGCTAGACTCTGCATTCCGATATGGAGATCCTGGTGGGTTCCCCAAACACTGCATATATCCCATTTCCTACACCACAATCCACTCCCTTATTGCATCTCAGATACATTTTCCTTGGATAATCTGCGTGCAAACACACTTATTCAATAAAGAAAGAAGTATTTTGCTGAAGCAGGGGGAGGGGTCTGTCTCCTATAGACTGCATGGGTTTCTCCTACTCCCTACCTCTCCCAACTCATAATTACCTTCTTCCAAATTTCCCCCCAACTCAACCCAGGCTTCTTCCCAGCACATGCCATGCTTGCCACTTTGCCGACGTACATATATTAGCCCTTACATGCTGAAAGGTAGATAAGTGATCTATTTTTATGAAATTAATTATTCATATAAAAGAAAAAAGCAAAGGGTACCTGTGACACCAAGGGGCTTTGTAGAAAATCCCATGTATTTATTCCATATAATTCAGGAAAATGTACCAAGTTAATCTGTTTACACTATGGAATTGAGTCTTAAATAATTTATTCATAACCTAAAATCTAGTATGTTCATTCCTGCTTTTATAACTTTCTTCATACCATTATCCCCACTTGGAATTCCCTCCAGTATACGCAGTTGCTCCCCCACCCCCCTCATTTAGGGGTCATGAGCTCCCTCCTCCTAAAGCTTCCATAGAAGAAGACACAGCATAAGACTATCAGGAAACTAACTTAAAAGGCAAGCTTGATTCAGAAATAAGATAATTTTTGCCTTTACACAAGTTATGTGGCCAAGACTCCCCAAATTACAAAAAAAAACCTTGTTAGGTTTTTCAAAGAAAAGCATTAAAAAAAGGAGGGGTCACTGTGGCTATGGTAGCTCCACTCTTGCACGCCGAGCCTCAAGGAAAGGCAAAGGGCAGAGCGAGCGCATCCCTACGCCCAAGGGTGCCCCCAGAATGCGGAAACGGGGGGCCACCCCTGCCTGCAGGGGACACTCTGTCCATCTCCCTGTCTTCGGACATCTGATTTCCAGTTTCTGCTCTGCAACAGTATCTTGGCAAGCTTGTCAACCACATTAACCTGTAGGAAAGTATCCACTTATATCCCACAGGCCGGCTAATTGGCTTGCTTGCTTCCTGTGTGCTTTAAAACCTAGTTCTTGGCTGCACATATAGCTTGAGAGTCTTGGCCTTCTGGGACAAGACCGCTATTTCTAAGAACTTCTGAACCATATGCTATTTTGCAAATGCACACTGTTCAGCACAGACCATCAAGATTTGAACCTGGGTGCCTTTGTTTCCTAGCTGAGTGATGTTGTTCAGAGGTAAAACTCTCAACTTGAGTTGCCCTATCTGTAAAATTTGGAAAATAGTAACTCCTATGTCTATAGAATTTTGTAAGGATTAAATAGGTTACTACATTGTAAAGTCTTCAAAACAGCGCTGAGCAATTACAAGTGCTCAATTCTGTCAGCATACTTTCCTTAAAAGCGGTGCATATGGCACCTGGGTATAAGTTCTGGATTCCATCTCCACTGATCTAAGGAAAGAGCCTAACTGGTAAATTATCAACCAGATATAACTGAATAACTCATTATACGCAGATAATTTGCAGATTATGCAATCATAATTATAGGTTATTAGAAATCAGCTAGTCACTATTGTTCCTCTCTCTCCCCAATACTTGGAGGACACACAGTTCATTTGACAACTCTGCGTGCGTGTGTGTGACCGTGCGTCTGTGTGTGCGCGTGTGTGTGTGTACACCCCTCCATATGCACACAATACACTGGAAGATAGGTCAGGAAAAAGGACAGTGACTTGCAAGAACTTAAAATATTCTACACACTGCGCACATTACCTCACCTGATTATCACAAAGATCCTGGCTGAATCCACAGAACATTCTGGCTGCTCGGTGGAGTATTACTCCTCTCTTTTTAAGATTAGAAACAGGAGAAACCTCCTCTGAGGTATCTTCTCTGACCACACCCGAAGCTATCTTAAACCTTCCATCCTGTTCTAATTTTGACAACACACCAAGGACATTCTCTGCATTTACCACAAGGCTTCATATTTATCTACTTATGTGTTTCTCCCTTTTAAGACCAAAAATGCCTAGAAGGCAGGAATGAACATTTCCTCTTGTTTTTAGCCCAAGCATCTAGAACACTGCTTGGTTGTTGCAAGCACTTAACTTGATGTTAATTTTACAGCTCAGAAAATGGAGATTTATCCAAGGTCACATTACTAAAAAAGGAATCAGAAGACGGGCTTTAAGGCTCCTTGCACTATACCATGGTATCTTGTCAAGTCCTATCAGCAGTTAATTTTTGCAATTCCAGGCCACTTCGCTTCAGCACCCTTTTAGCCTGTTCACCATGGTTATCGTTGCCACCCTAAGAAATCTCTCCTAGACATTTAAATAAATCCATCAAATGCACCTTTAAAGGGACATGAATCATTTTTTCATAGGTTTTCAATACGTTATATTAAACAATTTGCAAACTATATTTCTGAACATATAATTCCCTCGCCTAGTTACACATTTGTATATTATAAAAGTGGAAATTTTATTTGAAATCCTGATAGGCAAAATGCCAGTCACCCAAAAGTTAGTGACAAGTACTTTAATGATGAAAACTTCATTGCATGCAACATTACGATTTTTTTTCTGAGCATTCAGATGTCAGCATTTTTTATTACCCAAACCGAATGATCAAAGACCGCAACACCTCTGCAGGTTTCAAAGGAAACAGGACTAAAAAGTTCTGTATCTTGGTCTATTGCCTTGGTAACCTTTGCTTTCACTGTCTAGTACAAAGTCAGTTTGTTGAATAAATTAACTATCATACCAAAATTCTGTTTCATTGTTTCTGAGGAAATATGCTTGCCTACACATATTTTGTAATAAGCATATATTGGAAGTCTATATGGGTATATCCTCTGTGGATCTAAAACCAACAAAAAGCAACAAAACCAGATCATTCTACATAGGGAGCCAAAGGTCAAGTTTTCCGAACTCTGTAAGGCTTTAAGAGTTGGGGTAGGCTCTCTGAAGATGGAAAACAACCGTGTGTATTTTTATGTAGGGGTTGTCGTCTTGCCAAGGCCCCTATATCTTGGTCTCCTATTTCACTAACAATTTTACCTCAACCAAAATAATCAGATGCACCCACTATTTCTAAATGTTCTTACCATTCATTTTTTCAGACTCAATGTGTGATATATATATGGTCTGCAAAAATAAGAGATAACTGTGGTGTCAAAAATCTAGTAACTTCAGTAACAAAAATTATGTAACTATCTTTCATAAGCAACTCCACTATTTTCTCAGGTACAATTAGGAATTTTTTCATATCTTCCCAGTGTCCATCATGCTATAATATGAACTCACGTGCTTTCTGACTAAAGATGAAATAAAAGTCTGGTTGGGGGTACAACTAGTTTCTATTCTGTTCACAACTATAATCACAGCACCTACAAAGGTGGGTATATATTAACATGCCAACAGTAATTTATGGTATGTCCAAATGTTATTAAATCAAATTTTAATTCCTTGAGATAATTTCATTTGTAATCTTTTGAACTCAATTTCCTATTAATTACCTTACTTTTATTGCGTATTTCCATTGTTTAGTTCATTTATTCTTCATTGAAAGGTTTACTGAATGGTGGCCCTGTGCTTAGCAAAACACAGTATATTGAAATGAATTTTGCAGTTCCAACTTTTAGCAGCTCAGTCTTAAAAGTATGAAGCAGGAGCACATCATACAGTGAGAGAAAGGCGAATAACCTCAGAAAAGATTAGAAAACTATCGTGACAGGAAAGATGTCAACGAAGGCTCCTCGGGAAAGGCAACATTTTTAAATCTCCAATATCGAGAATACACGAACTGAAACAGGTAAGGACTGACCAGAAGAGAAATGACAGACCTCAACAAGGTCATTTTTATAAATTTATATTTATTGTTGAAAGTACTCCCCCCCCCCCCATGACCCCCTTCTCCCCCCCCCCCCCAGGCCTTCACCACACTATTGTCTGTGTCCTTGGGTTATGCATATAAATTCTTTGGTTAATCTCTTCCCACCCACACACCCACCTCCACCTTCCCTCTGAGATTGTCAAGAATGTTTCATGCTTCTGTGTCTCTGGGATCTATTTTGTTCATTGGTTTATTTTGTTCATTAGATCGACATAAGTGAGATCCTGTGATACTTGTGTTTCTCTGACTGGCTTATTTCACTTACCTACTGCTATTATTTTATTCTAAGAACTTTCATTTTAAAGATATACCACATTATATGAAACGCATAGTTTTGAAAGTGTTCTATGAAAACATTTTTTCTCACTATAGTTTTGTTTAATCAGCAAGGCTAGCCTCAATTAAGGCACTCAACGTTTCATGTATATTTACTTGGGTATTTTGCAAAGGTATCAAAAGCTGATCCAGTATTTCCAAAATACTAAAGTGAAACTCCATGGGCTGAGAAGCTCAACGATAGTGCGCTATATAAAGACTGTCAAACTAATATACTGTTCATCAAAAGACAAGTTTCTGTCTCACTGTGACAGCCTCCACTCTCATCGTCTTGTGAACGGCCCTTCTAAAATTCTCCCATAGCTCACTGTCTCCATAACTTGAGTCTGTCTGTACTTGGGTTGAACACCCCTCTGCCACCTTTATCTTTCTAAAAGCATATCCAATAGGCGCAGGCTTCAGGGGTTTGACAGCTTGCCCTGCCTGCGTATGGCATACAAGGCCTCCTGACTTTCTACCACTTCCAAAGCATCCAGACTCCTCTCTCTCAATTCTATACCCCAAGTGAATCAAACTGTACTCATCTTTCAAGAATATATTCTAATGTCATGAGGTATTTCCAAAGCCTGGCAATCAGAGAAAATCACCTGTTCTTTACGCTATCGTCGCTTTTATACAGGTCTAAGTGATCCCACTCAGTAATTAGGAATAATCACAATTTATACAGGCACTGTTCTCTCAGAATATCAAGTCTTGCATCACTCTTATCTTTTTATTCCTAAAAGTATCCGTATGTGATAAATTCTATTTTTTAAAATTGCAATCTAAAAGCAACCTAAGCAATCAAACTATCGTCTTGGGGATATTGGAACTGAAAGAGACTTGTAGCACACACATCCTAGTATTTCTTCATATGTATTACATTATATACTATTAAACGATATCCCACAGGCATAATACTCTGTATCAAGACAAAATATATTTATTATGTTCATACACAACACAACTCTCATAAAAAAGTGTTCTTATTATAGATAATGTACTCTATTTGCTATTCTCTTTCATTGAAGTGCCGTTCATGCCCACTAAATACTGTCTTCACAAACTGATAATGGGAGGCAATCTACAATTTGAAAAGCACTAATCTAGTCCAAATCCTAAAATAAAGAAATGAGAATCCAGGATGATTATGGGAATTCCCCAAAGTTCCTGAACTAGCTTAGCTACTGTCAGACATGATATTCTAAGACGCTGGTCACGCTGCCTAGGACAGTGTTCTGCGCAGTCTCATTCACTCTGTGTATCCTTCCATTTGGTTCAGGAAGAAATCTGAAGCTTCCAACAAACACTCAAAGCTCCACTCTGGACAAAGTAATGATTCTCCTTAAATCGTATTTAATATCACTTCTAAATTTACTTATAATAATCCCTATTAAATAGCAACCATATATACTCGAAATGTCTAGCTTTGGCTAATTACACTAGAGGGCACTTTTCAATATCTCTAGACTTCAACGCTAAGTGCATCTTTCTGAGAAAGTGTGTCACATTCCTGGAATTTCAGAGCTATGGTCTTTTAATCCATTACCAGTTTTCTACCAAGGGATTACTGTCTTGTTTTTCTTACATTAATTATATATAGAATCCTCAGGCAGAAATTCTGACAGAAAGAATGTAAACGAGCTAAGCAGATGCTATTTTAATTAAAAAACAGTACACGCGAATAATTCATTTTGGATAGGAATTCAATAAAGGTTTAAAATTATTTTTATTTGTCAGTTTTTCTTGTTTAAATAAAAACCCCATGTTAAAAAGCTTATCAAACTTGATTATTAATAATGCAGAGTAAGTAGTCAACGTAGGGCTTCATCTGCAAAGTTAATAAGTATCTGAGAAATATTTGGGAAGAGAAAAACATAAGAAATGCAAAATTATCTGATGGTTAACTCACTCTAAGAAGCTGAACTTTTGTTTTCTGGTAAAGAATTACCTGATTACCACCAAATTTAAAACACTATAATTTGGGCAATATAAAAGGTATATAATTATGCAAATAATTGCCAAAAAATGTCTTTTAACATCTAAAATGATACATTGTATACAAACTATTTTAACATTGCTTTCAACAAGAAAGGAAAAATGCACTTGTTGCAGCCACCCTTTTCTGAAGATGGGGACATCGGGGTCATATTTAAGTTTTTAGTAAGTGTTGATTAGACACATCACCCAACGTAAGATCCATTTAATTTCAGTTAACTGTCACCGAAGATGACCTGTCTAGATTTTCACAAAGCCAAGGATAAGCCTAATTTGTCCCTGTTTTAGAGCAGCCTCGGTTTGGAATTGTTTCAGGGGACATCGTATCAACAGTAACAGGATATTCAAATTGGGGGGGGGGGGGCTTAAGGAAATCCCAATCCTTAATTAAAGCACAGAACAAGGTTTTCAAGTAATAAATAATAAATCACAATGAGTCCTCAGCCTGGTAGTCAAGGAAACTACTTTGCCTCCGCCCTAATTGCCGTGATCCCCATGTTGCCCTTCTGGACACCACGCCTTATCATGCATTCCGGTCAGAGGCTGAGCAAGTCGCCTTTCTCTTCCTCTCGGTCAATCACGTAACATGCATTGAGCGGGACTGAACAGTGCCACGCGACCACACAAATGCTGGGTTCAAGGCCTTTCCTTTTCTGTCTGGAGACAGTAATTAACTGGTAAGCAATATATTCCTATCAGGCCTCAGATAAGAAAGGGAACCAAGGCACCTTGGCCGTCCTTTGCAGCTGTGTTTATAGGAAGTTTTTACTAATGGGGAAACCAATGACCATTAATATCTTAACATAAAACCTAAATTTTTTTTTTAAAATCCCTTTGAATATAAAGATGAAATACTAAGTTTGAAGGAGCTATAAAGATAAATATTTACATTAAAACATTAACTTTACATTTATAAACCAAGTTTATAAGTAAAACAGTAAAATCAGTGCCAAATATATTATCACTAGCTCAAAATGGTTTACATAACTTTCTCCTCCTTACTTCTATATTTTTTTATATTGGTCATTTTTAGAATAGTAACTATTATAAAATAAAATCTTGAAACAAACATGACTTTATGTCTCTAATTCTATACACTGTTTCCATTATTTTCTATTAATTCTTTTTACTTCCTTAACTAGATTCCATTAAAAATATTTGTTTTCTAAAATAATTCTACTTGTTTTCGAAAGTATTCTTTTAGTTCACTTTGATGTATTATTTTGTGTTTTGTTTTGTTTTAAATATATCTTTATTGATTTCAGAGAGAGGAAAGGAGAGGGAGAGGGACAGAGAGAGATAGAAACATCAATGATGAGAGAGTCACTGATCGAGCCCGCAACCCGGGCATATGCCCTGACCGGGAATCGAACCCCGATCGCCTGGATCCCAGGTCGACGCTCAACCTCTGAGCCACGCCCGGCCAGGCTGATGTATTATTTTGGAACAATATTTTTAAGATCACACAATTCTGACGCTCTCTCTACTCAATTCAACTACTAGTGTAAAAGCAGCATTATAAATATATTTTTTATTCTATCAGTCTACATTAAAAAATCAAAATTACCTCTTCAATAGCAGGACAACTACTATGATTCAATGTACTTAATCTTCTCTGTTTTATTTACTTGAACTAAATACTGGCTCACACATAAGCCAAGTTTCTCTAGAACTGGTGACTTTCCCAGCTATAAAGATAATAACACTGATTATAAGAGCTTTTGAGAGTGTTACATGAAATAATACACACACAGCATTTAGCTCTGTTCAATACATACAGGGAGGGGCAAAATTAGGTTTACAGTCTGTGAGTAGAGAAACACAGTTTATTCTGGTATTACTTATTAATTAATGTATTATTTTCCATATGAAAAACTGTAAAGCTTTTGCCCCACCCTGTATTTAGTCTGAAATCATCCAATACATTTTAGCTTTCATCATTAGCAATTTCCCCATTTTCAATTTAAAATTAAAATACCAGGCAGGAAACCTGCAATTTGGAAGACCAGGTCAAAAGGTTTGGTAAAACTTTGGTAAAAGAATTTCACAATATCCTCTAAGAAATGGTATTCTGTTAACAAATAGTTCCACAAAGAAAGATGGTGGCAAGATTCTTTAAAAATCATTCACAAAAATGTGGTTGTTCTCATAGGATGAACAACAAAGAAAACAATTTTATCTGAAAACAGAAAAAAAAATTCTCAATCCAAAATATTTATGTAAGTGTAAAAATTAGCAACTGAAGAATTTTTCTTTTAATATTTGTAGTGTGTCCCTACTATCATGGCTACACTTCTGACTGCAAAAACACCATGCACCTTAGATTTTAAAGAAGAAAGAAAACCTGTATCTTGCCTAAGCAGGTAAGCAAGAAAACTAGTTAAAAAAATTTTTTTAATGTGATAATTATGGGAATTCAGGTAGAACATGAGAAATGGAAAAATAATAAAACTGAATTGGCTGATACCTGGAAGAAGAGAATCTAGTATCAAAGTTTGGTGCCATATCAGGAGAAACCCAGGACAATTTACTAGGGTAAGTAGCCAAAAACATAAGAAATCTCATAGTATAAAATTTACTGGTTAGGTATTTTCTCCCCAGTTTCACAGTATATCCTAATAAGCCCACCGTAAATTGAAAATATCCTAAAATCCAAAGCGCATTTCATACACATAACCTACGGAACATCACAGCTTAGCCCAGCCTACCTGAAACATGCTCAGAAGGCTTACAGCAGCCTGCAGCTGGGCAAAGTCACCTTGCTGCCCCTGCCCAGCATCACGAGAGTCTTGTACCACCTACAGCTAGCCCAGGAAAGAGTCAAAATTCAAAGTAGTTTCTACCGAACGTGAATTGCTTTCGCACCATCATGAAGTCAAAAAACCTTAAGTCAAATCATTTTAAGTCAGGGACTATCTGTGTCTCATTTTAGAACCAGTAACTACAAAGTGTGCTTGAAAATAGGAGGCGGGGAAGGGTACCTACGGCAAAGCTCGATTATTCATACAAATAGGTGTAAAAACAACATGCTCCCAAATGTTCCTATTGGCTCGACTATGTTCGTCTGACACTTACAGTGAGTACTGGCATCTGATTTTCTTGGCCCAACCAACAACTCAAAAAGTAGTTTAGTGCTCAAGTAGTATTAGAATGTTACGCTTTTTAAAAAAATTCTCTGCTTACGTTCTCATATAAAATACACCATCATAGAAAAGAAAATGGGTAACTTCTCAGACTAAAGCAACATACCCCATAAAATCCTTCCTCTCCCAAAGAAACACACTAGCTTAAGTGGGGAAGTTAATTATGTGCTTTGGTTTCACAAACCAACTGCTGTTGCCAGCTGCATTCCAAATAAGAGTAAACAGAGACAGTTTGAGCTGTCAACAAAAGACATAATTAAGTAGAAAAAATGCTGTCGATAAAACATGGCTACAACACTTCAAACTTTGAAAACACAGAGGGACGACAAGATCTGGAATATACTGCATAGTCAATACGTCTTAACCGCTAACAAATTGGGTCAAATAAGAATACTCTACTAGGAGAAAGCTCACAAAAACAAATTTGTGGAGAAATAAAGTTTTATGCAACTGAAGGTGAAAACAGTTTTTCTCAACCAAGATTATACACAAAAGAATAAAAGCTTTACATAAAATGGTCGAGGGTCTGTCTGTATTTCCCCAATTCTGCTAATCTAGATGCACTGGAGAGACCTTAATTACCCACCAGATCTAGCTGAAAGGGGCTAGTAGAGCATCTTATGAACTATAAAAACAGGCTCCATATTTTTTAGCTTAAATGATGTCATGGAAATAAAAGGCATTTAGTCTCTTCCTCAGGGTTACCTTCTCCCCATAAAGTTAACTTGTATGTTTTTAATGTTCCTAATTTTCAAACCGTGTTCACGTTTACTATGTTATTATCCAAATAAACAGCTCTAATTATTTGGACATGCTTTGCAGAAAGCATGACTTTTTTACTGGGGGGGGGGGGGGGGGTTTACTGTAACTTTTTTAGATAAAATTGAATTCCACTGTGATAAATACCGAAAGAACCTAGAATCCACGTGGAACACTTTATTAGTAGTGTATCTGGCTAAATCCTACAATAGGTTTGTTAGAAAGCAGTGTCTCTTAAACAGTAGTGGAAACCTGTCAACTCTGCAACCACAAGGATTACTGGAGGGGGGAATTTTGTCCATTTAGCACCAACCTAATTCTTGACATTTAATCAACTTTTTTATTCTAGTTAGAACAATATGTCAGGAGTTATCATTTGTCTATCTTCACATTTTTCCTCAGATACCTAAAATCAAAAAGCAAATTCTGCAAATCCTATATAAGCTAATGGCTTCTACATCTACCTCTGGTGGGACGTCAGTTGAGATAGTGGGCATGGGGGACGGGGGGTAATCGCTACACAATTTTTACCTTCAAGGAAAGAAAATGGGTAGTGGGCAAAAAGGAGCAAACTAATGAAGCAACCAAGTATTCACTGACCACCACTTAGGTGGTTTAGCGGAATCTGAAGCAGACACAGAGCAAGGTTAAAACAAGACACTGGTCTTCACCTTGAGGAGCCCGAGGTCTATCGGAGGAGCAAAGAAACAAATTCGTATTAGAATCTCCACACACAGGAGTGGGCAAAAGTCGGTTTACAGCTGTGAGTACAAGAAGCAGACTTTATTCCTGTATTATTGTTTTTTAATCATTGTATTATTTATTTGTATTAAAACTGTAAACCTACTTTTGCCCACCTGTGTGTGTGTGTATAATTATTTAATTATGTGGCACAGCCTGTGTGGTGTAAAAGAATGCGGGTAACAAAAGATTAATGAGAACTGAAGCTATGGGGGGGGGAAGATGTCATGAAGAAGGGAAGATCTCAGCTTAAACTTAAAAAATGATCAGACTGACAACACAGAGAGGAAGACAACCGGGAGTAACAATCTCAAAGGTGGGTCTGTCTTTCTTCCTTTCTTTCTGTGTTCTTTGTAACAGTTTGTAAAAAAAAAAAAAAGTGATATGAAAAAGAGATGCAAACATTAACACAGGGTTAATATTTAAATAAAGTACACAGAAATCAACACCTTACCCCCCCCCAAAAAAAAAAAGGTCTACCACTCATTACTTTGAGCCCGGGATCCATCAGATCTCCAAATCATTTCATAACAATATATAGTTTCACATTTAGCATATAAACCTGTTTATCCCATAATATGTAATTTGAGTATACTGGTATTTCAAACAAATATAAGAAGAAGTGGTGTCAGGGATGGGGAGGGGGGAGTAATGCCACTACATACAATGTCAAAGACTGTAAGATGCTGTTGTACTGGTTAAAGTCAGGATTTGAGGGGGTAGGACTAAGGGATTTTAAAATTGTTTTCTACAAAACACTCTAAGTTAAGAAAGACTTAAGGCCGACTTAATCTTACATCTCTGTACAAATCAGAGAAGGTTGTTTTGTGTCTTTTAAGGAGACAGGGAACATGGAACTGCTTAAGAAATAACGCCCTTGACTATACGGGAGACTTGAGTAACACGCTACAAAGCATTGCGACACAGGCACCCATAAGGATAGTCAGATGGTAACTCGAGGACAAGGGCAGAACATCAGGGTATCTCTTTAGAGTGAGGTAACCTGAAGAATTGTTATTTCCTTTGTTTCCTTTGTTCAGATAAATCTCAGCACATTTATAAGACTTGTTTTTGTTAACAGTGCTAGTAATTAGAACTGGAAACCAAATTCATTGTTTTATATTTGAGTTTCTATAACCCTTGATTTTTTTACTACAGTTTTGTAGAAGAGTCATTATAAGAATCTTCTTGCACTTCACTACAGATATGCCTTGAGCAAATGCATTTTAGATATTTTATTCTGGATTGAGTAATTAAACACCAATCAAATAGTTAGAAAGCTTTAAAATAGGACTTAAGAGTTTGTCTAACATTCTAGATGAAGAAATGATAGCCCAGATCTAAGTGTCTGCCCAAGAATACATACTTAGTGGTGATTTAGTGGCAAAGATTGAAGCAAATTATTTACTTTCAACTGTGATGATTCTAGTTTCTTCAAACATTTACTCTGCAGTATTTTCAGAATTTTCCTAAGTTTGTTCAATAATAACCGTGTTTCAATAATAATTCAGTTTCTCCAGATATTTCCTAATCACACTGACTTTGAATCTATTCATGTACACGTTGCATTTCTAATCCTACAATGCTACTTTCAGTCTGGTCCTAGGTTGGAAATACTTCAATAGTCTCAAAGCCGATCAGAGGTACAGCTCATTCCTTGATGGGGGTCAAGTAGTGGGTAAAAGCTTGAAGCAGATAAATTATTTTCATATTTGATTTCACTGTTAGGCTAACATATTTCTTTTAATTAAATGGTTTTGAATGAAGTATCTTCTTTCAGAATGCATGTATATGTTTTAAAACTGCTAATTTTTATATGAATTAATTGTACTAGAATCCAGTAGAACCAAAATGCTACCACATTATATCACGTACATCTTTTTAAGAAATTAGTAATTCCTGGTGTGTTCAAGAATAGGACTATAAACCACATAGGCCTGTATTTATTTCAGGTTCCTTATGATGCCATTTACTCTAGCTTTTAGCCTTTTATGTGACACTGAGCTGTTTTATAATTATAAAACAGCTGAAAAGGACAACCTGATAATTTAAAAGGGACACATTACAGCATCTCTCTCGAGTACTATAATGTTTTAATTTCTTTTTTGAAGACAAACCAGTTGGAAAGTGACCATCTGCTAGTGTCTTAGTATTATTCAGAAAAAGTAATGAATAAATGTCCTTTGCTGTGAGGAACAGGCCATCACAAGGAAAGAAATTCAGAAAAAATAAATATGAAGCTAACATAGACTGATTCAGTGCCATGTAAAAAGGATTTTTCATTAATTATTTACAACTTCCAAACAAAACAATTTTTAAATGCATGCTTTGATGAAAAGTATAAATAAATCTAAAACCTATTATTATACTAAGTCAAGACATGTTAACAAAGCAAAAAATTAAAAACAAAACTTCCTATCAATTCTTTTCATATTTCTTCAATGTCCATTCCTACATAGATAGGTTATGCCCGCAACATAAATATTGTCCAAACATGTAATTTTAAAAGCATACACATACTAACATGTTTCATAGTTTGCTATATTTTCCTGTATTTTGAAAATTTTCCCAAAAATAAGTCATCAGTATTCAATAAGTTGGGTAAAATAATAGTTGTTTATTTACAAATAAATTAGTATACAAATGTCAAATCAATTACTAAATAGATTTCTAATCTAGGTTATAGTAATTTCTACCTATGTGTAATGTGTAACAGCAAGTATATGAGCTGTTTACCTACTGAGAAACTCCATCATGTTGGGTTATGTTAGGGAAGAAAAGCGAGGCAGGCACCATAACAGTCTCCCTGTGCCTACGAGATGGGCTTTAAAATAGAAAATTCATTCACTGGGAAAACTATGGATTCCCTACGTCTCTAGGGAAGGTGAACAGGGAAGAATAAAACTCCCCCCCAAATTCTAATACAACTTTAGGACTAAAAACTGCAAATGCTTACTCATTAAAACCTGCACAGTATTCTAATATAGTAAACAAAGGAAAAAATTACAGATTTTTATAAATATTCATAGTCCGTTTTTTAAATCTGTAAACATTTACTACTGAGATTTTTCTTTCTTTCAAACACAGTAAAATGGCCTTTGTCGAGCCTGACTCACGATGAGCCCCAGTTAAACATTTTAAATAGTTATGATTGCTACTATGCAGATAAGCCACACTCAACAACTTTAAAGGGCAAGGTATCCATACAGCTATGTATTTAAGCCAGCAAGAAAATTTCTTCTAAGAGGAATCTCTAACCTTTTTTGCAACAATACCAAGTGCTTTTCTTAAAATGGTCTCAGTGCTTTGCAAATATTAATTTCTTTAATCCTCCAACAGTGCTTTTATAATCCTCATTTTAAACATAAGTAAAACAAGCCACAGAGAGATTAAGTGGCCCAAGGTCACGGACAGGAGAGCACTCCCGTTTAAGACAGAACAGGCTGAGGCGCACACTCAAGCACTCCGGCCCCAGACTATGCTCTTAAGCACTATGTCATGCCACATTAGTCATCTCAATTGAAGCAATAAATTTTGATGCACAGAGATAAAGGCAAACATTTTTTTAGTTTGAAAGTCAATCCTGAGAAATATCCCACTTTATGTCATCTTAAAGTGAGAATATCTATCATAACAAAATGTTATTACTTCGCTGGCACTCTTAAAAAAAAAAAAAAAAAAAAAGAGCTATAGCAGGTTCTCGAATAAAGTTTCATTATCAAGTTGATGAGGGTCCAAAAAAAAATCAATTTCCAGCCAGGGCCACTGTCTCTGGAGTTTGCACGGCCTCGCCAGCTAGCTGTGTGTGAACTGTCTCTGGGTACTCCGCCTTCCTCCCACATCCCGAAGATGTGCACACGAGGTGAACTGGCTTACACACATTGTTCCAGTTGGAGTGAATGTGGCCTGCAAAGGAAGGGGGTGCTGCCCAAGGGGGTCCCCCCTACCACCCTGAGCTGCCAGTGATAGGCTCAAGCTACTCACAACCCTGAACTGCAATATGCAGGTTAGAAAGTAATTACCCAACTTGTTTTTCTTCATCTTAAATGTATGTTTAGCTCGCATTTATTTCAATGTTCAGTATTAGAAGTGTTTGGGGTCTTCACTGCGATGTTTGGTTATGGTTTTTGTGACCAGATTCTTGTTTATATCAATTAGCCTATGGTAAAATTGGTTTCCTTATATGCCATTTCATTTCAAGTAGCAGTTTCCAAGAACCTATTGAAGATGTTAAACGAGGAATTACTGTACTAAAGAGATGATTATGGAGACGTGGTCAGGGGCTCAGTTGGCCGGAGCATCGTCCCACACACCAGAAGGTAGAGGGTTCCATCCCTGGTCAGGGTGAGCACAGGACACAACCAACAGATTGATGTTTCTCTCACATGGATCCCTCTTTCTCTCAGTATTGCAGGATGAGTAGAGCAGGAGTGGTTAAGAAGAGCACCCAGAGAATCCTGTTTCAGAAAGGAATCAATTCTACTTTCAGCTCTACTCCACAGAGACTAAGTTGTGTGTGTGTGTGTGTGTGTGTGTGTGTGTGTGTGTGTATCCAGCACCAGTCCATGGCTTGGAAGCCAAGGCTGAGAGTTTCTGAAGCTGAGCTTCATCAGTAGTTACCTATATAAAAACCAAAGGCAAGGAGTAACAGTAAAAATTAGTAAGAATTTTTCTCAGCCTGAGGTTCTGAGTTACCCTGAGTCTGCCACTAACTTATGATGTTAGCCTGAGCAAACATCAAGTCAGGAATGATTTCTCAAGTCAAAAATGAAGGAGTTGGATTAAATCATCTCCAAAGTCCTTTTAACTTCTACGGTCTTTAACTTAGTCACTCAATTTAAACAAGCATTTATTGATACTCAGGTGACACTACCTGTTATTACCTGAACAGCTCTTTAACTGTAAAGCAGGGATTTCTCTCATGGTCTGAAATGGTTTAATAGAATCAATGGAAGAAGTAATTTTTTAGAGTACATTTAAATGAGTGTAAAAGATCACAGAATTTTCATTTTAGTATAATTAAGAGCTTTACAGGAAAATAAGACATACTGAACACAATTTAATGAAGATACAGTCTTAAAAATAAATGTTGGCATTCTGAAATACTTGAATATTATTCCATTTTAGAATATATTCAAAGTTATGAAAGGAGTAAATGAAAAAAACAGATCAATATACAAAAATCTGCTTTAAAAACATAATGGGAACATATTCAAAGCATATGATAAAACCAGCCTAAATCTCAATTTGGCCAGGTATTACAATTTTATTTTTTTTAATTTTTTGTAATACATTTCTATCATATAAATCAGATGTGGAAAGCATTTTGATGGTTTAGTTTTTTTTTCAATATTCTTAAAATTAGCTTAAATATGCCAACTTTTTTTAATGTCAACTTTTTAAATAACCTTAACTGTTCCATTAAAGACCAAAAAAATGTGACAATTTCTCAAGGGCTAGATTCTTATTCAAATGAATAAAGACTATTTCACAAGCACTTGATATACAGTATTCTCCTTTATGTACTTTAAGAAGTTGAAGTACTATAGCAAATGCATAATTGATTTATGGGAGAAAGAGTTCAAGTGAAGGACATACTGTTAGCTGTGCATTAAAAAGTCATGGTGGAAGAAAATGTACCTCCTCTGGAATATTTTTAAAGCCATAATTAAAATACAAGTGCCAGATACAGGTGATGTTCTCCATTTCCCATCAGCACGAAAGTCACACAATAAACCCTAGGTAGCCCTCCAAACACAACTACCAAGGGCAAGCAGGTTATATATATCAAACCACAAATGGAAGGTTTTTCCATGTAAACATGTAAGAGGCTTTTACACTCAAATACTTTCTAAAGAATAAGACTTAACTGTTGTTCCAAATTTACAAAGTACATCAAGAATCTAATTACACAGTACAATATTAAATAGGTTCAAACATATCATAGTTCAAATCCTACGTAACAGTAACAATGCAATTAAAAGTCTGTTGAACGTAGCATATTCCTAATGTTTCTCTCACTGCAAAGCATTTAATAAACTTTACTTAGTAATCCTGTGTTGTGAAACATTATCCCATACCTCCGTGAACAGCTACTCAAGCCAGTCAGTCACTTCTCCAGCCACACCGAGAAGCTAAGTATTATTAGGGGAGCGGGCTGGCAGCTGGACAGTTGCTCACTCTGCCTGTCACATCCTTTAATGCAACTCGGACTTGCCTTTGTTCTGATGGCAGCAAACAGCTGCTTGCAAACGAGCCACCATCCCTGGGCTGCCTCCCATTATTGCCCACTTTTGTTTGACAAGGTCACTTGCTGCAGGGATTTGGGAAAGAAAGGTGTTCAGCCTATCGCGTTTAGGACATAAGCATTTAAAACATAAAGCAGCCAGGTATTTTTCTTTTGGCAGCGTAAACAAATCAAAAACAAAAAAATAAAAGTTCTTAGCTCATTGAGCGAGTCAAACATCTTCCCTTTAATACTAATTTCAAAGGCCTAGAGCTGTATCACGAAGGCAAATGGCTTTTCCATAAACCCTCTTTCCTTTAAATCTGCATGGTGGTTGTATAAAAGACAGATTTAATCACAGAGTAATATTGGTAAGCACATATTAATAAATGCTAATATGTTGCTCCCCTGCTGTTTTACAATGAGAGAGTTCAGATCCGGAAGACAGCAACTGGAGAAGCGTTTGGGGAAAACATAAGGGTACCTTATAGTTTTTTTCTTGATTTTACATTTCATTAAAAATTTCATAAAACTAATTTCATGACGGGTAAAAAGGCAGAAACCTCCAGGATTAAAAATTTCACCATTTCATTCTATTTGATTGTTACCTTTAATGAACCTTACATAATATAAATTAATCCAGACTGAAACTTATTATTAAAATGTTTAATCAATAATCCACCATTGCTCCAAAAGGTATAATTGACACTATAAAGCAAAGCTCACCTTTAATTTTCATCTTGACCTATGATCTTCAGAAGGACTTAAAGCTACATTATGACAACCTCATACAATTAAGTTGTTTCCAAAGAGAGGCATGCTGAGAGAGTGGAATGGCAAGTTTTCGATGCCATGGATGAACATAAGGAGGGCAAGTTGGAGCAGCTGCCCTTCTAAAATGAATCATGATCGTGTAGTTTTGAAAGTTTATGAGTGGGAAAGGGCCTAGAACACTCTGTTCACATTGTCAGGATACAACCACTAAATGTCAAACAGAAATCTATAGCTGATTACTCACAAATATAATTTCTCACTATTCCATCTCTTGACTTATATCTAAAATTAGTTTTGTACATTTCTCTCATCTTGATATACAACCACCAGAAGGAATGTGAGCCTATATAGTAAACTTTATTAATGGATAACTATAACAAAATGAAATTCTATTCAGCAACACTGGCACTTTTGGTGTGTTCACTGGTTAGAATTAGGTATTTCCATATGGGGGGGGGGGCTAAGAATCATATGATCATCTCAATTTCCTTCATTCTCTACTCAAAGATTGCAATTTTAGTCACTGAATATACTATCCAAGTTCTCAAAAAATCCTACCTTCCTTCTATCTAATATACTCGGCATATTTAACCAGACCTTGCCTTGCACAGAAGTCATCTGACCCCTGAAAATATTTTTACTACCTTAGCTAAGCTTGCTTTGTATACCTTGTAAAGGCTACTCCCTTTTCTCTGATTTTTAGGCATAATCGATCTTCCACTTATGATGTTCAATGAGTTTTTCTACATTTCAATCAGAATGTGTCAAAGCACATTCTCAAAGCACCACGTTTAGAGACATTAAAGAATAAGTATTACACCTGATTTATATTTGATTATCCAGTATTAAGTATTCACATAATAAAAAAATTAAAAGAAGCTAATGGTAATCCCTTATAACAGCCTTCACTTTTGCACAAAGATTTGAATACTTTAGTAATTCATTTGTAAGAGCATAGGACCGATGATTTTCAGCTTCATTTATATTCAAAGGCAAGCAAATCACCCAAACTCTTTTACATCCCTACACTTCCCTGTCAGCATGTTAACAGCAGGTGGTCTATCAGCACCACCTTTGAAATAGGTAGGTGGATTAAAACACCTTTACATTTTAGTCAAGACCCTGTCTCTAAAATAAACATGAGCTTTAACTCCATCACTTTCTCTACAAGATGCAGTAATACAGGATAAACATAGTACTTAGCTTGTTCTTATTTTAATCTACATTCCACATAATGGTTTCATACCACGAATCTGATCATTTAACTCCGAAAAGTTAAGCATTTAAACTAATAAAGCTGACAAAATGATTAAGTACAAAATGAGAAGTGTTTCTGATATTTTATTTTATCTATTTTTGCACACTACAGACTTATCAGCACTCCTTCATACTGGTGAACACCGAAGCACATTTTTAACCCCTTTTGCAGTAAGAAAATCATAATAATATTGGCCATGTGCTAGCTCTAAGAAATCTAGAATATATCTACGCATATATGTATAAAAATACCTTAGAGTCGTTGGTTGGCAATGACTTTTCAGAAATAAAAGTAAAAGTAATTAAAATAATTTCTAAGGACATACACTTCCTTCTCCTTCGTCTGCCATGAGCATTACAAGAGCCAGACTGAAACGCAAGTCAATCAGCACCAATACTTAATACACTGTGAATAAAGAAGTCTTTGTGAGAGAAATATGTCAATACAAAAAGGTCAGAGAAAGTGCAAATAATCAGCACTACAAGAGCTTTCAAAATAAAAATATGAAAAATTACAACCACATACTTTAAAAATAAGAATCTTTTGAGGGCGGGGAGGTGATTCTGCCACTGACAGTTTTTCAGACTAAAGTGAAGACTTCTAAGGAAGTCTCCATGTCCATGAAAACAGAGGGCTGCGGCTAACACGTTTCCATTACCACTGGGGCCTCCTGCATTTCCTCCGAGATTAGAAAACAGGTAAGGGACAAACCAATCTACATGCTCATCTTAAAAACAAGATGCAAACTTTAATTCCTAAACAATTTTAATCTATCAGTGTCCAGTGACAAATTAATATTTAAAGTCAATGAGAAATGAAGTAAGACCTACTAAACACTGACTTAAAAAGCAGTTTTATTTTTCATTTTTCACCAACAACAATCATTTACATTATGCTGTATAGTTCATCTGGCCAGATTTTAAAAATATATTGTTTTCAAAAAAAGGCCAGGAAGATTATCATTTACTAATGCTTTAACTAGGCAATATCTTTAACTAGGTTAAAGTGTACAAAGTTTTTTTTAAGTAATTTTAAGGGAATACTAGCCAATATAAATGTAAAAATTTTCATGAGCACAAAAATGAAACTCAACCCCAAAAAAGTATGTTTTTGGTTGTTTTGACTATGCTAACATATAAATGAATAAAGTACAGCTAGAAACCATTTTTTAACTGTTATTAACAACAATAAAAACCAGAACCTTAACCATTTCATAATATTCGTTGTCTGCAAATAAATGTGAAATGCTTTCATTAGGACTAGTTGTTCTGACAACTTAATATGTAGTTTATATTCCTATATCTTGAAAATAATTTCAAGCCCACAATTTTCAAATAAGCTAAGATTAGATTGTCATTATGGGTACTTTCCAAAAAGTGAAGCTATTATTTAAAGTTCATTAAAAGTCCCCATTTCGACCTCTGTTTTATTTGAAAATTGATTACTGCAATTAGAAATGTTACCCTTATAAAATCTTATTTGTGTTAATATATATCCAAATGTTTCAAGGAAGTATTTAGTTTTTCTTTTAGGGCATTTCAAGTATAAATGAGAAAAATAAACACAGGTTATTCCTTGTTTTCAGACCAGTAGATGTGCTTCATACGATTTAAGGAACCCAAGTGTTCCAATTTAGATAATAGGAGTAAATAAAAGTTTTTGTAAAAAGTCTTCCGTTTCAACAAATGTTAAGTTATGAAAAAAATGTATTTTTACTGAATCAACCACATTTTATTCTCATATAAACAGTCTCCTGAATATGCATAAAACGTTTTATGTGAAGATACACGCGCCAACATGTATGAAATTAATTCTGAATAATTGTCCGGCAAAAGCCAAGTCTTTCATTTCATACAAATCCTACGAGCATTATTAATTTGTTGTTGCTGTTTTCTAAAGAAAAATGCATTTCCTATTTGCTAAACTTTGCCACAGTACAGCACCCAACATTTTCAAGAGAGGCAGCCACTAAGCATATGCTTGACAATGCGACCAAATTACTAACAAGTTGTCATATAAAGACACAGACACTCAGTAAGTGAGCACAGTAGAGTTCAAAGTCATCCTGACCTCGATTCCAATCTCCCTTGAAAACAAAGAAATCTAATATCCACCTAAATAAAAAGAAAATACGCATTGAATATTGAATGTCTCTTATCCCACTGTAAGTCACATTTTTTTACATTTTATAAACATTTAATAAATTAATGGTTTTGATGATCGATTTGACTGACATTACTCCTTCCTCTCTCGACACGACAGTGAGAAATTGTACTTTGTACATTACAGAGTGCAGCTGAAGTATTCAAACTATACCTGTATGTTAGTACTTTACTATCATGCTACTTTAACATGTGTACACGCAGGTCCATCCACCACGGCTGGAAGTCACTGTGATGGTGACAGAACACTAATAACAGGGGTGGCCAATGGGAAGTGGATTCTGTGGGAAACGGAACAGCAAGATCACAGTCTTCACTGAGAATATGAACTGGTCCGTGTGTCCTCACACTGCAGTTTAAAGCAAGGTAGCTCAAGGCCACACAATCCTTTTTTTTTTTTTCCTTTTTAAATCAAAATACTCTGATCAGGTCCTGAATTTTTCTATTCTTACAGTATTTGAAAATAGCTGAAAATGAACACACTTTGAAGGTGAGAATGAAAGAAAAAAAAAGGAGGAGGGAGAAGAAACAATCTGGTGCTCTTTTATCTCAGACAAAAGCACCAACATTCATCCAGGTTGTACAAACCAGAACCCAGGACACCACCTTTCCCATCTCCAAGTCTGGGTGGTTCAATGTTTTAAGTATCTCTTTAATTCATTCCCTTTTCTCTGTCTCTACGTGTAGCAAGATAATCCACTTATTGATCCTTAATCACACCAGCTCTTAGCATAAAGATGAAAATCCTGAACACAGGCCACAGGGAACCACTTGGTTTGAACACAAGTTCTCTGAGCCCACCAGCTATATTTTACTTCCATTAGTCAAATGTAGCAGGCACCCTTCAGTTCTCCACACAAGGATAACTTGACCCCCCTCCCCCATTTGGTCAAATATCCTCCCATTATACACACCAACTCCTTTTTTATTATTATTAAATGCTGACAGCATACTATATGCAAGTTGCTAGTTATAACAAAGAAAGGATTCCCAACCCCCTGTAGCCAACATTCTAATGCAAATAGCAGATGCCCACTTCCCCCCACCCCCCAAAAAAGATGTAAAATAGAGAAACAGATTCATGTTATAATAAGTACTAATAAGGAAATAAGTGAGGAGTTAACAAAGTAGTTTATGCATGGATGTGTGAGAGGAGGAAGTTTAATTGGGCAGGTAGCTTCTCTGAGATAAAAAACATTTACATTTTTTTAAATATGTTTTTTATTGAGTTCAGAGAGAGGAAGGGAGAGGGAGAGAGAGAAACAGACACATCAGTGATGAGAGTCATTGATCGGCTGCCTCCTGCACGCCCCCTACCGGGGATCGAGCCCTGACCTCCTGGTTCATGGGTTGATGCTCAACCACTGAGCCATGCTGGCTCAGCAAAATATTTACGTTTTAGCCTAAAAGAGAAGTAATTGTGAGTAGGGGGATGGGAAATGATTCTGGACAAAGAAACTACAGGTATAAAGGCCCTCAGATGTTTACAGAAACGGAAATAAAACGAATACACCTGAAGCTAAGGGGGGCCTATCAAAGCCACAAGTTGGAGAGAATCCTAAGTAAGATCTGTTAGGGGTATACACCAATTGCGGCCACCAAAGGGTTTTTAATAGAAAAAGAAAGCAATCCAATTTACATTTTACAGAGTTGCCTTCTGCTAAGCCGTGGAGAGTAAACAAAGGAACAAGGGTGAAAGGGGCCAGTGTAACGACCAACCTAACTGTACGCTAAACTGTGTCTAGCTTTTCTTCAACAACAACCAGTGTCCGAAATATAGCAGTGGCACAGACGAATATCATCAATGAAACCCTTAAAGCATAAAACAAAAAGGCCAGTAAATCTCTCTCACACACACACACCTATCCAAAGAGAAGTTTTATTATTATTTTTAATAATTTTTTTTTTCAATTACAGTCGACATATAATATTATTAGTTTCAGGAGTACACATAGTGATTAAACATTTACATAACTTGCAAAGTGAGACTCCCATAAGTTTAGTACCCATCTGACAACCTGCACAGTTCTTACAGTATTACTCCCTCTGCTCTCTCTTAATCCCTGCGACTATTTCTATCCCTGCCAACTTGTACTTATCCCTTCCTTTTCACCAGTCCCTCAAAGCCCCTCCCGTCTGGCTACCATCAATTTGTTATCTATCTATGAGTTTATTTCTATTTCAGAGCTTTTTATTAAGTAGATGTCAAGGGTTTAATATTTTGTGTCTATGTGAAATATCATATTTATCTGGGAGTTCTTGCCCAGCTTTTATCAGACTCTCCAAGGAGACCACATGCTCCAAAAGTTTAAGAGCCATGAAAGCCTACATCATACCATAAATCTAGAAGGTAGAGTTGTCCTTGGACATAAAGAAATAACTATCTAAAATAAACAATAAAAAATCTAAGTTCTTCACAGATGAATAAGTTAACTCCTGAGATTCACTCAAATAAAATGCTAATGTCATACAGATTAAATTTTTTTAAAACATTTCTTATTTTTGACTTTTTGTTTTTTCTTTATAACTGCATTTCATTTTGCACCCAATCATACTTTTTAAAAAACGTTTGTGGGTAAGAATTAATCTGCAGATGATCAGATGTTGTTTTACACAATTATTTAACTAAATAGTTTTCAAGCACAGAATTAAATGTAAAACTCACCCATTTGCCTCAATTGTGATTTCTCTCTTACATATAGTAGAGCTGCCTCCTACTCTGACTTACTGATATGGATCTACTACACAGGACGTGCACATAGCAAAGGGTTTCAGAACACCCCAGGAAGAGAGTTTGGTTTGTTTTTACAGCACCCAAAACAGAGCTCCCTCTTCCCATGGGGCTCAGCAAAAATCGCTACCTTAGTCACCAGTCGAACAAAACACTATTATATCCAGGCTATTTTTTTGTTATCTTTGGAAAGTTAGACATTTCAAAACACTGAGATTTTAGTAATCATCAACTACTAATCATAATAGTAACTTACTGTCAAAATCAAGTAAGGGGCATAAGAATTTTGAGATATAAAAATACTGTAATTTGTACAACAAAATCAATTGGCTACTATTAGATCACTGAAGGGGAAAAGTTGCTGCTTAAAAATCTACTTTAAAACAACTACTTAAATTAGTGGAGTTTTGTTCTGCTTCCCAAAGTTTAGAAAGTAACCACTGTTCTTTATGTAACAAAGATCTCAATTTTTCCTGTCTGGAAACATAATGCAGTTCTTAAATAACTTTGTATAATTTATTGGTAATCACAGACAGCAATTTATATTCTAGCAATGTAAGCATTTTCTTGGCACTTAAAATTCTCTATTATGAGCTCACCCTTGGTTAATGTGTTAAAACTCAAGTAAGATTCCGATTCATGGTATACACAAGATCCTGAGAGTAACTATTTCGTGTAAAATCCCAAATATCAGTGAGATACCCCTTTATTTTGTGCAAGATACACAATCAAGTTAGTAGCTGGATCATTAAGACATATTTGCAGAAGTGGATCTTGCGTGGGAAATGTATGTCATATCAATAAAGCATAGTTTTAATACGAAATTCCAATAATTTTCATGAAAATTTATACGTTATTATTTCTTTAAAATAACTCTTGACCGCCACAGTAACAAGGGAAATTAAAACTGAAATGCAGTTTTATTTCTTTAAAACAATTTGTTTTAGTAAATAGTACTTATTTATCTCTATATACTTAAAAACAACAACAGGTATACAATAAGTTGTATTTGTTCATCGACCCAATAGATAGTCAATGTACTAATGTGTGCCAAGTACTATTCTATGAAACAAAACTTGAGGACACAAAAGGAAAAATGACAGGACTCTGTCCTCACAGAGCTTACAGGGGGAGAGACACACAAATACAGTATTTACAGCTACTAGAACTGTTCAGAAGGAAATAAACAGGGTGATGTAACTTGGGAGGTGCTTTCCAGAAGATAGTTAGGAAAAGCCTCTCCAGGGGCTGACATTAATTAGAGCCAAGACCTAAAAGATGAAAAAAAAAAAAAAATCTGTGATGTGACAAGCCGAGGAATGAGTTCCAGACACAAGAAAAACTCTGGCATGTTCCAGAAAGAGAAAGAAGGCACGTTCATAAAACATTAACATTTCTTTCCTATTCCTCCAAGATCAGCATGCCTTAACGAGAACAAGGACTCCGGAGCAAAGTTTGGATCTGAATCTCAACTGTACTAACTTAAAAATTAGGTCATCTTGGGTATCAAGTCGCTAAAGCATTTTTAACCCCTTTTTCCTAATCTACATAGTGGCCATGGGTATAAGAAATCTTCAGCAAACAAAAAATGCTCAGTAAATTGTTCCTTCCAAAACTGGTGGCACTTTCATCGTTCTAAACTTTAAACAATACCAAATGTTTTCTCTTTAAATTTCACAATCTATGTAGAAGATTTTAAATAAAATTCTTCCAAACAAAATTTTTAATGTCCCTCAAAATAATCAAGTGTTCATGGAAAGTTATGATGTAAGCCCCCCCCCCCCCCTTTAGGGGGATGAACTGTCTCCCTGGGAGTTGTCTGTGGGGCATACAAACAGCAGAGGTTACTTACAAAGTAACCTTTCCTGGGTATCTCTCAGGAAAAAAAACAACCATTGGCTCAAAAGTAGTAGTTAAAATAACTAATCCCACATTTGAGAAAATAGAGGAAGTTAGGAATAATCAGAGATTACTTCTTAGAACAGGTAAACTCTGAATCTCTGGTGCTCAGAGCAAAGTGATCTTTTTATACAGGGAGGGATAAGGGGGGGGGGGATCACAATCTTTAATGTATTAACTATGTGAACGTTTCATAACCCCAAATAAAAGTGACCCAAAAAATAGCTACAATGTAGTAAAGCTGCTAAAAAAAGCTTCCGGTGATACTTCACATTTATCTTTGATTCAGTAAAAGTCTAATTAGAAAAATTAGATAGAGCTCACTCACCAACTTTTAATATTTTGATACATTTTAGCTAATAAGTAAAAACGAAAGATTGGCATGGAAGTAACTGGAAATACGTTGGCAAGTGTCACAAATGGTTTTGTCTACCAGTTAAAATTACATTACATTTACATCCCAGTTTTAGAAATCTAGATGGGAAGTGGAAAGACAATGGAGCACGTTGGCTAACCTAGTATCTCTTTTAAATGTCTGTTTAGAGGGAATACTGAATAGAGAAAAAGGGAAGGGATACTGACACACATGGAGCATATTCTCTCTGTAAAGCGGTGCATGGGAGCTTTCACAAGTTTAGAGATGATGTAAACTAGACAATCAAATCTAAGGAGACAGGAAAATCTCATTTTCCTACTTAACTAGAAATATATTTACAGTTATTGAAAATTTCATATTAACAAAGATGCAAATGAGGCTAACCGTCAAATTAAATAGAAACAGTGCGATAATCATGCAAATATTTTTTCTTAATTTTACAGTTAATAAGCCATTGGTCAACTCATTGCTCAGTTCATTCTCTGGTGCAATTTTTGCATAAGTCAATGATGGCTATGTGGAGGAAGAAGAAAAAGAATTCTTCTGTGCACTGTCTCAATGCTGTAGGAAACACATTCAATTTCTTCTAAATCAGAAGCAGGTCCTCACCAAACATGTACACATTTGCGAAGTGAGACAATGCCTTCAGACACATCACTTGGCAATTAATTTTGCACGCAACAAAATCTCCGTGCTTAGACAGTTCTGAGCTCACACTGAGTGTCTTATTGTTAGAAGAATACCAGAATTAAGCCACAAACTATATGTGACAACTTACTATTTTATGACATATAATTGTTAACCCACTAAACGGAGAGTCAAGTATAAAATTAAAAGACCGAAAATGCTGGAAATGTAACAGTTTTCATAGTTTTAGTGACTTATAATAAAGAAATATGAAAACCCAGCAGTTTTAGGTCTCCCTCCACAATATATTTTTTTTTAATTGTAATTATTTTTCAACATTCCTATAAGTACTTAAAACTGCTGAAAAATAAAACATCTGCTGCTATCCAGATAAATTTACTTCTGGTACTAAGCAACTATGAGAGTCTAGGGGTGATTTAATACTTTTGACACATAATTCAATAAGTTTAGGACAAATGTATTGACTTCTAATATTTTCAGACAACTTCATTATTTTATTTTACAACTAATGTATGTAACTCAGCTACAAATTTCTGCAGGTGAAAAACATGTTCATTAATTCTGTAGGGACTCAATGCAGGATACCCGGTTTCTTGGGTTTCTCCCCTTAATTGCCCCTAATGTAAACAATCTAATCTCACTTTGCAATATATCATATTTAAATAATAGGGCGAGGCTGAGGTTTTCCCCTTCCCTTCCCTCCCTTTTTCCATCTTTTAATCTGCTCACTACAGCCCACCCTTGGCAACTGAGAATCTACACAGGACAGTGCCCCTATTGTTTAGGGAAGTGTCTCATTCCTCAAACTGGGGCGGGGAGAGAGCAGGATTGTCAAACAGGGTTTGGGATGACTTTTTCCATTTCTAGAGGATAATCCTTTCTGGGACCATCATTTAAAAGTCGAGGCTCCTCAGGCACTAAGCAATACTCAGGAGGCAACCCAGAAATGCTGTGACCAAGCACTCTAAATCCCAACAAAAGGCTATACTGTGGTTTGGGGACCTCAGAAGCTTGCAATACAGTGTGAAGACCAACATGAGCAGTCCAGTGCCCAACCTCGGTTCTCAGTCCTACACAGGGTACAGATCAATAGCCTGGGAACCATACAAACTGATTTCTCATTTATGTTTTGACACCACTAGCTCCAGATGTTGATCACAAACAAATCCTCTAAATTCCCTGCACTGTTATACCACCATAAAAAGAAGAGTGCTTTGCCTGTGTGAAACCTACACAGAATGTTGCCTGTAAGAAAGTATAACCGTAACACTAAAAATCATAATCTCAGCCTTCCAATGTGATACTCAGTATTTAGAAACCAGTACAGTTTTTATGTTATCTGGTTTCATGAGCAAATGTTTTTTCTGAATCAAGGTGCGATCATTTCTTTTCACAATAGTGTGGCTAGGGATCACTCATCCATGCATTCCTCCAATATTTAATTAGTATCTCCTCTATGGCATACACTGTCCTAGCGGCATGGGAGACACTGGTAGATGTGAAAAGTGACATGTGAATTTGTTTTGTCAAATATAAGGGTTATGAAAAATTAATATTTCTCTTTTTTCTCTAGAATTTATAAAAAGTAAATCCAACCCCGGCAACACTGCTCCCCCCCCCCCAAAAGGCTTACTCCTCACTTTTCATTCATGTATAGTCATCTGCTGGGAAATTCATTAATTCATCACTCTATTCAGCATTCATCAAATAGTTACTCATTTAAAAATATTAGTTGTGCCTTGCATGTTCCTGAGGTTTGGGAATAAACACTGAGCCAAGCAGAGTTTTAAAATTAAAAACACGTATTCTGCTCGAATGAGCAATTTTATTTCACTATTTAGAGTCGGCATATATATTGGCCCTCTTCCAATCTAATTTCTGAACTTTTAAGATGAGGAAACTGGATCAGATAAGTTAACTAACTAGACCAAGATCCAAAAACTTGGATTCCTAGATTACTTTTCCTCAAAGCACCTCGTGTTACGTAACCACAGGAAATTTTCCCAGTTAACGCGGGACCTAAGTGACTAAACCCTTACAATATGTGATTATAAAATTCGCTAGAGATACCGCACATGTAATACGTTAGCACATAAACCAAAAAAGGGTTTAAAGTAAAAGCAAGTTATCTGCTATTTAAAATACAGAAAACCAAACAAGTGGGGTGTTTTTTTTTAAATCGTTACTTTCTGTGTGTTAGAACTGCAAATCTTTATTTTTTCTTCCTAATTTTCTGTTTGCTTAGAATTCAATAACGTCATTAAAATACTTCTATATTTTTAGACAGCCTCACACAGCATTCACAGTCTAAATGACCAAAAAAAACAACTATTAATCAAATAATGTTAAACATTTTGTTTTGTGTTCATTTTTATACTTATAAGAGAATCTCTAATCATGGGAAGATGGAAGAACAAAACATTTCTAGAATACTACATCACAGGAACAAAAACAACACTGTTCAATTGACGTAAGTAACTTAAACACATTGTATTTCCATTAAAATTAAAACATTTACACAATCATGTCGGAATGTAAGTGGCCAATGGTTTAAAATAACTCAGTTCTCACAGAAATACTCTAAGACACGGCCACTATACTTTGCTCTTAAGCGGTGCCGCTCCTCCTGTCTCAGCCCTGCATCCTCCCAGCCCAGCGAAGGCTTCGCACAGCAAGAACTCAACAATGCGGCCTGTGCGGGATGAAACACCGCCCGGCTCGAGGAATGAACCGCGTCCAGGAGCGCTCAGCGGTGTCCCGCGCGTGCCCAGGCCCGGCTGCCTCCATCCTGAAGCGCCCACGGGGTGAAGGCTCCTGCACGCGGCCAGGCTCACACCAGCGCTGTGACCACCCGGGGTGCCGGGCGTCCAGCGGCCGCAGCTGCTCACTGCTCGGACACTGGGAGGACTGTCACCCAGCGCTCACCCTCTCACCTCCAGGGTCGGCTCCCGAGTTCAAACGCAGTCACCTTTGTCTTTTTATTTCCTTATTGCCCCGCTCCAAACTATTCATTTTAATTACTCTTTTGAAAGCAAATGTTTTACCATACCCATACATTTTCAAGGGCCAATCTCAAAATACCAAGGACAGTCAAGATTTAGATGACAGCAGTGAGAACGAGAAAAGATTAATTGCTGTATAAACACAAGAAAAATTCTTCTCTCAAGTCCATATATCATTAGATCAGTGGTATCTATAGCCAATGATATTCTATCTAAAAATGTCAGAAAGTGGTCCTTTCCAATTTTATTCATTTATTAAATAACTCATATAAATACTGTCATATACCAAGAACCTTCAAATTTGAAAACAGAAAATAAAGTATATTCAAATCACAATGTAATCTTTCAACTGTGTGTTTATTGATCAGGAACAACCCTCTCTGCACTGAAGCTGTCGATGGAAGATAAATTAGAGAGAAGGTTCCCAACAGAAGGAACCATGAGTGGGCTGATAGAGGCTTTTCTTCTGCTTTGTGGACACAATGCCAAACTATAAAGTCAATGCAGCTGAAAAATAAAGCTAAGTAAGATGTCTGGCACCAGAGACAAAAAGCATGTGTGGAATGCCTTCACCTTCCACTTTCTCAACAGGCTGCCCGGCGTCCAGCAGACCCAGCCAAAGTATCCATAGTGGGTGTACATTTACGAACCTCTTTTAAAGCCATTTCCCTTTTACACACAGGCACTGCTTAAATTATGGAAGGCTTCGATCTCAGACACCACACTGTGTACATCTAGGAACATTCTAACTAAAAATTAAAATAGATTTTCATTATTGTACAAATCAAAGAGCATCGAGAAAGCTGTATCAGTCATGAGGATGAATGAATCTCATTTATGCATTTATTATTGATTTAACGTGCCTAAGCTTCCTCAGGTACAAAATTTAGAAAATAATACGAACCCCGCAGAGCTGTTGGAAGCATTACCCAAGTGAATGAGCAGAAAGCACCGAGCATCCTTGGTACCCAGTAAGCGTCCAACAAAATACAGCCATTGTTTTTAGATTTAAATTGAAAGTACAAATTAGGGAGAGACATTAAAAACTAGTTATTTCTGCCCTGACAGGGGTGGCTCCGTTGGTTGGAGCGTTGTCCCATAAACCGAAAGGCTGCCGGTTTGATTCCTAGTCAGGGCACATGCCTAAGTTGTGGGTTTGATCGCCGGACTGGAGGCTACCAATCGATGTTTCTCTCTTTCACTCTCCCCTTTACCCTCTTTCTAAAATCAGTAAAACATATCCCTGGGTGAAGATTAAAAACAAAACAAAAAACTAGTTATTTCTATATGCCGATTAAAAAAATTTTCCAAACTTTACTAATGTCTATTGTTTAGTGATAAAGTGAGCCTCATGTAACATGCCTATTAAGGCCATATGGAATATTAATATTAAATATCTAATTCTTAGATTTTTTTTAAAAATTCTGTGAGTATGCCCCACTGACAAGGCTGTCCACCTATGAGCTTACTATCAATAATTATATTTTCAATGGTAGCAACTTCATTAAACTGACCACATAAATTACCCATCACATCCATTTCTCTTTTCATTTCTCATCTTGGTAAATTCATGATCCACTTTGACTGCCCACACTCATCACTCACCATGCCTAGATATAAATCAACACTTCTGCCAGCACCGAGTCTATTCTAACTGAAAATCGTCTGCCTACAGGCACTGCTGGGGGGGGCAAAGCCAATCTAGGAGGTCCTATCAGCAACCCAACACAACTCTTGAAAAAGACACGGTTCTTCGAATCAAAGGCAGCCAGTTCATGACCATAAGCGCAATGTATGATGTGACTTCATACAGAAAGAAGAGCAAGGCCCTTGAGTTTTTTTCTCTAGAATCTAAATTGGGAAGCATGGGGCAATTCCAGAACTAGAGCAAGAGATGAAGCTGACTGAGTGGAACACTGGCAGTCATCCCCAGATAACACGAGGAGGGAGTAGAAATTCTGAGTAAGGAAAGAGGGAAAAAGCCAAAGGGCAAGAAAAGCCAGTTCATTTCCTGGAGAAGTGCAGGCAGAGGAACCCATAGCAGGTAAGTACAGAGTCCCAGAAACGCTTGCTACTCCAGATCTTGGATCTGTGCTGGATAGGACCAGTTTCCTTCCCTCTTCCAAACTCCACAAGAGCAAGCCAGGCAGTACGACTGCTCCTGGATCCCTCGGGAGTCCAGTTTATTCTATTCCTAAACGTCCATAAGGCACCACTCCTTACCACCAACCAGCTTGAAAAGTCCCTTTCCTCATCAATGATTTACCAAATTCTATCAATTCCACTTCTGAATTCTACTTCTGAAATCTCATCGATTCATTCCTTTTTTATGTAATCTCACTGTAATTATTCCAGTCTCATTCCTTCTCACCTAGATTACTTCAAGTTTTATTTAGCAAAAAGAGCAGAAATGACCAAATCACAGGATGAATCCAGCTCCCAGGTGTATTTCATTTGCCCCATCAGTATTTGAATTTGTATTTTGAATTAGTTGTCAACATTTCAGAGATAGAACATTCAAAACCAATTTCTGACTTTTCTTGGGGAAAACAAAGATCAGATCAACTGACAACGTACTCACATTGGCAAAGTATCAAAATATTGACAAATTAATCACCTGAAGCTGAGTAACATCTGTCCACTTTAGACAGGCATGCATTTTCCAGTTTTGTTTCATTTCTTTATACTCTGCCTCATTTTTTTTATGTTAATCACTTGGCCCCATAGGAACTTGTTCAACATTCTCTCTGCTTTCAACAGTAGACTCCATCCAATCCAAATAAATACCTCTATAAAAAAATTCTATAATCACCTTTGAAATTATTTAATGATTATACAATGATTATACCCACATGATAAAAATCCTAACTCTTTCACATGATCCGGCCCATTCTCTTTAACCTGTGCTATGTCTTGTCACCCTTCGTCTTGCAAAAACACCGAACTGCTTGCAATTCACATTTTTAGTGGCAGTGTTTCTGCACAGGCTAGTCCCTCTCCTGGAATGCTTCATTCTTCTTTAGCTGGCCAATTCCTACCCATTCAGGTATGTCTACCAGAAAGCCTTCCTTCACATAGCCAGTTTCAGCTGTGACACTTACACAGCTTTCTCTACTTTCCTTGTAGGCATCATTAGGTACCATAATTACTGTAAAGTTCATTAAAGGCAAGAACCATGCCTAGCACATAGCATAGTCCTGGCACATTGGACGTGTCCAATAATTACGGATGATTAAATAATTAAACATCTCCTTTCTAAGCCACAACAGTTCTAAAGCGTAGGCATTTTCCCCAATTTTATAATAAATAAGAAAATGCAGACTCAAGTTAAATAATTCACACAAGTTCACATAGCTGGTAAGTAAAAGTCAAGAATCTAAACCAAAAGGCCACATGTTTAGACCAAAACATGTGGCCCTTGAATATATTCCCTTTCTCATTCCATGGGAAATTCTAGTATAAATGTAATTTCACTACAAGCTTTGTCAGTGAAAGGAAACAGAGACCAAGTCAATACAAAAGACAATAATGTCTAATCCTAAATCAAAGCTGACAGGATAAATCCTGTGAAATGGTCAGCAGTATCACTGAGATGTGACCGGCTGTCGAAATGCCACGACAACTTTCACAGTCCTAGGCAAACTAGACAAAACTCCATAAAGTCTTCGTATGTTGACTACTTAGCTCTTCATTATCTTACCATAGTAGGAAAAAATGATTAGGAAAAACAAACAAAAAAATCAATCTACAATAGAAAATGTATTAAGAAAATTCAGTGTCCACAGGATAGGTAAAAGATAGATCATAAACTCTTTGAGAAAAATATTTATGACAGTCAGGAAAACATAATTAACAGAATTCATCAAAAAATAATTTTGATTCAAGTTACTAAATTTCAAGAAAATAACTATTATAAATTCTTCAAGCACAAATTAATTTGAGCATACTTAGCAATAGCTTGTGATAAAAATTCGTAAAGCATTAAAAAAAATCTCTCAATTTTGTTTTCAGACATCACAGTACTATATTACACAAGTATCTCTTGAAAAAAATGACAAAAAAATACAATTATATTATATAGTAGTAAAACCTTTTCAGTATGATCAAAAAGCCTAAAGAAACAAACAAAAAAATCTTTAATATGCTTTTAACATTTGATTAGCTTTCCTTTTTACAGTCTTTGAAAACTTCACTGCTGATCCACATAGGTAGATGTCAAAGTTTTTTAAGAGACTCAAATATAAAGCCTAATTAAAATGTTCTTGCTTTTTTTAAAAACGCCAGTCCCCACTTTTTTGCCCTCACCAGTATCTCAGGGCCAACAAAATACTGACAAGTATTGTTTTCAGTACATTTGGGAGTAAAACCCTTGAGAGCAATAATCTTTTGTATACAGATGGATATAAATGTTTTCAGTGCTCTGTATGGCATCTTCTTGCCACATAAGCACCTGCAGTGTTGCAGCGTCCTGCTAGGCATTCCTAAAAACACCTGGCCAAGCTGTTTACCAAAAAAAACTAGACAATGGATGGGATGAGGGATAATTAACAAATAAAACTATTCCTGGCACTCTCTCGACATTAAAGCAGAACCAAGCTCCAAGCAGGCACCTGGTGAAGGGAACTGCTAGATGTGATAATTCCAATTTACACATTCAGCACAACATTCTGTCTGCCTGTCAATTTGAAACAGTTTCCTATTCAGTGATAACAGATACCCCAAAAGAATGCAGTGTCAAAATGCTGACATGAATTTCTTATGCACCAACTAGACCCTCTCTCCTCTGGACCAGCTGCATCTGCCTTCTTCACTCTTGGAATGGACTGGCAGTTGGATACTGTTTTCAACTATACCAACAACAACAACAAAATCAAGTCCATAGGGAAAACTTAAAGTATCATATCCTCACACAGGATAAATACCAATCAAATGCTCTTAAGCACAGTTAAGAAAAAAAAAATTTCACAGAAGATAATTTGCCTTTGGGTTGTAGACACACAATACGATATACAGATCATGTGTCATAGAAACGTATACTTGCAACCTATATGATCCTATTAACCAATGTCACCCCAACAAATTTAATTAAAAAATAAATAAGAACTCAGCATCATTTGATCTTAATTTATATAGTGTTGTACTACTCAGCTGCCAAAACCATAAATGTACATATTTTTATTAAATATGAATTTACCTTAGGACACACCTTGCTAAAGGATGCACGAAATAGATCAAGATAAAGTGCAGATGCTCACACAGTTCAAAGCTTCGGTGACTTCATGTTGACCACAGTTCCCAGGAAGGAGCTAGGCGAGGCCACTCTGCCTGCTCCGGGTATAAGCTGCCTCTATAATGGCTTGCTGCAAAACAAATGCTGAACATCTTTTTTTTTGCTTTTCACTTTTTTCCCCCCCACCCCCATAAAAGTGAAAATCCTCTTTGGATTTCTTTGAGTTAGTGAAAACAAGTACTAAAGACAGGTCTTTCTTAAAAGCCAAGTTACATAACGAGAACTTGCAAATAGCAGGGGACACCTGCATAAAAATATTTCCTCTGGTTGCACTGTGCATCTACCTCAATTTCTACTAAATAGAATTTTTTTCTAAAAGAGAAAGACAGCATGTAAAATCAGTATTCATTTGCAAATGCTATTTAAATAAAAATAAGAAATTTTGACTTCCAGTATATATCTACACATACACACACACATATACACATACATGAACGTATACAAAGATACGAACATGTACATACATATATATGTATTTATATATATATATGTGTGTGTGTATATATATATATACACACACACATATATATATAAAATTAAAATACATATTATGAAGATTCCCTGCCAAGGCCATCAATTCTAATTTTATAAGCTATAAACATTTTATTTTTTTATTTTTTTTGTGTGTGAGCTATAAACATTTTAATATTAGTAAGTCATTAAAACCACATTAACCAAAACAGTAATATATTTTCAAATGTAACATATAAGTCTATGTCAAATACCATTATAATAATAAACACAATTATTTATTAGAAGGATATAATTTCTTTCTTATATCTAAGCTACAATCAGAGAATTTTCTAGTTATTAAAAGAAGAAATTCAGAAGAATTTTCTAAATGATTAGAGATATTCATCACTCATACTTTTTAAAACTGATGCTTACATAATTACTTTTCTTCTACAACATTTTCTCAAAGCGTAGAAAGCAAATGGCACCATTAACTAGGTTCATCATTGGATTTCAAAAAGGAAGCTCCATTTAGGGCATAAAAGTCAACATTAACTGATTTAATTATTGTAGGTTATCACCAACCAGACAGTTAAAAGCACAATCAAAATTATTTAAAGGGTGCCAGAAGGAGAAGAAAGAGACCAAGAAATTGAAAACCTATTTGAAAAAATAATGACAGAAAACTTCCTCTACCTGGGGAAGAAATAGACTTATAAGTCCAGGAAGCACAGAGGGTCCCAAACAAGAGGAACCCAAAGAGGCCCACAGCAAGACACATCATAATTAAAATGCCAAAGGTTAAAGACAAAGAATCTTAAAAGCAGCAAAAGAAAAGCAATTAGTTACCTACAAGGGAGCACCCATACGACTGTCAGCTGATTTCTCAACAAAAACCTTGCAGGCCAGAAGGGAGTGGCAAGAAATATTCAAAGTGATGAAAAGCAAGAATCTACAACCAAGATTACTCTACCCAGCAAAGCTATCATTTAGAATTGAAGGTCAGAGAAACATCTTCTCTGACAAGGAAAAGCTAAAGGAGTTCATCACCACCAGGCTAGCACTACAGGAAATGCTGAAGGGTCTTCTTTAAGAAGAAGCTAATGAACAAAACAATCTGACGAACTAAATGGATCCAGAGACACTGACGCAGGCAACAGACTATCTTATTTCAGAGGAAAGAGGGAAGGGGGGGGTGGAGTGTGGGAAGAGATTAACCAAAGAAGTTATATGCATATATGTGTAACCCATGGACACAGTCAATAACGGGGTGAAGGCCTGGGGAGGGGGTGGGAGCGAGGTGGAGGGGGTCAATTGCGGGGGAAAAATGGGACACCTGTAATACTTTCAACAATAAAAATAAATTTAAAAAAAAATTATTTAAGAACTGGGGCTGCAGTCAGCAACTAGGGTTGGACTTTAAATCTTATTAAAGTATACTCAGCTGTTAATCCCAAAGACCCCATTCCTGCAAGCTGTACACTTAACATACAGAGACACCTGTTTGTTTTTTACATTCACAAATTCACCACATTGTTTTTAGGTGATCATTAGTGAAACTGCTGTACCATCAATAAAGTATGTATTCAAAATATTGCTTTGGTACTAACGTTCCTTGAATGCACCTATTAATGAACTGAAGTATTTTTCTGAGTGCCAAAGCACTATGAAAAATACAGAAATAAGTAGGAAATTGTCCCTGACCTCAAAGAATTCACTAAAATATATAAAGGAGGTATAAGAGGTGATCTCTCCCCACAAAAGTGTTACATGAACAAAGTACCTATAAACTGTTGTGTCCAGGACAGTAGCAACTAGCCACTTGTGGCTACTTTAAATTTAAATTAACATTAAATAAAATAATGTACTTTTTCAGTCACATTCGCCATAGTTCAAGTGTTCAATAACCACTTGTGGCTAGTGACTGACACTATATAAATTCAAAGGATTCCTGTTTATATGAGAAAAAGTCCCCTAAACTATCCTAAAGAACTGAGTAGGCGGGAGGGTGGATTTTTTGGCATTGTTTTCAAGGAACAATTAGTAATACAGCTTGGCTGGAGTTATGGGAGTAAAACTCCACGTCAAAGTCAAATTTGGGGGTCCTTGAATTTTGTAGATTTTGTTTTACTCAGCGAACAACTGGTCACAGAATTGACAAGATTAAAAAAATAATGCATATATAAATATATAAAGACAATGACTAACATAATATATAACAGGTGTTCAAAAACTGAGAGGAAGGGTAAGGGGGAGAGGAGGGAAAGGATGAGGTGGTCTGGGGGTACAACAAAGGGGTGCTGAGAAGATCAGGCAACAGAGCTGCTGGCTCTTAACTTCATTCACTAGGACTAGACTAATATTAAACAGCTATGAGACTCCAGTGAAGCGTTGTGGTTAAGTCTCAAAATGATCTATTAATGCCAGCAAATGCTTTATATATATATATATATATATATATATATATATAGACACACACACACACACACACACACACACACACACACTTTGCTCCAATACATGGACTAGTAAGAAACCAAAGTAGCATTTATCACTAACAGTCATAAAGTTGGTTTCAGTCTGGGAAAGTTGTTCAGGGCAGCTGTGGGGAAAAAGAACACTTAGGAAGGGCCAGTTAAATATCGCACTGTCTACCGACCGCAATCCAACGTCAACCACACTGTGTCCTTGGACTTCTTGGTATTCAGCATTTCAAATCTATAAATGAATCCCTGATTTGCACTCAATTGAAATGCATTCCAAAATGCAAAAGAGATGCTATTCATTCAAGTTATTTGTATTTCTCCTCTAAACGTATGTATGTGAAGCTGTCAAACTATATATCAAGGACTATATGAAGCGATTAAACATTATTTAGGAAGGTTCCCACTGTGACTAATATCTTCACTGTTTTACTACTTTACTAAAACATGAAATCTTAAGTATGTGTGTGTGTATACATATATATGTATTATCAGTATAAAATAAATGCAGTCTTCCCAAAAGCCAAAATATTACTTAAAATTAAACTTATTTTAAGTTTTTTAACAAAGTCACTAGAAACAGGTGTTTGGACCTTGTCAGAAAGGTTTCAATTTTACATCATTACGTTTTAACTTGCCTAATCAGTTGAACAAAAGTACTTTATGTAAAATGATTCTTTTAGTTGCCTTAGCTACAAATCCCTGCAGGATACTATAATTGAAATCTACTCACGTAAGTTAGGAATAATTAGGGCCCCAAATTAAGCCAAACACAAAGTTAATTCAAATAGTCAGCTGCTGTCATTTAAATGGTTACGGAGTTTTATTGTTGCTTAACATTTCTGAATGCCTTTAAATGTACTTTGTTCTTCTCGTCTGTATTTAGTATTTCAGTACAAACAGAAATGGGATCAAGCAGCAAAGATTCATCAGCCTTGAGACGGGAGTCATACCTATATCCAGTTTTTGTCACTAAAGGTTTTCTACTCAATCTTTGCTGTCAATTAACAACACAGTTGAAAGAATGGAAGGACAGCTCTCAAAGGCGAGCTTTCTGGTAAATAAAGCAGGATCACAGAATCTACAGTGAGTGCCATTAATGCAACAAAAGTAAGAGCTTTTAAAAGCTAACAAGGATAGTCTCTATTTGCTTAAACTCTAAAACAAAGCAAAGGATTCAAGGAGCTTCCTGTTGTAAGCAAACAAAATGGAAAAGATAATGCTAAAAGCCCATACCAGAAGGAGGGAGGGGATATGAAAGCAAGCCTTCAACTATTTTAATGATAAATGTTAATCAGTGTGAACTGATAAACTAAATACATCAAAAGTTAAAAGTACTGTTGTAATATTTCAGTTTTTAAATGTTCTGATAGGTAATCATTCTGAGCAGTTGTTTGCACTTCTAAAGAGAAACTGTGATTTAAAATATATATATATGCCTATGGCTGGCTATAATTTCTGAATATTATTTGAAAATTGCATAGAGTTAGTGAGATTGGTTTATGTTTTATACATTTCAAAATAAAGTGATTTCTAATATAGTTTTAATCTGAAACTGTAATGATATTAAAAACTTTGACATAAATGAGCTTTTTCAATTGTCACCATTAAGTTAAACAACGTTAAGCAATAAATTTTAAAGTGCATCTTAAATATTCCTGTGTGACAACCTGATGAGGTAGGAAAATACAACAATGACCTGAAGGTAAAGATTCAGTTCTACAGGAAGAAAAATGTAGTGGCAGTCAGTAGAGCGAGACGGAGGGACAATCTTTGCAGGCCTTAGTTTCTTGATCTGTAAATTGAAAACTTCTACATGGCTAACTAATGTCCAGTTTGTGATTCTCGGTCTAAAATTCTTCAGTTCTACCAACAAATAAAACCAAAAGATATTTTCACCTCTAAGGTACCTATATAGGTTACTCTTTGTTTAAAATTTCCTACTTACTTTTTATTTGGCTTTAAAAGCTGAAGAATCTAATGAACTTCATGAAGAAATAAATGCAATTTGTGATTTGTATTATCAGAAAACTAAAATAAATCCCATCAGTAACCTATCTTTATCCCTGATAGGAAAAGTAAAAGGAGATGTTACCTACTACTTAAAATAAATAAAATCTTTTTATGATTCTACAAAGCAGAAAAATGACTAGATGACCTTAAGGAGAAGAAGTATCTTTAAAAGCTCTTTGATAACCAGTGTTCCCTCCCATCCTATACTTCTTTAGGGTGCTTTCTTGTCAGGGAACTAATACTAAACTGAAAAGGACAACAATTCTTAGTTTTTAAAAAATGCTGACTTTGAAAAATTAGTAAAATACAAACTTTTTCTACATGGGTTAAGACAAACATAATATGATTTTATAATTTTACTTCAAGAATTAAGAACATTTGTAGTAAAATCCTATTTAAAAATAGTGTTTCCATGTAACAGAATAAAAGTGGGACAGATCAATGGGGAATAGAGGGAAATTTTAGGGAGAAAAGGCCAGGCTGCACTGTGACTCAGGGATTTTTCAAAACAAATCATCAGATGAAAGGTCAATAGAAAGCATATAAATTAGGACTAAAAGTGTAACAAATATAAAAATGTTCGGTAAGGTTTCATGGTGGCTTAGTTCCTTTTTAAAATAAAACAAATTAGAAAAGTGAAAGTGTTGTTATTTCTACCTCTCAACTGCATTATTAAGGTTAGAAACAAACCTCGATTTGCAACGGCAGAAATCACTGTCACGCAAAATCTAATTTTCTAGACTAAACATTTTAATAACCAAAACTCCTTGATACAGATGCCCTCTCAGCGCAGCGGCCTCAGCATCACCTGGGAGCTCTGGAGGCCCATCCCAGATCACGGAATCAGAATCTGCCTTTTAACAAGACTCCCAAGTGCATTCTACATGCATTAAATTGCAAGGAGCACTGTTCTAGATAAATAAGATTAAAAACATCCAGCGTGACCTCCCTTAAATAGCTTCTTCTCCAGTACACAACTCCTCCTGAATCTTCCCCTCCCAATATAACACCCGCTCTCCTCTCCTAGACGAGACTTCCTCTCCTTGCACTGGATTCCATTTCTTTTCTTTCTGCCTGGAAACAAATTCAGGTATCTGACAGATCTACTACAAACCACCAAAGAAGAAAACTATTAAAGGTACTTTCCTTAAACAAGGGAACACACGTTACCTATACCACCTGTCTCCTTCACTTTATTTACCAACTGTTGAATCACCTGCCACCACCACCTCATCACAGGGTTGGGCCACATAAAAGTGGGTCTTTGAAAACCCAACAGCTCTCTCCCCACTACCACCAGCAAAGCCTCCTGTGCACCTTCTCTGCTGCGGCTGACCAGTGTACAAAGTCCCTCACTCTGATTAACACACTGTCTGCAATCAAGACCTGACTCACACTAGGCATACCTACCGCCTGATTTGGATTTACTACAAAAAGGATGGGTCAGGAAGGGGAAGGGGAGAGAGAACTAATGATTAATACACACCCTAAACACACACCAATTAGATACAAAGAGACAGGTACAAAGCAATAGTAAAAAGACTCTATAAATAACCAGCAAAATAAATATTAATCTCTTTTTCAGATTAAATCCGTATGCAAAACAATCCGTCTCCTTTATCTGAATCCCTCTATTTTTCCCCCAGGAAATCCCCCCTTTTCTCTCAGAAAAAAATAAATTTATCTCTTAAAAATAAAATTGATTAAATAGAATAGATGCAAAAAGAAATCATTTTAGTAGAAGAACACTATTACTGAAATCAGAAAAACCGTGACATTTTCACCCACTGTTCAATCTGTATACATATAAATTGTGTTCATGTCTTTTTTTTTTAACTATTGTGCATTATCCACTATATTCTCAACTTCATCTACTTTGTTAGGTAAAATCTGATTCATACCCAATGATTTAATATTAATCCACTTCATTTTAAATTAACTGAGACCTTAACTTTCACCTTTTAACAAAGCTGATTCATAATGGGTTAAAAACATAAATAAAAACATTTAAGAGCTACAGGGAAATGCAAGTAAGTAAATAATCTCAAGACATGGATTTTTAAGCATTAAAATTATAGAAGATCTCACAAAAGAAAATAGCTATCCATCAAAAAGTCCAGAAAAAAATGGGGTAAATAAAGCAAGTGAAATAAAAATATTGATAATTGTTAAATCTGTGATTAGTTACTTTACAAAATCCTCCCTTCTGCTTGAAATTTTCATTATAAAATTAAGCAGTATGAATTAAACTAAAAGGCAAGTGTATTTTTTATAACAAAAATGACCTAAGGATACCATCAAAGAGTTTTATAAAACGTAAGAAAAACGGTAAAAACATAAACAGAAGAGCTGGCAAAGGTAATTGAAAACTTCACATCAAAATTAATATTGGCCAATGACAATATCCCCCCCAAAAATGTTTTTGTCCTCACAATTAGCCCCCAAATTACAAATATAATTTACAATCAGACACCCTTTTTCACATATGAAGTGTCAATTCTTTTAAAAATTTAAAATCAATGCTGGTAAAGTGTGTAGGTTGATTCTTTCACACACTGGTAATCAAAATGAACACTGATATAACCCTTCAGAAAAAACTGGAATCTGTCCATGTGCCTGATACAATAAATCTGAATTCTACAATTCTAGTGTCAGGAAATAACCAGATATAAAGGAAAAAATTTATAATGTATGTATTTTAGATATACTTGAACGAAATTAAGTTCAAACGGCCAATGAGTAGAGAGGGGAGCTTAAATCATTTTGGACACATACATGGTAAATTACAATGCAGCTGTTAAAATCTATTATCTAAATATATGACATGATAATAAAAGTTATGATAATATGAAGAGAAATCAGAATATAAAAAGTATACGGAGATGAAAAACCCAATTTTGTTTTATACATCGTAATTGTGTTTTATCCATAATATCAAGAACGTGTGTCAGAAACAAAAAGGAAATGTGTCGTGGTTCTATCAAGGTCCTAGACTTACCAACAGTTTTAAATTCTTACCTTAATTTTTCTTATTTTTTTTATCTTTTCTCTTAAGACTGTATTACACTCAAAATCAAAAGGGGGGGAAAAAACGAACTTTTAAGAAAAATAAGCCCTCAAAGCAAGAAGAACGGCAGGAGTAAAAGTCAAACTCAGTGGAGTCCCCTGCTGATAAGGAGGGATTATAGATGTTTTTGCTTCCTGAAGCTCTGATAGGGAATTCCCTTCCCAGCCTTACATTTTAGCCAAGAGATCCCAGGGCTGGGGCTAGGTATTCTCCTGGAATCACTTCTGTCAAGTTGACAAAAGGAGAGTTCAAGAACAGGGTTGAAAGATGTCAGGAGATATTCGCTAATCCACACTGATGTCTAATACATGCAGACTGCACGGCTGTCATATGTCATTCTCTGTCATGCAAGAGGTGAAAAGAAAATAAAGAGTACCACAGGGTACCAAGCATATGCTTCAGCGAGGCACTCCCTCAGTCACGCGGCAGATAAATCTGTTCTGGAGACACACCAGTTCAACATTAACACTCAGATGTGCTCAATCATGTATACTCTCTTATTCTCTAATACCGAAACCTAAATATAGACAACATAAAAAAGAGAAAATGTGTATGAATTCAAAAAATTAAGTGAGAGATTCACCCAAACTTACAGTATTCAGTGAGTAATTAACACAACCACCGTTCAGCAAAATTAAGGAGTTTTACATGCTTCCTGTGCTTTTAATTAAGCCACCTTTACTGCACTATTGATTCTTTCCAAAGATAGCAATGCCTGTGATAAGTGCCAAACACAGGTGTAAAATCAGTATTTCAAAAATTTCCTTTTGTACGGACAAGTTTATAACCTCTTTTAGCAAGTATTTTTCATAGTTAACAGATTGAGGTAGTCTTTTCTGTCAGAAAATAAAAGTTTGCAAAAATTTAAGCCAAGCAATACAACGTTACTGAGGTCTGTCGGGTGACTGCTGTGTGTGAAACACTGATTTGTAACACTTTACCACCAGTCACAGGCCCACTGGTGAATCGACGGAGACAGTGGATAAACAAACCTTTTCTAACACTGAAAAAGGAGTGAGAGAGGATGACATAGAATAAAAAGTGGGAGGAAAAATGTAAAGGAAAAAAATCAGGCACTGGAACTTCACCTTCACGTGAAATATGGCATATTTTGACACTGAATGTCAAACACGATGAACAAAGTAAATTCCAACTTAACTTTTTAAAAAATGCCAGTGTATCCTATTTAGTCTTATTTTTTTCAATTTGAGCCACACTCAGAACAAATACACCTTGCTTCTGAATCCTGGTATTAGTGCTACAAGGCATATCATGTTTACAATATGAGCAGCATCATATAGTTTGTAAATGGCACTAATATTTATTTTTAAAACTGAATTGCATCACAGCCTATGCAGAATAAAGCTGGTGCAATCAAATTACATTACACTCACATAATGCATGAAGGAATATTTAAAGTGTCCTAAGAGCAACATAGTTAGTTAACTCTCTTAAGGAGTAAAATCACATTGCTCTGCACTAAAAATATAAAGAACATCATTTTTTTAAAAAATACATTGTTTTAACCCAATGTTAATTTACATAATTTGTGAATTTTAAAACCAAGGTTACATTTGCTCTGCAGCGAACACAGATATGCTGTACAATTCCTATTAATTTAATGGGAGTTGTGGCTCCCATTAAGTTTAATAGGAGTCATACTGCCAAATCTCCATGCACCTTGCTGAAAATTTACCTCCTAGCTTTCAACTAATCAAATATACTGAAATGAACAAAAATAGTCAATTTTGCTAGACTGGGAAATCTAAAGTCCCTACAGTAAGTTAACTCAGCATTTTCATAGCAATAGCCATGTAGTTACCGCCAGCAAGAAAAAGAACAAGGTTATCAGAACGAAAAGAGACAAACTGAAGCCAGGGTTTGGGAGTTCCGAAAATGTCACATTTACCCGTAACAGAAAATATGTTCTGCTTGTTCCAATCTGGAGACAGTTTTTCAATTTTGTTTTTTTCTTTTTTAGTACACTGTAGAAGAGAGTAACAAAATAATTCCTTTTTGAAGCTTAAAATTATACCCAAGGAGCTTCAAAAAAGGAATGAAGAGCCACATGAAAAGGTATAGATAGTAACTCCCAGTACACAACTGGTTGCAACTTCTGAATCACAATGAATTAAACCGTAACTCTTTTTCTAAAACTCGTTTTAAAAAGTTACTTTATAGCCTACACGTCCCTAAAGCCTCACCTCATCCAACCTCACTCATACAATAGGCTGCAGTGCTTCTTAAGTGTGGTACTGAGCAACATCAGTGTCACCCCAGAAGTTTGTCGGGAATGTAAATGCTGGGGTCCTACCCCGGACCTTCCAGGTGATTCTGCGGCTCCTACAGTCTGAGAACCACTGTAGTAGTTTATTTCATATCTACGTTGTTTTTCTCTCCATTGGTTTTTTCCTCCACTACCATGCTCACCACTGTCTTTAGTCAGCTGCTCTTGAGGTTCAGCTCAAGCATCATCACTACTTCCTGACATACACCCCACCCAACTCAACCACCCTTCGCCTCAATACCCCTGTGAATGTCACCATCACCTTGTCCTAACAACTATGTATTGTCCCCTCTCTAACAATTAAGACCATGACCCTCTTCAAAGAGTTATGCTATGTATATGATGGATATAGACTGAGTGCTTAGCCAGGCATTATTCTAAGAACTTGGACACATCAGTAAACCAAAAACATAAAATAAAAAGATCCCTGTGAAGCTGACAGGTTGACGTACTGTGCATACCGTGTGGGTGTGTATAAATATAAATTTTATACATTTCATTATACCTGTGTTAATAAAAGAAAGTAAAAATGACTATAGGTCTGAATTATTTTAATCCTTCTTAAATTTATCCTTGGTGAACAAACCTACTATTCCTTCCACTAAATTATAGGCCACTCTGAAGGAAATACTTATATGCCAAAAAGTTTTTCTAACTCATATATAACACCTAGATCTAATTTTTTTTCTGCCACACAACTAGCGAAAAGACCCCACAACCAAACATCATTTTTTAGTAAGATATCATTTACCCAAAGTCACTGTAAAATGTGCTTAAAGAATTTAAAAATACATTAAAAACGGGTACGATACTATTTCTTCAGCTATGTTCTAAAATTGTCTTGATGTATATAAAATAAATACTTGTAACTGTATCTGGAATATCTGGCATTTATACCTGGCATAATATTTTTCTTTGAAATAAGGATAAGCAGAAATGTAATTTGAGTTAATTAACTAAAATTCTGACTAAAGAAATCTAATTACATACCCACTGCATAAAAATTCAACCTGAAATCCATATTACTGACTTTGCTGAAGAACTGCTATTATTTGTAACTTGTCACTTGAGCAAGCCTTCATATGTCTGACTTATACTTTCCAGGGCTCCATTATATACCATAATTTAATTCTCTAGGACACAAAAATTCAATTTACTTTCCTACTTACTGATACATGATTCCACAGTGGGTTACTATGCTTATAAAAATCAGCCCAAAGAATAAAAACACACCAGTTTCTCAACAAAACTAATTTTTGAAGGGCTTGAGGTTAGTTCTCTAGGAATCAAATCAATTCTATGAAAAACTTACAAAATAGTTTGAAGTCTGCTCTTTTATAATCATTTTTTATTTGGAAATTCTAAACATCATTTTTAAAAATACACAGGGAGTAGAGGCTTTAAGGATAAACAAAACACTGTTCCTGTTTTTCAAAACCTAAATTTTAATGGGTAAGACTTGATTCTTAAATATTAATTGAAAGACACAGAGAGAGAGGGAGATGAGCTAATTCTAACAATTAAACCTTTATATAAATAATCAGCTTTTACCATAGTAAAAGTTATAGAAATGCTCAGTGATTTTCTCTTATAGACACACAAAACATGATGTATTTAAAACGTTCATCTGAACACAGAACAAACAAGTCCTTCCTGCAAATGTGGAAATTCACCTCTCCTATGTATAGATGTAAAACAAATCCAAAATTATGTTAAGCCTTTAAAATCATATACTAAGTTAAAACACTACTGTAAATAGGAGAAAACAGCGCGCCAAAAAGGAAGGCATGGTTTACGGCTCAACCCAATACAAAGGCTTGTTTTGTTTTTTTAAAAAACTTGATTAGTGACTACTATACTTAAAAACCTAATGTCTGCTTTGTATTACAAAGCCAGAAAACTGGCAAAACCAGGCTAAAACAAATGGCCATCATGGGTCCCCCAGCAAGCACTCTGCTGCCTGCTGCAGACCTCCACTGGCCTGGAACATACGCTCAAGTTACTTTGTCTGCTGAGCCCCAATAGGCATTTGAGGTTTCCACCCCTGCGCACAAGACGGGCCCAAGAGCAGAAGCTGTGCCTGGCACATTTTTTAATCCTAAGCACCTGGCTCAATTTAGCCACTCACTAAGTGAGCAAAGAGGGAGGAAACCTTATCTGAGTCTATCTGTAAGGATCTAAGTACTGATACAAAAGTGCTCACCTCCCTCAAGTTTTGAAAAAGGAACAATCGTGTAAGGGACCGGATGATATTTAATGGTTGAATAGTTACATTTACATCTTCTTTCCTGTGCTCTCACACCCAACTCTGACTGGTTTTCTCTACAGGTGTTCACAGGGCATTATCTGCTCTCTGGCAATAAAGGAAGAGCATGTCATGTAAAACTTTTCTAAGACAAAACCATGTGAAGCTGTCTTAACAGCGGGCATTCGCCTGTATACTCCCACAACTAGCCGTGTGTGTTTCTCCCAGGTTCTTATCACCCGTAGAAGGGAAATGCTTCAGAAGCAACACCCTGTAGCCTGATGTGCCAAAATGAAATTTCTCTTAATAGCAGATATGAATCCTGACCTGATAGGGGACCCCAGAAATAAAACTGCAGTATCTCATGAAAAAGTCTCCGTTTGCTAGCCCCCTGCTGAGTTCCGCTACTGTGCCAGCAAAGGGGTCTGTATCTTGATTGGAAAATTTTTTCATTATGTGAACTAATGAGCCATTGGTTCCTCACCTGCAAATTTTCTCAAATGTATAAAATCATTCAAACATAGCAGCAGAAATTTAGTTAGTCTCCAACCCCCCTCCCAAAAAAAAACAGATGCAAAATTATAGATTACACACAAGATTTTTATAACAACCCAAGCCAGAGATTGTTATTATTAAATTCCGTTTCTGCTCATTACTTATCATTACAGTACTGTTCATTCAGACATATTACATTTCAACGTTAGATTTGGTACCTTTCAATTCTGATGCAAAGAGCAGTATTCTCAAATAAAATATTAACCCATTTGTAACTTTCATGTGTGACTTAAATCCAAGTCAATATTATTTACATTCTGAATACAGAAATTCTGATTTAAAAATATTCCTAAATGTGTTATTTATTTGAATTCTATTATTAAGTTATGGCAACATATTGCAAGTAGGAAACTTTGAGGGGAGGAGAAATGAAGCAATTTTGAAATAAGCAATTCAAATAAAATTCTTTGGGCAAAATTAAAATGTTAACATTTTGAAGCTTATTACAAAGACATTGGAATAATAAGCATAGGCCTCTTTTTCTCCACCTATTGTTTTACTAATAGGTATAAATGTGATCACACTTAAAAGTACATAGTAAGCCAATTTTAAAATTCTAAAACTTTTTTCAAGAATGCTTACTTGGGACCAAAACTATCCATTGCATTTTACATGCATTTCTCAGAGATCTTGTAATCTTTACAGATTTTACAAGACTAACATATTTTCATGCCAAATACAACTACCACTATCAACTAGCTATAAACTTAACACATCTTAGCTCCATATTAACTTCTGACCTGCTCTGTAAAAGGCACCTGGAAGGGTGTTACTTTCACATGGAAAAATATGTCTGCAGAAATAATGGACACCAGGAAATCCATACAGTAATTGATAAATGATGGTTCCAATTATTTCATGAAGCCTCAAAAGTGTATGTAATTCTTTAAAAAATCAGATGTCATTAAAAAGATATAGGTAACATTAAAATGGCAGCGCTATAAAAACTGTCTTCCAGGGGATATGAAAAATTTTATTTAATAGTTTTAGAACTATGACCACATCAAGAAGCAGACAAAACTAAAGATGAAAGTAAAAGAATTGCTACAAAACACCTGCAATTTTACTAGAATAAATTTAGTCCACAAATGTAAAATATAAAATTAAAACAAAGCTTTCATTTATTTATCCCAGGATTACTTACAATTATTATATTTATAAATTTATGTAAAATATAAATCCAGACTTCTAGCACTTTCTGTAATATATAGCTGTGTCATGAAAATAATTCAACATTCAGAAAGTCTTTTTTAACACCTGTTCCTAAAATAATAAAATAATGCTCTCTAGCTACTTCTACGTAAGTAGCATGGCATAGTTTCAGTGTCCTGGATGTAAACAATAATATCTAAACTTCATCTTACCTTCTGTGTTCGGTAAGAAGCTGATTATAATGATGAACCACAGACTTCGCATTCTGCAACCAGAAGACACCATTATTGATCCCTTTAAATATATTCTTTGTATTCCTCAATGAATCTAGTTAAAAACGCCCAGCTTCATCGAACCCAGCAGTCTGCATCATTGATCCTCATATCTGAAAAACAAACAAATCCATCATTTACTCTACGGTTCCAGTTTATTACCAAAAAATGCAAAAATAGTCATAACAATAACTCTCTTTCCCCCCTTCCTCCCTCCATCTCCTAAATATTAAAAAAAAAGGGTATATACTTTGATTCTATATCCAACATGGAACCTGTACCTGTACATGCTGGATAGTGGAGCCTCACATCTCAAAAAAGATCAAAACCCAAAAGGCACTTACAGACAACCAGAACATATGAAATCACATATAAATTCCTAATGAGTTTTTCTTTGAAAAGCTTAGAAAGTCATTCTAGAATAATTCATCTGTCGTTCCATGCCAATATTAGTCTTTTTATCACATTACAGTTGACCCCTGAACAACACAGATTTTAACTGTGAGAGTCCAGTTATTATCAGGAAATACCTGTACTTTTTTTATTATTCACCTTTGAGAGCCTCCAGATGCAAAGTGCTGACTGTATGCCCTGATCTATGCTATTTTATAGGGGACTTGAGCATCTGTGGTTTGGGGATGTTCTGGAACAAATCCCCACAGATTCAAGGTAGAACTTTAAGTTTTTGGGGAGTCAAAAGTTATATGCAAACTTTTCAACAGTACAGGATTGGCGCCCCAGCCCCTATATTGTTCAAGGGTCACCTGTACTAGCTTTAATACATAATGCCTCTAACAAAATTTTATAAAAACATATATTTTTTTGGTTCGTTTCTAGTAATAGTAACTAACAGTAATATCATCCACAATTTTATCATGTTATCTTGCAAGACAGAGTAGAGATACAATCAAATGGTTTCTTTTTCTGTACAAGGGTGCACAATTTTTAACATATGGTTGTTAACTTTATATAATGATGGCATTCCAAAACACCACATTTCCAGATACCACATATCCAATTGTTATTTCTCTGACAGCTATTATTCATAGAGGAAGGAAGCAGTTTCATAGTCTCTTCACGATTTCATTTGAAAGCTTAAGATTTTCATATATCGGTTTTCCTTACAGCAAGATATAACTTAGTAAGATCAAAACTATATCCTTGATTAGGTTGGTCCATCCACCCAAATAAAAACCCAAGACCAGCCCTGGCCAGTGTTGCTCAGCGGTTAGAGCATGAGGGTGGAAGGTTCGACTCCCAGTCAAGGGCATGTACCTGGGCTGCCGGGTGGATGGATCCCTGGCCCTGGCCCTGGCTGGGGCATGTATGGAAGGCAACCAATCAGTGTGTCTCTCTCACGTCGATGTCTCGCTCTCTCTCTCTCCCTCCCTCCTTCCTCCCCTTGCATTCTATCTAAAATCCATGGAAAAATATCTCGAGTGAAGACTAACAAACGACAATTAAAAAAAAAACACCCAAGACCATAATGATTTTATCTCCAAGGTTGCATCTCTATTAAAAAAAAACTGGAAGAGAGGTGGCAAAAAATATATAACCCTGAGCCAAGTCTAATTCTGACCGGCCCTTAAGGATCCAGTTCTTCAACTGGAGAGACAGCATGGAAATTTCAGACATGCGACTTAATCAGTATTTCTCTGTTCCTAGGATCAGGAGACCAGGTCGTCTGCCGAGTTCCACTGAAGTATTTTACTTTTAGGGTAGCATGAGGAATCACAGAATAAATAATAGCTTTATAATACATGTAAAATGCAGGCAGTTCCCAAATATATCCAGCCTCCTGGTCCAGCTTCTCAGAGTAAAGAAATTAATTTCTTTTTCCTTTACGGAGACATTTTAACTGTTTCTTTATTTTTTATATTAATTTCCTATTATTTTCTTCTAAGTGATACTCTCACCTAATTTTCTTAAGCTATCCCTTAACCTGTTGCAAATAACATTTTTAAAAGTGGGGCAGTGAGGGGAATAAACTCCACTCTGAGGTTGTGTCTATAACGCAAATAAAATGCAGTCATGTCGTTCAGATGCCGTCACTAACACAAAGAAAATTTAGACAACAAATTTTCCTAGGTAACTTTGAGTTCTCTGTTTTACATTATCTGAGCTACTCTGCATTTGCTACATGTTTCGTGTATCATATGTGATTCTGTTAGCAGTTCATTATATTTTATTATCAGTTCCTTATAATGTAACTTCAGGGGAAAAGCTGTCAGATTTAAATAGTTTGGAACACTTACCACGTTATAAAGTCATTATATTCCTTTACCAGCAAACACACCGAAAAGAATGTTAAGAAATTAATCTAAAGCTATCATCTACTGCTTTAATATAAAGATCCACAAAATCATAGATGAATCTAGCAAGAAATTTCTGTACTCAGAAGTCTGTCTTATCATGCCTACAGTTCTAGAGATGAAACTGCCTCCCCATATATGCCTCCATCACCCATAATCAACCCAATTGTTTTTAGCTGTCTCTGAAGACAACTAGGTATCATGATGAGGAGAGTCATAATTCTTATTACCCAGTTCTGAGAACATCTCAGATGCTTCTCTGTCCAAAGAAATATGACAAAAATCAAAGAAAAGAGCAAGTTTCCTCTTCTGAATGCCAAAAATACAAAAAGAAGAATGATACATTGAAAATTAACGTGATGGAGACCCAGGGCACACAACCCTGCGGAACTGGCTAGCTCCCTCTATCCATTTTTCACTCTGAGCTCCCAAAGACTACCCCAAAGACAAAACCAAAAGTAAACCTGCAGTTCACAACTGCTGGGGCAAGGTCCCTGCCTTAGAACCGCAAGCTCTACTCTGGAAAGCAAAAAGAGAAATCAGATCATTTCATGGCCTGTCACATCGAAAAGTCTCATCAATAAACAATTTCTTAGACCCTGTTCAGTGACCTGATGAAGCAAGTAGAGTAATTTTAATGTGTGAAGGAGGTACATTCACTACCACAAGGAGAATTAAGTGAGCCTTTGGAATGCTCCTGATTCCAGCAAAGAATTCTGACTGTCCAAGTTTGGGTTGTAACGGGCACTTGCATGTCAATGAACTAATGCACACAGGCCGATTGCCCACATGCACAACTCCTGAACACACTTCCACTTTCTTAAAGCGATCCAAGATCAGTCTGTCTTCAGTCATCAGCTCTTTGAAAGAGTCCTTGTTTGTGGGAAGAAAGGGAAGGAAGAAATCAGGGGCTGATGACTGCCTTCTAGGAAACAGCTGCCAAAATAGGAAAACCTCTGTTAGTGAGGGGGAAAGAAGGAAACCACACAGCCAAGGCCTCTTTTGTGGTCTTTGGCCAGGACACAGTATTTTATGAACAGATTTGAACTACACTAAAATTTCACTGTATTCATAAAATCTGAATGCAAAACACAATTTTTAAAAGTATGCTCTAGTCAATTATGAGACGGTATAAATGACTGTTTCTAACAAACAGAAACTGGTTCTGGAACGTAATAAAACCGTAGCTTCTTTTACGCAAATAAAGCTGAAGTTTGCCCATCACAGTGCAATGAGTAAGTAAAAAGAATAACAATTTTATTTTTTTTTCATTCTACAACCTAGATCCAATCACTTTCACATCAAATAAAATTATTTTCAAAAGCTCCAGTTTTGCCCGGCCAGAGTGGCTCAGGTGGTCGAGCGTCATCCTGCGCACTGAAGGGTCTCCAGTTTGATTCCAGGTCAGGGCACATACCTGGGTTGCAGGTTCGATCCCCGGTTGGGGCAAGCATGGAAGGAAGGAGACCGATCAATGTTTCTCACATCGATGTTCCTCTCTCTCTCTGGCCCTCCCCTCTCTAAAACATGTCCTCAAGTGAGGAATTTAAAAAAGGCAAAGCTCACGTTTTAAATGCAATTTTGGAAACTAAGTCAAAAGATTTTACTGCTGTGATCCAAATTAAGAACAATCTTTCCATTTAAAAATGTTAATGAAAACTGAAATACTTAGCAAACCACAATCAGCTAAGGACAGAATGAATAAATAATCAAATATGGTGAAACTTAATCCCAAGAAAACACTGCTCCTAAATCAAAATCAAGCCAGAGGACACTCACAAGCATAGATGCCAACTCTGTAACTACCTGCAAAATGAAGTTCAGTAAAAACAAAAACAAAACAAAACAAGAAACAGAATCAGAAAAGGGCTATTAAATTTTCTTTCCACACAAAAGGGTAACCTGGTCCCACATATTAATAACCCAGTTTGTTTTTAGATTTTTAGAAAATGCTTTTTCCCCCAAGGACTTCAGAGAAGAACTGGGAGTGTAAAGACACAGTGCACAGATGAAACCCCTTCCTAATGCTAAGTAATGGCTCACTTCTTAATAAAAACAGAAACAGAACATTTCTACTTAAACTATAAATAACTACGACTTTTTAAAAGATCAAAGCCACTTCTAATGTACAACCTCGTACATTTTTTCTTAGCCTCCAAGTAAGAAGATTCAAACAATTTCATACTAATCTTGTTTCTATAAACCACATGCCATTGTCCACCAAACCTCAGTCAAGATTTTTTTTTTTTAGATCTAGGTATCCTATTACTCTGTCATGTAAAAAGTCAATTAATGCATCATTACTACTAAACCTTCCAAAGCTGAAGAATGACTTCCAGGAACATTCCTCAGCACTGTTTATATCCTAACAGTCTTCAACGTTTTATACACCACTCACAAGGTACAGTTACAGGTACTGTCCTTTACACAGTAACCTGCTTATATGGGGTTGGGCAAAAAGTAGGTTTACAACTGAGTACAAGAAACACACAGTTTATTCTTGTATTATTACTTATTAATTATTGTATTATTTTCCATACTAACAACTATAAACCTACTTTTGCCCCACCCTGTATTTATTAGCTGCATTAAACATCCCATCCCATGCCTTAAACTGTAGGCAAAATTAGGAAAACATCACTAATAGTTGTGTATTTATTATGAAACATTACCAGGAAATCTCATTTAACCTTATACCAGATGACGCCTATTTAGCAAAAACAGAAAAAATAAAAATCATCTGTTGGTAAGCATCAATGAAAGTACAATAACAGCATGCTTCAAGTTAGCAAGAGAAAAAGATCATTTAAAATTGTCAAAAATTGGTTAACTACGGTTGATATTCTATTAAGAGCAAAGCCACCTTAAAGATTCTTATATAAGCTTTATCTTTGATTTCTATCAGAGACACTGGACTTCTGTAAACACTGGATATTAAATGCAAAACACCTATAATGCATGAGGAGACCAGGGAAAGGAAAGAGCCATCCAAGCCTGAGGCCTACGAAAGTCACCCCTCCTTGTTACTATGCACTAACACTGCGTAAAATAAAACATTAATGCTTTGGGGATAAGCCTAAGATTCTACGCACTAAATGTATGTCAACTCTAAATGAAAGCTAAAGATAGCTGTACAAGATCACTCTTTCTGATCTTATTTGTGCTATAAAATTATAAGCATTATGGGACAGAATCCACTAGCAAAAGAAAGCTGCTTTTCTTTATTTTACGAAAACAAAAACAACAAAAAAGGATACCAAACCAACTCTGCCCCCATGCAGTAGAAAATGAAAAATAAATTAGTTGCGTTTCAATTTAGCTAAACCTCACTCGGTGTTCATTTTTCAGAAATATCTTATGTGCAGCCCTTCCAGATCAGAATTTCCCTTTCTTGTTAACCTAGGAGAAAACATCAACCCCTTGGGAGTTTTCTTTCAGTAAGTTGTCTACGTAAAACCCTTGCTATAAAACCCTTGCTATCACTAATCAGAAAGCCTTTTTTAGCTCCAGGCATTCAACGTTCTCCGACTTTGAGTTTCTTTTCTTTCCCACACAAGGACAGGGTTGGGGCTGTGAATGCAGAGAGAGATTTTAAACACACGTGGCTGACCACTAGTCACCTTCCTCTTTCTGTTTCATTTCTACAGACACTGGTATCAAGTCTAGAGTAGTTTAATTAAACTAGTTATGCTGAAGTTTCTTTAACATTCATTATTGATCTTACCCTTTACTGAAATTTCTTCGTTGTGAAGGAAGAAATTCTCCTATGAGAGGGCTTAGTGGAGGAGCAGAAAAAGAGTAGTTCAGGAATGCTCCCAGCAAATTACATCTGCTATCTGCAGTAATATCTATCTAGGAGTCGTGCTGAGCATGCAGAAGAGGCTTGTGGCTGTGGACACTAGAGGCACAGCGCAGGGCAGTCTGCCATTCTCTTCATTAAAATCCTTCCAGTTGAAATAATAAAAACAAATGGCTGTCATTTTCAAACCAATGTAGAGAACGTTTTATGACTGAACATAAACTTGCAAATGAAGTTTCAAAAGAAAATAAGAGCTACATATGCCCAATTCAAAATATTACCTCATTTATCATGAAAATTTGATGGCTTTCCCAACTTTTCTACCAAAAAAAAATACATAAATCTATTTGATTAAAATAGTTTGTATTAAAAAAAATAAAATAGTTTGTATTTATTGTTAAAATTATAACATACCTACAACACAGAAGTTAGTTTTTCCCTAAGGGAAAGCTATTGTTAAATGGCAGTCCTCTCCCAACTTTAAGACATATTGCCCCTTAACTTTCCCACAGCTGAGAATTCTCATGCAATTTTATTGAGCTGAATACAAATTATGGGTACTATGGCTAGAAATATTTCCTGAGTGCCTGTTATGTGTGAGACACATATCACTTATCCTTATGAGGTCAATATTATAAAGGTCAGGAATATGAGGTTCAGAAAGGGAAACTAATACCACTAGCAGGTGTCAGAGCTTGAATTCCAATCAAAGCTAATTATAGTCGTCCCCCCTTATCCATGGAGGGATATGTTCCAAGACGCCCCCAGTGGATGCCTATAACTTGAGTAGTACTGAACCCTATATATACTATGTTTTTTCCTATACATACATATGATAAAGTTTAATTTATAAATTATGAAACTAAGTAAATGTGGTCTCTCTCAAAATATCTCACTGTACTCTACTCACCCTTCCTCTAGTGATTATCTAACAAGGAAAAACAAAGGCTTAATAAGCCAAGAACTTTCACCTAATCATTGATCTCACCTAATGACTGAACTAATCATTGGTCAGGCAAATAAATAAAAAAAGCCAATGTTGTTCATGAGATGCAATCTTATGTTTGGCTCACTGCACTGGATCCTTTGTTCATACATGATTGTTAGTACCCATTCCCTGAATCAATATTCAGATTCCCTCTTGGTCTATATAACCACTAAATGAAATAATAACGAGCCAGGATCTATTGTATATATTAGATCATCGATATGACCATCAGAGGTTTCTTAGAAGTAATGAGGTAATCTGAGTAAAATATGTCAAGTGACCTTAAAAATAAATATAAAAAATTAACTAAAAAATATACAGTAAGAAGTTGAAGAAAATTTTAAGTACATAGCACACTGTAATCAATAAATGATACAACTCATTTGCAAACTATGTCAATACATAATGTCATCTAAACCTGCAATTCTCACTTGTAAAATAAAGTAGATAATATTAACACTGTAATTGCATGCACGTCAGTTTAAGTCAATGAATATCTAGTGATTACGTTCTAGGTATTGATATTGAGTTCTGATTAGTGTTACTTATTCATTTATTATTTTTACCTTATATATTTATTGGTCCTACATTAATTCCTAAAGGGTTATAAAACAGATTAAGATATGATTGCCACCTTCAAAAAGTGAATAATCTTCTAAGAATTAAACACAAGAGAATTACTAAAACCCAAAATATGAATTAATAATTGCTAAACTCCCAAAAACTTAATGGTAATAAATGTGTTTTGTACCAAAATAATAAGAAAAGACAAAGAAAAGTGAAAATTGAGTTATCAGCTGTTAAAGTGTGTATACATTTGGGGGGAGACACCCTGTATATCTGCATCTACAAGAAAAACTCAATATAATAGCATTTTATTGAGTTGTAGAGAAGAGAAATATATCAATTATTTTTGAAAATTATCTTAACTTACAACATTAGAAATAAAGTTATGGTCAGTGAATGAACAAAACAGACTCTACTCCCAGTGTTACACTGAGAATCTGTGTGGATGGTGTGGCTGACTTCTCTAAAGAGCATTATTAGGAGGCTTAGATGGAAAGGCAAGAGAAATATTCATGGACACAACTATAAGAAACAATAATTAACAGTCATTTTGAATGGTTGTTAAAAATAAAATTAAAAACAAAAACTTTAGTTCATTAAAATATGTTTTACCTGTGCTTCTCAACTAAATCATGGAGTAGAGGGGTATGTGGTTTCTAGAAAAGGGGTTTTCAACTTTAAAATGTAATTTTATAACCTCTTAAAATTTCGAATAACATTAAAGTAGTAATAAAACAGTGATGTTTAATAAAAAGAAAGGTAGGTTATTAAACAGCTGAGAAAAACTGACTAGAAGCTTGAACTACCTTTCAAGACTCTCGTACTTGGTAAAAGACTAATGTCAAAATTTCTGCAACTTTTTAAATTTTCCAATTCAGAAAACTGAGATAGATACACCCCATATACACCACATATAAAGAAAAGCAAAAAAACAAAAACTACTTAATAAGAATACCAACCAATGATAATAACTAGTGACTCTCCAAATCACTCAAGCTAAAAACTATTAGTAGTATTCCAGTCTGTTTGGGAAGGTTAGAAGGAATTACGTAGACATATTATAGAGCAGGGATCAGTAAACTTTTCCTATAAAGAACCAGAGAGTAAATATTTTAGGCTTTAAGGACCATACAGTCTCTCACAACTATACAACTCTGCCATTGTCGCACGAAACCCGACACAGACAATGGGTAATGAATGAGCAAGGCCGTTTGCCAATAAACTTGACTACAAAAACAGCCCACCAGCCATAGTTTGCCAGCCCCTGCTGCAGATGAACAGGCACAAGATAAAGAGAACTGAATGCAGTTCAGTCCAGTAATGAACTGACCAATAACTATCAATGTCTGCCAAAGTAATCAAACCAACTTTAGCCTGTTATTTTAAGAAATTAATTTAAATGTTAATGTAAAGGTAAATTAACCATGCTGAAATGAGAGAAATAAAACAAAGCAGCATTATACTGACCAAAACAAATTAGTGTTTCAGTACGTATGTAGCAGAGCCATAAGTACAGCTTACAGTGTTTGGGGAGAAACTCCAGAAAAGAAAATAAAGGACATTACCACAGTAACCTATCTTACTACTTTGTTGGGCAGGAGAAAATGTAAAACCAATCAAAACAGGCAGTAATAGGAGACTGAAAAGTAATGAGGTTTGGACAAGACTCCCTGAGGTATTCTACCATTAGTAGGATGGTTTCAAATAGCTGCTGGTAAAAGTGGCTTCAAACTCCTGAAATTTCTGTCACCACTGCTACTCACCCATATGAAACAATGGATATAGCCCAGTTCCACACCGTATTCAACAGGAAACTGCTGAATTCTAATCTGTTAAATTGCTCTATAACGCCAAAAACTCTATGAGGCCAAAATCACCTACCTTAGTCCAAAAAAACTATGAAGTCACAATAAATGAGCACATTTCTTTTAGAACAAAAAGTATTTCTAGAGCTTTACAATTCCCACTATCAAGGTTCTACCCGATCAAATACTTTGCTACTATTACAGTAAACATTTTTATTGTCTGCAACCTAATGTTTCTTGAAATTGAACAGTCATGCTCTAACAAACCGCAGAATAACATTTCTAAGCTACAATTAATAGTTATCACATTAAAATACATGAAGGCTAAACTTTTCTATCAATTTTACATATAAGACAAAAGAGTGGAGGTTACAAATTTTTAATAAGAGCATTATATTATGGGAGTAATAATCTAGGTGTTTTACTGAAAGTGAAGTGGATTACCGTAAATGAAATTTTAAAATATCCTTTCCATTTTACAGATAACACAAAATGAGTTTTTTTCATGTCTCTAGAGATAAGGATAAGTTTGCACAATATTTAAATAGTGCCTTCTCACACACACACACACACACACACACACCCGCTCATGAATTAGAAATTCAGTGACATTAATACAAGATAAATGATAAAAAGGCTAAAGCACACGGGCCAACCATAAACACATCCTTCTTTCAGCACAGTTAATACTTCTCTGCCAATTATAGCTAAAACTTTTTAACAGTTTTCAGTACTGTTTTTACTATCTAAGTAGCAGCTTAGGCACACACAATTTCACACAATTCAGGCTTAATAAATCTCCCGCTGGTACCAAACAACCATTCTAGAGGATTAAAGTGCAACATCTGTTAACATTAATAATATTTTATATAGCCATGTATTAAAGAAGCCTCTACTCTTAGTCTCCCAAAAAACCTTCTAGACCAATATACTGATCAAGTATGGACTTATATGCATATCATTCAATTGGTGACTTACAATAACAAAGAAATACATTAGTGTGAAATGGTAAAAGAGAAACAAAATCACATCCACTATGAAGTGACAGATTTTCTTTGGACCACGCTTACTAAATGTGTACAAGTGTGCATGGAGATATATATATACACATAAATGAAATTAGCTCAGTCTCTAATAGTTTTTAAAACCAAAAGCCCTCTGGAGCATTATTTATTGTAAGTATGGGTAAAATATAGCTCTGTTAATATAAAAGGCACTTCATTTTAAAGAGGTATAAACTCACTCACTGTTTTATTGACACTTTCTCTGAAATGTCTTAATCCCCCGTCATTCCTTTAATTCCCTCGGCCCTAACCTTTCTAAACTTCTGCAAAAATCTCATGGCTAATTTCTCACCCTCCATCGAGCTTGCCAACCTCCATTACACTAATCTTCCTAATTTCACTCTAAACCATAAAAATGTGTAAAACTGGAACCAATCCTAGAGATCACTATAGGTACAAGACAAAGAAAACACAGGGATTGTGAGTTGAAAAAGGCAGGTCTCTGAATTGCTGATTTTAAAATTTTCCCGTAAGTACATGTATTATTATCTCACTGTAATTATCACAACAAATGTAGTACCTGTATTTTAACAATATGGAAATTACAAGGGGGGGGCTAGAGGGTCGGTGGTAAATGGAAAAAAACTTTAAAATGCAGCAAGAAGTAAAACTGGGAAAAGAACTCCAACAGATCTAACTTCAAAAATATTTAATGCAACTCTCTGCTTCTATCAAACTTACTTGCTCAGTAATTCTGAATATGCCTTTCAAATTAACTTTTAATCTGGATTGTTTTTTAACCATATGGAAAGCATTTCCCCTCCTTTCTACCTATCAAGAGACTTGATAGGTTTAAAAACCACCCAGGCCATAAAGCCAACCTGGCCACCTCAAACGGGGAGGGGGGGCCTCTCCCTGAGCAAATTCCTACGGTCACTACCTGTATCATTTTTATGATAGCTGTTACCTTATGACTCCTCTTCAACTAAGCTCTTAAGCTATCTTTAATATCTCATCTGTCAAAGTTTTCAATATTTACCTTTCTTCAACATTCGTCTCGTCAAAGCAAACCAAAAAAATGTCCAGGACACAGACCTACTGGTTCAAGGCACTGCGGCTGGTATCCTTAGGAGCCACACAGTGATGCAGGGGACACGGAAATGAGCCAAGGGCACGAGTAACTTGTCAAATCGCTTCGACGTGATTGCGACAGTAAGTGCTCCACGTGGACCTTGACTTTTGCTCTTCCCTTCAATCATGATGCTGATTAATAAAGTGAATGAACAACAAAGCAACCACATTTCTCGAGAATTACTATATAACTTTCAAAGGGTTTCTTTTTCAGCTAACATCGGAGCCTGAGAATGACCGACCATCCTTTGTCTCCTGTTCTTCCTCTTGAAGGATTAAGGTAGCTCGATTTGGGGACCGCAGAGGCGTGCCCTCACCTCCATCCTTTGTTGGCCTACCTACCCTGTTGCTTCTGCCTGGCACGCCCTCTGCCACCTGCTCCCAGACCCACCCCTTGGCTACCTAACTCCCTCCCTTCCCCCAAAGCACAATGCGCCTAACCTAACACGGTCACGCCGGGCCGGAGCAGCCTTTTCAAATCCTCGTTAAGGCAACTGAAAAGGGAAGCCCTGGCTTTCGCATCTACAGCCTCAGTGCCAGGCACCTTGGCCAGCTTGGCAGATAACACCTAAGAAATGCTTTTGACAAAAAGGCAGGTTGGCTGGTAAAGAGGGAGGAGAGGAAGAGCTGGGTGGGCAAACTGAACCATGGGCGGTCACCAAGGCGAGCAGTGGGAAGGACACACAGCAGGGAGAGGAATTCAGAAACTGAGGTGGGAGGCGGAAACATAACTTTTTTTAAACTGGAAACACACTTAGAGGTCTCCTAAAATAGGACTTTCAAAGATTATTTTCCCCCTGTTTGGGGCTATTTTTTAATTAAATGTTTGACTAAATATTGAGGAATGCCAATTGAAAACACAAAATAAAAATGGGTATTTTTCAGAAAGTTTAATTTATCAGGTTTGACATTTTTCATTTTAATTTTTATATTCTTTGTTCTGAGTGGCAATAAAAATTATTGTACCTGTATCATTTTTATCATTTATACAGGTCAAATAAACCACCCTTAAGGGAGAGTTTTAAAAACCACTGAGCCTCTTCATTATAAGAGTGAAGAGGCAGTAAGGTCCAGTTAGTGGGGAAACTAAACCTGCAACTCAGGTCCAACCAAATTCCAGCAGAATAATCCCTTGATGAAGTTTTGCTTCAAAATATTTGAAAATTTAACAGTGTCGACAAAAACAATTTATAACTTGAAACTTTTTAAAGTATTACAAAATGTGAAATTATACAACACTATAAATCTCGTAAATTTGCTTTTAAATAAAAACTGGAAAAAAATTTTTAATTGACATTTATTTTCAAAGTACACTAAAAATGCAAGATTTTTTAAAAATTTTACTGAATTTATTGGGGTTACATTGGTTAATAAAATTACATAGGTTTCAGATGTACAATTCTATACTACATCAACTGTATATTATATTGTGTGCTCACCACCTACTGCAAAAATTGTTGCCAAGGTAGGTTTCCACATCCACACATCTTCCTAGCATTATTCTGAATTTGAGAAAATACTATTTCCAATAGTGTAATTCCTCCTAAAAGTGATAATTTGTCAATAGAGGGCAACATACAGGTACAATAATTTTTATTGCCACTCAGAACAAAGAATATAAAAATTAAAATCCACACTTCTTTTCTCCTCCAAAATTATGGGACTGACATTAGCACTCCAATGACAATCTTGGGCTTAGGTCTCAACTCTATATGAAAAAAGCAGTAAATTTCACACTGGGGACTAAACTTCAGTCATCTGATATTTCCTATAATGCATGCAGCAGTGTAGTTTTGTGCTTTTTTTTTTTTTTTTTTAAGTATTTATGACTTACTGAGGCTGTTGAAAAACCATGGCTATTTCTAAATCCTAACTCCACCTTTCCTCAGATCATCATTTGCAATTTAATCAACTTCAATATATGAATTAAACGTTGACAATAAAACTAAGCAGCATGTTTGCAAAAAGATATCTGAATATTAAGTATGAAATCTAACAGGTTTTAATAATTAGAATCTGTAAATGGTTTAACATATATGTCTGTCCTAATTTAAAAACACACCCTTCTCACAGAACACCTGTCAAATTAAATACAAGAAACTGTTCTGGCATTTCACTAAATTAAAATATTGAAACCCTAAAGCTAGAATGTACAGATTTAGATTTTATTAATACTTTAAATCAAACCATAGTTACTATTAGTTTCATACAGTGCAATTTATAGTAGTCCTCTGCTGTGAATGCAAGAACACAATGAAGTTTTAATCAAATTTTAGGGTCACTAGAAGGGATTTTGGAAGGCCAACCACCATCCCTACCTCCGCATGAAAACTATGATTTCATAATTAAAAGGTAAAGATAATCCACCTATGATATCTAATTACCACTGAAGAATGGCTCCTTGCATACCAGAAAAGGTCTCTGATGCTAAAATCTGTGCCACCTTTGCTAAAAGTTTACATGAGATATTAAATGCTATTGTTTCAATCTGCTAAGTGACTAAATGGTTACACCATATACTTGTTAAAATCTTTTGTTGAAACTTTACGTATTTTTTCTTATGACCATTAAAAATGTCTTTTTGGTATTTTATTGCTGACCCTATTACACATGTCCCCCATTTCCCCCCTTTGCCCACCTCCACCCAGCCCCCACACCCCCTCCCTGGGCATCACCACACCGCTGTGTCCATGGGCTATGCACGTATGTTCTCTGACCAATGTCTTCACCTTCTTTTATCCGGTCCCTCCACCCCCTAACCCTCTGACATTTGTCAGTCTGTTCCATGTATCCATGCCTCTGGTGTTATTTTGCTCGTCAGTTTATTTTGTTCATTAAATTCCACAAATTAGTGAGATCATATAGTATTTGTCTTTCTTTAAACATTTCTATTATATTTTTATGGTTTCCTTAACCAACTAAATAAAATAAAATTCACACTACAGTATCAACAACCACACTGAGTTACCCTCCCTTTATTTCATGTTGAGTATCTTACGCTAATCTGTGCCTTCAGCATGATTGATGCACCAGGAGAGAAAAAATTCAGCCTCCGTACCAGGACACGTGCTGACAGCACCCTTTTCTACTTCCTTTTAAAGCTGGTAATACATGGGAGGATCCTAATTTGGGGGATGATTTAGGAGCAGGGATATGGAGCTGTGACTGTAGGTCAGGGAGAATTACAGAAAAAAATCCTACTTGCATGCCTTCCATATGGTAATTCAATCAGACCTCAGATTATAAAAGTAAAATGAGGAAAACTATCCTTTTTACTTAATCACACAGCAGAAAGTACTGACAGCTTCTGGTGCATGGGTGCACATCAATGCTTCCTGTTTTCACTATCAGAGCATCCATCCCAACAAAGGCCAGTTAGGCCAGTCGCTGGTTTATCATCTAAAGAAGATAGCAACAATAATAGAAAGCCATGTAATAAAAAAATAATAATAATAATAGAAAACCCTTAGCATAATTGAGAGCAGGAGGAAGAATCTCCCAAACAAAAATTAGATTAAAAAAAAAAAAAAAGAAACAATCTAGAGTGAAAATAGATGCCAAATGACATGTTCCACTTAAATATGCAAATCAATGTGAACCAAATTTAATCCACATCAATAACAATAATAATAGGCACTTACTGAGAGCTTGCCATGTATGCAGCTCTATTAAGCAATGATAGCTTCTCTATTATAAGGAAGCAAGAATACTTTTGTATTAGCAAAGACAATATCAGTACTAACTCTTTTTATTTATTACCTTTATCATTCCTACATCTACAAGAGGAATCTGAAATTGGTTAGATTCTAGCAGAAGTTATTGTGATCTTCATGATCAACAACAATAACTGTTTATTCAAAAATATATTGAGAGCCTACTCTGAGTTAATCACTGATGATAGGTGCTGATAGGAGCTTTTAGTTGTTTTTCAGCCTTGTCACCCATAATTAACTAGATACAAAGGATCAGCTATAAAACCCAAAAAGTTATTGCTGAGTCTAAAGAGCTGAAAAGCTATTGAGAAAATGATTTCATCATTCCTATAATGAACAATATGTAGCTGGGAACGTTCTTATATACCAAAAGAATAAATATATAAGTTTGTGATAACAAAAGAGAAAGCATCACAAATTGCAAATTTTTCTTAAGTCTTTGATGGCATAGAAACTCCTAAGCTTTCTGAAAAGAGGCAGGCTGGTCTCTAAAGAAACCTAAGAATATCAAATTAGTTGGTTCAAGAGCTATTGAGAATGTTACTAAAATGACCCTAAACAAAGAAAGTATCTAAACAGGTCTAACCGTGACACAGTATTCTTTCACAAAAATAAAGATTTCTCTCTAACCAGATTATAACTGACTTTTATAGTCTTGATTATCTTACAGAAACTTCAAATAAAATACAAATAAACAAGCCAAAATCTTATAACCTTAAATCCACATAATAAAATTTTTCACTTTAATCAGCACTTGAAGAAACAGATCATTTAAACATATGTAGAATATTTTAGAAACACCTATAAAGGAAGCAAAATTATATTTTTTCACAAATATCACATTAAAAAATATACATTTCAACTTGGGGCAATTTTGGGGGTAGCTGGTCTTCTTTTAGTGTAATGCATGCACCTCAAAGTACTGTCAGAAAAATGGGCTCACTCCTCCCTTGCTTTTAAGAAGGCTAATGGCAGGAATGAATGACTGACTTTTCTGGAACCTAGGCTTTGATTCCTAGCTCTTCTCTACCCCAATCAATTCCTAAATTCTATCCCACCATTATAAAACTTTTCCCATCTGTTTACTGCCATAGCCTCTCACCTGGACTGTCATCCAGGCCTCCTAACTAGGTTTCCATTTCCTCCAGATTTTCCCCACTCTAGTTCATTGATTACACTACCTTGAGAGTTAGCAATTAAATGTAACACTTTCTCAATAAAAAATGTTAGCATCCTTTATGGCCTACATAATAGAATATAATCTTAGCAGATTAGGCTCTTTAATAGCATGTCCCAAATTACTATCCAAGTTTCCTCTCCTTCCACCTCCTGTGCAATTCGTACCTTCCATAGGTTCTCCTCAGGGCACCGTTTTCTGCCTTTGTTTCCCAGCGTCTTTACCTCTGTCCCGTCTCCACCCCCCCCCCCAACCGTTCACCTGACAAAATTCTCCTCTGCCTTCAGGTGTACATAAATGGGGTTCCTTTCTCCCATACTCATTTTGAATTCACTCCACTGACCCTATATTTCCACAGCCCTTCCTCTACACTTCATGGCATCTTATCCCAGTATCCCTTATATTAAAATTATCTGTAGAAATGTCTGTTTTCTCTCATGAGTTTGTAAGTACCTAAAAAGCACAGTCCCTGAATAGTACATTTCTCCAGGCTGGGTCTCAATAAACGGCTGTTGATCTACAATGACGAGAACAATTAAAGCCCAGAAGTTAATGGATAACTAGATGAAATGAGCTGACAGACAAAACTGTTCTTGTGAAGGGTGAAACAATCAGTGTTTAAAAACACAGACTTTAAGACCAATGCAAGCAAACACATAATTTTTTGGTCTGACAATTTTGGCAAACTTGGTGCTAGAAGTTCTGTCACTTTTTTAAAACCACATGTGCTGCCACAGTAACCTCTGTGGCATCGCAGGAAACCAAAAATAACATCCTGAAAGTAAAACTCAAAGCATAAAAATACTGTGAATTAGTCAAGCGGATCCGAGCCCTCACCTGTCACTCAGACATATGCGGCACTGCTGGGAATGGCTGCTCTGAACTACATACAGAAGCATAATGTACTTGAAGAGAACATACCCACATATGAAACAACAGATTTTTCAAGATAATATGGGTACGACTTTTATTTTAATTGGACTCTCAAAAAAATTCTTTCATATAGTAAAAATTCTCTAGTACTGTGAACCTTGATACAATTTAATTTATCCAAGGTGACAAGGCTGCCAAAAATTAATATTTACTTCATTCAAATATACCTTTATGGTCTTAGTTGTACCTTATAAAGTCCCTATAAATGAAAAGTTGGCTTAAGGAGTTTTCGTTGGATTAATACATACTTGAATATAAGTTAAATCCAAAGATGGAAATCTCTGCCTTTCAGTTATACAACCAAATACACCACTAGTTATTTGCACTATACTGTGAAAGATAAAGATAAAATTCTGATTATTATATTTAGAACTAAGAACTTTCAATTTTCAAAATCTGTAATATATATATATAAACTGCTGATCTAGATTTATTGTTCAATTCTCTATCTGCTATGCTTTTGCAGAATCAATAAAACTCAAAGTCCATGTAAAGAAAACTTACTACTAAAGATAGCTTCTAATTTGCACTGAATTGTCAAAGTATTTTTCAATTTATCCATAAATCTTGAAACAACAACAAAAAAATGGACTGAAGTCAGACCTTTAAAGCTGTTTCTATCTCACCATGATAGGTAATGTCAAAATATTTTAACCTGGATATTAAACACTTAAATTTCATCAATTTCTGACTGCACGTTAAAATGATGTGAAATATTGAAGCTTTCATAAGAAATTAATGTTCAAATAGATTAAGCAGAGCTTTAAAAATTCATAGTATAGTTGTGATACTGTCCAAAAATTAACCTTTATAAGCAGTGTTAATAAAAATTAACTAGCCAAGTTTATACACTGTTTCCTGGAATCCTTCCTAGTATTTTTTGACTTTCCAACAGCTTCAATTAATACATGTTATAGTTCTCTATCTACAAGCCAACCCTTATACATGGTTGCATATACTTTTTAAAATATCTTTTATGCAATAAATTAATGTCAACAAACCAAAACAGTAAAATTACTACAAAAGTTTATGTTTTACATTCTAACAGAAAAGGAGATAGGGAGAGAGAAAAAAATCAACAGATATGTAAGTCTTACACATAATACAGTGTTTATAAGTTTAGGTAAAATAACTTAATTTTCAGCCAGAAAACTGAAATCAAGAGAAGAAGAAATCCTGGCCAAGAACTAATACATGTATTTGCCTTACCGTATTTTGGCTGAAACAAATCTAAGTAAAACAAAGTAGGATGGTAGGCCAATCACAAGCATAAACTGTGCCATGTCGCTGCCCACACAAATTATTTGTATACACAAACTAGTTTTTTCTTTTAAAATCATTTTATTCATAAACACAAATTTAATTATAGGAGGCAGTATCTATACATTCCTCAATCTGTCATTTAAGATGCTTCAATGAAAAACTTCTATATTTTACTTGAGAAAAAAGTACATGAAATAAAGCTTCTGTTTTTTAGGTTGAATAAGAGTATGAAACATAAGCTCAGGTAACAGAACCTAATTTTCAGCCAGAAAACTGAAATCAAGATAACTGATTTGTTTCAATGATTAACTGGATTATTGGACTAGATGTTAAAAACACCTTTTATAAGAGCTGAATAATGCCAAAGAATGGAAATATGGCAAATATCCCTTTTTTAAATTATGGAGGGATAATTATATATATTAGGTCATATAGACACACCCTGAAGACCACCACCGTATAATTCCACATTCATTAAAAAACCTATACATTAATACTAACCCTTAAATTTATATCTTGGTTCTTTTTAGAAGGACAAACAGCTTACTTGGGAAGTTAAATAAAAAATATGGCTTAATTCTTTAAAAAAAAAGAGATATAAGGCCTCAGACATCAACTCAGAAATGAGTTAACATCAAATTATTAAAACATCTGAAGAAAACATGTTATCAGATGAAATATCAAAAATATTAAAACCATTTACAAAATGCTGAAAAGGTGTTAAGAACCTAAAAAAAATCTGGTGTTATCAATTTTATAAATACATGAGTTTGTGATGACTTAACGTATCCTTTAAACAGGCAAAATCATTTTTAATAAAATAAGCTAACAAATTAAAGCTTTACTTTAGTTTATTTTCAATTAAAGGTTAATATTGTGATTTAATTGCAACCTTGTGAATTTGCTTCTCTTGATTTTCACAGAATTAACAGGCAATATAGAGAAATGAGGCTATTAGTGTGTGTAATCTACAAGGTTCTCAGTATCTTTAAAATACTTAAGCAATGGTTATATTACAGGCTATCGAATTTAGTATTGTTCCAACAAGCTCTATTTCTTAGTCTCCAATTTTTATTTTTAGGAATATTCTTAAATTATTAAGAATCAATTCTAAATGTTTCTGAAAAGTACAACTCTAGAAAATGTAAATTCTAAGATACTTATGATTTGTTCCTGGATTTTTTAAATCACAATGTTATTAACAGACTAATAATTGTTTTAAAAGACATAATTTCATGTAGTGAAACCAATTATAGTTTTCCAGGCTGCAATGCCGGAAGAATTTATTGACTTCCTAACATATTAGTAGCACAATACAAGGAAATCAATAAAAAATAAAAATACATTAAAATAGGTGTGAAAGACTACATTAAAATAGGCAAAGTATAAAAGTTATGTTTAACCACCAAGTTCAATGTAATTCTGTCACTATAATTTTACAAAATATTTTATAAGCACGAATCAACCCCAAATTCTTATAAATACAAAGATAGAAAAGTGCTTTTAGGATGTATTCTTGAATACCTTAATATGTTGCAGCCTTTATCTGAATCCCACACGGCAAAGAGCTAAAACATAAATTTTCTTTAAGTATAATTCAAATAATTTCAAATGTCCAGGTATTAATATCTGCGTTAGCCAATCGCTATTGTGGGCCAGTAATTACTACAGAGATAACGAAGCATTTGTAATCATGCTTTGACAAATAGTGAAATACTGGGCGAAGCCATTTCCTTGAACCTAAACTAACTTTTTATTGAGGGTCTCTGATGTAAGTCATAACTACCTTTCTGCTTTGACTTATATTTAGTCAAAACAAAAATGCCTTTTAAATCAATAATGTGATTTAATAGCATTAAATTTTTTAAACCACTGCACAAAAAATTCAGTAATTAAATGGGTTTTCTTTTCCTTTTTAAATATAAATCCAAAAAGGCAGTGTTACTGATCATATTTATAAGGAAATCACACAAATATGAGATATAATTATCTTTAAGTAGAAAGCAATTGCAGTTATTTCCTGAGGCATGGTATTTACTTTTATATAAAGGTAACACAATTACATATAAGTTATGGAGAAGATTTGTGACATCTTATAATTTATTCTTTTTTAAAAGGAACAGAAATTTATTCACTCTTCAGAGCAGCTTGGAATTAAATGCACCATCATGTGAATGCCACAAAATCATGCTAAAAATGTACATAATAAAAAGTGGTCTTTTTAAATCTTGGTTAGATTCTAGTTTGAAGAAATCAAACAGATATAAAGGAAGGTCTTTGAAATACATAAAAAACACTAATAACATTTATCTATTTTTATAATTAAAATGTAATTATTTTTTAAATCCTGGTATGTCTGAATAAATGGTTTTTAGCTGCATGTTTTGTTAACTTTCATTTAAAATGTTAACAAGGTAAAATATCTGACTCTTGGTTCAAAGAGTATATAAAATGTATCATCTTTTTTTTTTAAACATGAACTTCATTTTTATAAAATTTATATTAAAATATTATTTCAAATATATATTCATAACACATATTGCCCTTATCTGAAGAATTATTATTATTCACATTATATTCTACTCATAACATAGCATTTTTAAAAACTTCAAATAGATGCAGGAACAATTAATGCAAAGGCATTTACTCTTAAAGTATATACAAATGAGCAGATATATCATAATTCATATTATTTTTTTATTCAAGAATATTTAATAAAAATTTCTTTGATAATTTACAAAGAATGTCAGGATTATTTAAAACTAAAAAGCAACTGCCAATAACTCCCTTGTTATAAATATCCCCAAATTAATAACAATACTTTCAGAACAATAATTTAATTAACTTTTCAATAACACATTTTCTGTGCGATGGATTCAAATCTCACTATTTCACAAACCACTAGGTAGTCTACCTTCAAATTTAAGACAGAACAAGTACTTACCCTAGCTGTGCCTTTCCAATAACCTCACAGAAGTTATGCACGACGTGACAGTTACCTCCTCAAGTAACAATGTTCCTGGAATGAATTCTCTAACTACATGACAGTTACTGTTCCTCAAGTCACAATTTTTCTGGAATGATTTCTCTAGTAACCCTTACCTCACTGTGAAAGGAGGTGTGGCATTTGAGGAAAAACGGTAATGAACTGTAATACTGGATTTTCTGGTGCCTTTTATATTTAGCACCAACTATGATAAGAAATCTCTTTTTTATCATATTAAGACAATAAAGTAAAGTTGGCAGTACAGGATGCCTATCAGTAATTCTATGGAAAAGGAACCTTTATATACTTTTGTGAAACATACCACCGTAATCCTACTGAAGTGTAATTGCTGTTGCAAACACTCTTATGCTGATAGGAAAGAAAATGCTCTACACAAATGTAGCATAGACCTATTAAGATAATACATGACCATGCTAAGAGGGTAATATATATATAAAAGCCCATGCCAGTACCATAAATCTCTTTATTACACAAGTTTCCTTACTTAGGGGTCATTCTGTGCAGCAATGACAATTTGACTTTTCACATTAGCAAAGATTAGCTAATAAAATAGTAAGTCCACAAGAATAAATTTCATTAAGAAACAAAGCCTCTTAAAATACAAAATAAATATTTCTGTCTTATCATTCCTTGGTAAACTAAGGGAAAAATAAACTGCTACATCTATTTTTATAGACGTATAGGTGGAGAACATTTCTTTTTTTTTCCCCCAACAAGCAATTTCTGAAATAACATTACTAAGCCAAAATGTCAAACCAAAACTACAAAGATTCATTTTATTAGAATTTAATATAATATTCTATCCTAAAGTTTCCCGGCACAATTAAGTATATGCACGTAAAGTAGAAACATTTGCTCACTAAAAAGATCCAAATGTTCCTAAAAGGTTTTTATCACCTTGATTATCAAAAACACCTGATGGCAAAACTCTCAAGTATTTCTGAGTATCTAGCTTATAATTTCTTAGAAATTTAGTTGACACAGCGTTCATAAATAGAATTCAGTTATTAAGTACTATCTTGCCTGCATTCACTTTTTTCCAAGTTAGTCAGCAGTTTTCTAAACCATTTAATATTATGTCTTTCCTGGTAGTTTCCCTATTTAAGTGTCACTGCACTGATCAGTCCATTATCACAAATAAAAGTCATTAGTCCAAAGTAATCATTTTTATTTTTAGAAATGAACATATGCAACTCATATAATTTGATCTATGAATTAAATGTAGGGGAATATAATTTACTACTCACGGTTTAGTATGAATTTAATAACCTTTTACATAATCTGGAAAATTATCTTTAAAATTTGGGTCTCTCTTATAACAATTACTAGACATTTAAACAAGACATGGTTCTTTGGCCATCCTCCCAGAGTTTTAGCTAATCATTTTTTTAAAAAAAAGGCAGACTCTCTAAATTAACCTGATTACTTCCTTATTTTTCAAGTTATTTTTACTAATGAAGAAAATGTGAATTAACAAATTCACATATGTTAATGTGTGAATGCAGGGAATGATAAATACCTGGCACTTACTATACTGGATTTCGCTATAATTGGCTAATCCCAAAATGCTTTACTTTCCTTAGAACAATTTTCCTCAAACAAAAACAAAAAGTATGTTAATAAGACATAATATTCAAATGAGATATTACCCATTTATACTGCCTTGATTATTTTATGTCATAGACAAGCTCCCTCTGCAGGTAATAACAAGGGTTAGCAAAAATATTCAAAACATGTAGGCAGTTCCCAGCACAAAGGTGCACGCAGGTCACTGTTGTATAAAAGCACTCTTTTTCTAGCATGGTCCCCTCCTCCTTACCAATTATCTGATTAAAATACCTGCTCCTGAGAATGTGTGGTTCAACAAGATTATTCTTGTCCTTCATGATGGCTAAGAATTCAGCGTGAACAGGCAGGACACACAAACTTTTCAGTCCCCCAAGAGCTACCCTCACAAGGTGCATTTCAAGGCAAAGAAAACATTACCTTGCTTACACAGCAGCAGCCTAAAATGATAGACCACCCAAAACAACGCTGCCCAGCCTGTTTACCAGACGCATCATCACAGGGTTGCAAAGTGAACAATAAAGGTGGCACTTTAGGATTAATTTACAGTGAGATACAGATCAATTTTGAATGAATGCAGTAACAACTACATTTTATTACTTAGAATAACTCTAAAACTTGAAGCTGGAGAGCATTTACTTCTGAAAAATAAATGATTTTTCATTAATTCAGTACAAAAAAGAAAAATTGATTTCGCTTGCAAAATGTTCTTTACCCCACCAGAGTATTTTTTGCAGAATCTGTTTTAGGTTTCTGTTCACACACTCTCCCTACCCCTTCCCCAGGTATACAGATAGAAGGTGCATCTCTGCCAAGGGAGGGAAAAAATGTTAAGAATGGTTTCAAGGTCTCGGGGGCAACGTGTAACCAAAACTGGTTGTTGAACAATGTTTGATGCCCCTCCCCTTTTAAGACTGGCCCCTTTGCAGAAATGTAAGGCAGCTTCAGTTTCACGTACCTAAAAATGACCTGAATGAGCAGGTTTGTAAAAACGGTTTTTAAAAAATCTAATATCCTTACTAAACAAGCGAAAACTATAAAACATATGCTAACTTTCATGCTAAAACATACAGAAATACCATACAGAGGTATCGGTCATATGTTTTCCCCACTCAAAGAAAAAAAGTTAAGGGAAAAGGCAACTTAACAACAAGCATTGTTCTCTGAGTTTTTTGCTTAAGAAATTTCGTTTCACTTATATTTTTAAAGAATGAGGCCCTAGACCTGGTTTAAAACCAGTAATATGAAAAAAGTGGCTTCCATCAAGGCTGTGGGCACCACACACAGCATCCGCAGTGGGCAAACGGAATGGGAGGGGGGTGGCAATGGCCCTATTGTTCCTCTCTAGGCAGCGCTCAAGAGGAAGCACCTAACATCTAAATACGATCTTTCTAGTGGCAAACAGAACTTTGAAAAGGCCACAAAAGGGCTAACTGTCCTTAGTAAAGGTGGAAAAGTCTAGGGCATCACAATTTTAGTATAATTTTCATTTGTTGATTCATCTGAAGCAAATTAAGGTGTTTCCCAAACTGCCTTGGATATTAACTACAAGAAAGCCAGTTATACTAAAGAATTAACACACACCATGAGCACTTTGAGATTAAAAACACGAACGAGTGGATAAAACACTGCATAGAAAATGTGTTCTGTAACTTCTAATCAATAACCACAGTAATAAACAGTAAAAAATGGTAGGCTTTTAATGCAGAGGAATAAAATTTCCGAGTGGACCATTCCACTGGAATAAAGAACTGATCCAAATAGAATACTTTGCTTCAAAGTAAAGACACAGAAAATCATTTCAACATGATTTTTATATACATTGTAATTGAAAACTGATTAAATATAATCTACATAAAACAAATATACCAACTGAAGATCACTTCTAAAATCCTGTAATGATTCATCCATTATATGGACAACTGATGTCACAGTATTCAATTTTAAGAACAAACAATTAAAATTAGAACTCATTATAAACAAAACAGAGAATTCTCTTTTGCTGTCTCTATAGATAGACACTATTTACTATCTTCTACAAGAGAAAGCATTAGTCCAAAGCAAGGTCACCTAGCCTGCCCCCAGCAGCCAAGAACCATTTTTGACAGTAATTGGGGTTAGATTATTCTGTCCTCTAAGTCCAGAAGGGTAGGCCGGTGTAAAATACCTACAAAATGATGCAAAGTGTGGAGAGGACAAGCATTTCACAGTCCAAAGGCAGAAAATACCTTTGAGAACAAAACAGAGATTAAATAAGCCATATCATTTGCAAAATCCGTTTAAAAAACAGTATCTTAATCACACATATTTCCATTTTAAACTTGCATTTGCGCTAATTTTCGGCCAATAACTGTCAATCAATCAATAATGATATATACAAAGGAAAATAACATGAATTGCATGCTTATATATACACGTGTGTTTACATATAATCTGACCCAGAAAGAAGTTAAAGTATGATCTAATAATTAAAAGAGCAAAACTAAACCCTTTTTCAAATGAAAAGTCTCACAATGCATTCTTCTTTACTACTACAACGGCTAAATATTTTATTATTTTTCTTCCAGAAAAGGATATAGGGTTGTATCTGGGTTTAGTCTACAAAATATGTTTGAATTATCAGGGTCTGAGGTTAAACATCTTTTCAACTTCTGCCATTTCTCACGGCTAAGAACTAATAATTCGTTTTCTGTTTCTTTTTTCCACTATCAGATATTAAAAAAGCAGAAGTGACTTAATGCATCTTGAAACAGAATTAAGATTCAGTCAGTATTCCAGAAAGTTAACTTCTGTTTTAACTTGCCTGTTTTTTAACATTAGAAAATAAGTCTATTTTTATTAAGGTACTATCCTTTTTAAAAAAAAAAAAAAGTCTCCCAAAGATTTTCCAGGTCTAAGCAGACTTCTTTTAAGGTGACTGATTTCATACTGAAATTCAGAGATTAAGGTGTAATCCCTGTGTGTGAATTCTAATGTTTTTAATGTAGTCCTCACAGATTGGGGGGGGATCAATGAAAAACCCAACAAGGGCCTGTTTTGCTCAGCATACGATTTCTTGTCAGGTAGTGATTAATGCTGTGCTCTGTAGAGGGAGACATTATATCCAGGCTAAAAGAGACCTAAATTTTACCCTCAGGCAGAAATCTGATTTAAACATCTCTATTTAAAGTGACACTTGTCCTCCCTTTTCAACTGGTTTCCCCCAGAAATTCCAGGAAGTTGACTTCATGACCTAAAAACAGCCGAGTGGCTGTGAACAGTAGTTGTGCCTGTTCTGCACTTCAGGAAATCTGGGTGCCAGAATGAATCAAGGTGTAGGGAGTAAAACAGGTGCCCAGCTACTTGCTATGATCAATCCCATGCCGCCTTACTTCCACCAGAATTTAAGAGTTTACAGTTCCGTGTATTATTTCAAGAGTTAACAGGAAAAATGTCTATGTGTTTCTGTTGCTGATAATAACCTAGCTCTCCCTACTGATGGACTAGGTTTCTTTTGATTTACAAAAATCACATCTGATATGACACTGATCTGAAGTATCAACTGATTACAAACTCTAGAAATCCAGAAGAGCAACTCCTAAAACACAAACCTCTAAACCAAATGGGAACATACACAAGTGAAAACGGTTTCTTGTACGTCACGTAATAGCTTCCATAAAAACAAAAATGGGAAGCAAAAAAAAAAAAAAAAAAACGTTCACATAACTAAAGCCACCAAGTAAACAAGATGTATGTATATTACAACAGGCACCAATATCCTTACACTGTGAAACATGGTAACTTTTGATATTCTTAAGCTATTTAGACACTGCTGGCAAGTTCTTACTAACCAAGGTAATCTAATTTCTGTTGCATTTCAACTTCAATTGATTTTTTTTTTCTTTTAGCCGTTTTGGTAATTGAACAAATTTATACAACTGTGATGGGGTTTTACTTACCACCACACAATGCATAAAATCCTCTATGAAGATAAACTATATTACTTCATAAAACTGCATTTTTGTTGTAATTAAACAAATTGTATTTAAACTTGCTTTGTGCTTCCAAAGCAATCAATAGCACTTTGCTATAAACTGCACTTCGCTTGCAGGTGTTAGGCGCTTAGTTCCTTCATTCAATCTACCTTTTTTAAAGATAATTTTTATTTGCAAAATATGGAAGTTTTCTTTTTCTAAGAAATAGCTTTTTAAAAATCATTAGATAAGAAGCTACTGGAAAGTATCTGCAAATTATTTCCTCCATTTAGTCCATCAGATAAATGACCTAAAGGGATTTTTTAAGTATTTTTGGATGGTTAGGACCTTTTTTGACAAAATGATCCACTTAAAAAATATATATCTACTTACATCAAAACAGCATTAAGAGACTTTCATAGTTTATAATACATATCTATCCTAAATCCAAAACACCACACCGAAGCCTTGAATAAAATTTAAGAATTACACACCCTACTTACAGTTACTCTTTTAAAAATTATCACACTAGGTCAAGAAATGTCATTATTTTAGGGTTCTGTTTCCCTAATTCCAATAATTAACTATCTCTAGGTTAAATAACCCATTTCCTTAACCTTTTTCTTAAAGCATTAAAAAACAATAATAATCACTACTTGACCAATCCTAAGTAGTAAAAGGATTTCAGAAAACAGTTTGCTTTTCTGATAACATCGAGTCTAATTACAGTAATCTAGGTGATTAAATACTTTTCAACCTTTCAACCTTTAATCAAGAATTATTTGAAGAGGTGACTATTTGGGTGGGGCTAGAGACTAATTAGTGTTATGTAAGAAGTTAAGCTATGGTTTTAATCTATCTTTAAAATAGGAATGTTTTCATCTTTCTTGAAAATAGTTACAAAACAGTTACCTATTTAGGTAATGTGAACTAATATTTAAACAAATTACCTTAGGTACTGATACGACCAAAACACAAACGGGATTACAAGTCCTTTTCTGGTCTAGCAGATAAGGTTGCTATTTTTAACCCACGATCAAAATTAACAATCTGTGCAGTTTTTAGCTAGGCATTTTTTCAAATAACTAAACGAACGTGTTGTGTGGTGTTTTTTAATAATTATGCGCTTTATTTCTAACATGTACTAGCTTGGAAATAATTCCACTTTAATTTTACTTGAACCTTTTCTGCAGAAAAGCAGACAGATGTTAAATGCGTACCTTTCCTTCTAGACACAAAATCCGATACAGTGACCATCAAGAGGCAAAGTGTACAGTTTTTGAAAAAACTTTTTTAATAAAAATAACAATCCTATGACACTAAATTCTTCAAATTTCCAAAACTGTACTTCATTCCTAATCTAAGTACAATTGATCTGTGCTCTTAAATATTAGGAATTTGATAAGTGGTACGGATTTTTATTAAAATGAGAACAGATTTATCTCAGGTAGATACCAGTGTGTTTAGCCCATACCTTAGACTAAATTGTAATGATCTCTTCATCTCATACTACACCTGTCAATAAGTTGTTATTTGAACACTTACTGAAGTCAGGTCAAATAAATATTTTGATAGAAAACAAAGCAATAACATTTTATTTCTATGGTGTACGGATTTCTAATCCCCTCCTGACCTTCCCAAAATCTCAATCTTACCTCACATATTCCTATATTAGTTAAGACATTAGAATATTATTTTAAAATTTTTAATAAAGCACAGAAAGCTTCAATAATGATCAGAGATCTAAACCTAATAAGTAAACCTTGGCATCAAAAGCTCTCCTCTTGATAATTTTAAGAAAGGAAACGCCCAGAAGCTTGGTGTTAACGTTTCTGCTGATTGTGAAAATTGCAGCAATAAAAACTCCAACAGCTCGTCTTAAATTAAGACTTGTAGTACACCATGTGAGATCTGTATGTTTATATTAGTTTTTATAACATTTGGAAGTTTTGTTGTCTGCTTTGATGTTAGTCCATTAATAAAGCAGGGAGTCAAAAGGCTGGAAAAAAAATAAATTTATTGGAAATTCTCAAGTCAAAACCTGAACTGGTTTGTTCTACCCCACATGATTCAATATTCTGATTTCCCCAACTACCTGCTCCCAGAGCTATCTGCATTTCTAAATTCCTTTTCTGTTGCCAACACATAGTAACCCACAATGATTGAAAATGGCAGCTGGAGTGCTTCTACAATACATTAATTTTTCTCTAAGTAGTCCAATTTTGTCATCTGAATGCTGAAAAGTCTTTTTGCTGCATTTTACACCTTCAGAGATTTGCTGAATTTATGATCACGATCATGTAATACGAAGAGCAATGTTTTCAAGACAATTTTTAGATTATCACTAACAGCTCTGAAGGATAATATGTTTTCTTTATAGCACACTGCATTCAAAGCAAACTAGTTAAACAGCAACTGAAGTGCAATAATAGCAATTACCTCAATGTACGCTTTTTTACCTAGAAAGTTTTCTTAGAAAACTGAAGGGATCAGATAAATAAACTACCATAAAATGATTTCAGGATAATGATGTACAATTTGAATGCCACTAAAAAAATAAAAATAAATAAAATATCTTAATCTGAAAGAAATTATCATCCTATTAAGCTGAAGCCCAAAAATGTTAGGCAATTAGTACTGTTTACTCCAGAAGTGTTTATTAGTGTTAATTTTCACTATTAAAAATAGAAACAAGGAGCTATGAACATTAATTTTTTAAAAAAGCCCTCCTCCAATTAAGGGATATCAATTTATGTTCAAAATCAACCAACCATCAAAGGTAAAGCTTTAAAAAATAAGAACTTACAAATTTTCAAAACCTTCCTTGAGGTTCATTTTCATCTTGAACCAGGTTTTAGGAAATCTTAAGCTAAATAAATAAAATCAATACTTCCCCAAAAGTTGAAGAGAAAAGTTCTCTCTTGACACATCTGCTCGCCATAAAATGACCCAAGTACTTGTTCTTACTTGCTTCTTTGCTCATGGATGCTGAATCGTTAAAAGAAATTCAAAAAATGAATCTTTTCGCAAATGTAAAAAAGCATGAGCGAATACACTATAAGTATTAATAAAAATAAACCAACTGCACTCTGAATTCTAGCATTTACTGTTTGATAAAATGCCAAACTTGAGACAAAACAATATTCAAGCAGAATCCTCTATTTAAATACAATTCACACAAAACCTGAGTGTCACTTAGAATCCTCTTTCAAACTTAACACTTGCAATAGAAGTTGCAGTAACAAAGTTCACGCTGAGTTTTAATATTCAAAACCCTCCACTGATTTTTTCCTATTAATTTAGCAAGTTTATTAAAAATAAATATTTCTAGGTGAAAAATGAGTGTGCTTTTATCACAAGATTCCTATTATTTTGCAGACTCATGAAAAGGCTTCCTCTCCCCCATTTTATTAATATAACAAAGTATAGGCCCTAGAAAAGTATTAAGTTGGAAGGAAAAGCTTTCTCTTCCACTGAAGGGACCCCGAAAGGCAGGCAACAGTGACTATCATAAAATAAAAGGTCACCCTTTTTCTGGGAACAAACCATTTATCAATAGAAAATAATTGTCTTGCCATTTGCAAGGACTCCATAGCAATAGACAATGTTTTGCGCTCACATAATTACAAAACAGTAAAAGTTCAGAAACACAGCCTGAATCCACCTCCCTATTTCTACCCTTTACAATTCTCATTGCCCTTTGGGCCTCGCTTGGAAGCAAATGGAAGACAGGCTGAAGTTTTCTCAATTGAGCTGAAGCTAAGAAACCTTTGATATGCTAATAGTCCCCTTCAAACGGTAAGAATTCACACTTGCATTAATTCAAACAATTTGTGCAGAATGATGTGAAATGGCACCTCTTTTCGAGGCAAGCAACAAAAGGAGAGAATCGGAATGTCTTAAGGAACTAAACAACAGAACATTTGTTCTGCAGTTTTCTCTCTATCACGCATAAATTTACTCGAGGGTGGAGAGAGGCACCACGGAAAGTTCCGTAACACACCTGAACAGAAGCAGATTTTCTTCATCAAGGGCTTCTCAGGAAGATACTAAACTTAAAGTTACAAAGTTACCTTTAACCTAGGTCAAGAGTCCCGTCACCACTTGGAATGTTGCCAAAGACGCCACACGAACCAATCTATTTTTCTGCTACGGCTGCATGTCGCCTCCTTAGTGCCCATCTCTGAAGGTTCGCCCAAGATCAAATCTGATTTAGTAAGAGACGTCCCAACAGGCAATTATTTACCAAACGGATGTGACTTTTCTTCGTTGTGCAACTCGAGTTGAGCAAAGAGCACACCCGGTGGGGCCCGTTCCAGACACAAACACTGACAAGGAAATGAATGAACCAACCGCGTCCGTTAAAGCTACGCCTCTGGAAGGGAGAGAGGCGCGCGCGGGGCTAGGGCTGCAGAAGAGAATTTACGAATTTGGGGCGGGGGCGGGGAGAAGAGCGTCTCAGAACCTGGCCTTTGTAACGGGAAACATATGGCTGGTGGCTGCGGCTCCGACGCTCGCAGGCTGCTCGGAGAAGCTGCTAAGCAGCCTGACACCTTTCAAGAAACAGGAGGAAAACATTTCCTCGGTCTGAATCCGAGACCACGCAGTGTGCATCAGGAAGAACCGAATGAGGGGGCCGGGGAAGGGGGGAAGGATGAGGGGGTGGAGTCCCCAGGAGACGGGAAAGACGGACACCGCAGGACGTGTCCCTGCAACTGCGCTTTTAGAGGACAGTGTGAACAGAGGATTTAAAAAAAAAAAAAAATACACCGAAGACATACGTTCCTTAGTCTCCGCTCAGCGACACTTTGGCACAAAGTAAAGCTTCCAGCGATTTCCCCGACCCAAGCCCCCGGGGTTCGGCGAAACGAACAAACTTTGCGGATCCCAAGCGAACGAGTCTCGCCGGCGAGCCTCCCCACTGCCCCGGCGCTTTGGCGCTGCGCTCGCCCTCACCTCTCCACCAGAGGGGCCAGTCGCCCCAGCCAATCACGCAGCCCACGCTCCGCCGGCCCGGGGGATCTCCCCTTCCCTCGCGCTCCTCCCACGCCTTCTTCTCCCCGCCGCTCCCCACCCCGCGCCCCCTCCGACCAACCGGGCTTCCCGAGGCGCCCAGCCGCACAGCCACCCCGGGAACGCGCAACTTCACGCACAGGCCCAGCGCGGCCCGCTGCTGCCCTCTCACTGCGGGTCCGGGAGGCGGTCTGCCCTCCCCAGGACCCGCGGGTGCCGGGCCCCGCCACCCTCCCGCCCCGCCGGGCGGCCCCTAATCGTTGCCAGCCCCAGCGCCGGCCCGGCCACATCTGGCTGCGCTTTGCTGTCATCCGCGCCTCTCCACACCACCTAACTGCCGACAAGAAGAATCAACAATCCGAAACAACTCGGCCCGGCCCCCCCTCCGTCCACTTCCACTGAGCTCGCTCCCAGCGCTCGGCCGCCCCGCTCCCCTTCCAGCCCCGGACGGGTCGGGGGGGGGGGGTCAGGGCCTCGCCCCGCGAGCAGAGCAGTCCCGCCAGGGGCGCGCCTCATACCCCCCCCCCCCATCCCCAGACGCACAGGGGAAAAAGGTAAACGGAACCTTTCGACCCAAGCTTTCCGAAAACCAAAATATGCAGAACGCAATCCTACTCCCCTCTCCCCCGGCGCCCCCTGCAACTAGACTGAAGCCTCGAGGACGCGGTAACAGCTCCACGGGAAAAGGAGACGCCGGCTGGACCGGGTGGGGAGTTCTGCGTAGCGATCTCCGAGGGCAAGAGCCGGGGGAAAGGAGGAGGGGGCGAGCAGCCCGAGCGGGCGCGGGTCACCCCCTCGGCCCCGCAGAACATAAACAAACAGCGGCGCCCCAACTCACCCGCGGCTCCCCCTGCGCCCAGCATCCGCCCCCGGGCAGGAGGCGCAATGCAAACAGGTCTCCCAAGCCCCGCACAGAGGCACATTGTTCGCTCCTGCGGCTCTTACCTCGGTCCGCGAGCGCGCCCCGGGGGCGGGCCGTCTGGCGCGGGGGCCGCGCGGGGAGAGGCGGTCAGGACGCAGGCCGGCCTCGAGCGGGTGGCGGGCCGCGGAGTCCGCGCGGGAGGCAGCGCCGCGGCTCGGGGCGTCCTCCTGCTCGGCCGCCGCCGCCGCCTCCACCTCCAGCCAAGCAGCCAGCGCCGGGCGGCTCCAGGGGTTAAGTCAACATTTTCCCGCAGTTTCCCACTCGCCACTCCGCGAGAGGGGTCTTGAGCACACACGCACCCCCCGCCCCCAGACCGCACGCTCCCTTGGAAAAACAAAAAATTCGGGAATCAGAGCGAAGGAGGTGCCGCAGGCGGGAGCCGGACAGAGGCGCTGCGCAGACTTGGGAGTCCCCTCGGAGCGGCGGCCGCGGGGGGGGCGCGCAGACGCGGGCGGCGCGCGGCCAACTCAGTTTGTCCAGCGAAGCCCCTCAGCCCGCCGTCCGCGCCGGCCGGACTCGCATCCCTGGCGCCGACCCTGCGGCCTGGGGCGGGCGACAGCGGTGGCCCGTCCTCACATTTCGGGTCTCCGGGCCGAAGCGGAGCCGTGGCCGCTGCCCCACGAAAGGCTGAAGGCCAGAGCTCGGGACTCGGGCAAGCAGGGAGGTGCAGGGAAGAGCCGCGCCACGCACCCCGACGGAGGGGAGATCCCCCCCAACGATCCCAAGGAATTCTCCAGTCAGCTCCCGATTTCGCTCGGGCACCTCTGCGTGTGTGAGAGCGGAGAGTGAGAGAGGGGGAGAGAGAGGCGAGGAGAGAAGAGGAGAGGAGAGACGGGGGAGCGCGAAGTCCTGACACAGACTCCCGGAGAGGTCTGAACTGGAGTCACCTCCAGCCGCCGCCTCCTCCCCGAGCCCCCACCTACACGCCCCCGCCGGAATTCGGCTAATCATATAAACATATTAGCGTGCACAGCGGCAAAGGACAAATCTCTCCCTCCTGATTTTTCCAGCAAGGGGCTGGGGCAAACTTAAAAGAAGATTACAGGCAGCTAACTACAAAACGCGGAGCAGATAATCTATAACTCATTGCCGCCCAATGGCCATTTTCCACTCCATTTGAGCAGCTGCGGCGGCAGTGCGCCCGAGCAGGGGGAGGGGAGCAAAAGGGGACACTTACGGGCTCGAGCTGTACGAGTGGCGGTGGCCAAGCAGCCCCCCGAGGACTCGCCGGCCCCGGCTCCGCCGGCAGGGCGGCCGCAGGGCTGTCCGGGCGGCGGCGGCGGCGGCGAGGGACGCGCGCACACGGCCGCGGAACGCACCCCGGAGGCAGCCAGCGGTGGCTAGCGCCCCTCCCCTTCTCTCGGCACACCCCCCCGCCCCCCACATCAGTTCCGGGGCTCCGAATTCAGCCTCCCCGACCTCATCCGCACACACCCATTCAACCGCTCCCCGCACCCCCACCCCCAAACTCCACTCACTGCGCGCTCGGTGCTCCGCGCGCTCCGCCGGCGCGCGCTCTCCATCCTGTCCACACACACGCACTTTAAACATTTATTTATTTCTGGAACGGGGTGAAGGGTATTTGGGAGAGCGCGGCGGAACCGGGCGCTCCGGCCTCGGAGGCGGGACGCAGGGGCATGGCCAGCGGCTCACCGCCCCCTCCCCGCTCCCCTCCCGGCCCGGGCGCTTTCCCCTCGCCTGCGCTCGAAGGGGCGCCCGGGATGCGTCTTTTACCCACCCGGTCTCCAGGTTTTCTCTTTTCTCTGCGCGGCGAGCCGCAGGCCCCGAAACTTTTGGTCTCCGCAGCCCTCCTTTTGTGTGGCTGCTCCGAGGAGAAAGCACGTCTGTTTGCCGCGGCTGCCTCCGTCCGGCTGCGGCGCGCGGGGGACGCTCCAGGGTTAATGTGTCTTTGATACCTGAGATTTCCGGCGCGCTCGTTAATGAAAGTTACATTTTTTAAAATTGAGATGACTTTTTCTTTGTAGTTCCAGAGAGCTAGCCAAACTTTGACTTTATTGACTATATTTCACAAGAGCGTTTTGTTTGTTTTTGATTAAACTCACCAGGATAAGCAAAGGAAGGAAAGGAGACTGCAAGGCTCTGTACTCGCAAGCGCATTCATTGCTGTTGGGTCTGTTTCCCTCATTTCCTTGCATTGAAACTGCTTTTGCTCCTGTCCTCTGACCACACTTCCTCGCACCTCTCGGTTGGTAGTGTCAGTGAGCAGCCAGGCAGCGCCAACGAGGCATCCAAGGTGAAGAGCACAGACCACGACGGGGCAAATCATGCTTGAAAAACGTTTAAAGGCCAGTTAAGTGTCCTCTGCGTATGAGGAAAATCAAACCTGGATTTTTTTTTTTTTTAATTACACAATTTCTGAGCTGAAAATGACCGAGTTTTCAGGTGTTCTTTCTAAATTACTAATTCTACTAATGAATGCAACCATCAATTAAAGAAGTATGTTTGTACTGGTTTTCAAGAAAAAACTCAGTCTCCAAGATTTAAATCCAGCAAATACGACGAAACTTGAGCTGCTTTGCTTTCAGAAACAATATGTACTTTTTGTTGCTGCGAGTATGTTGCAGTCATCATACTTCAGAAATCATTTCAAACAACAATGTTATTAAAATGTCAACAGCAGGTTGTGCAAAAAAACATGAAGACTCTAAATACCTATCAGTATTTTGTCACAAAGCCAGATACTTGTAGTACTAAAGTAAATCCAGCTACTGGTCAAGTGTGTTCTTAACTTGTGAAAAAATCATAAAAGTTCAAAAGTGCAAATAACTGAAGCATGCTCTTTTGGTTGATTCATTATAATTCTCAAATTAAAACGAGAATCCTTAATGATCAAATTTCTTTCTACTTCATATATTAATGTTTTAATATTCTCACCATTCCAAAAGGTGAGAGGAACCACTTAGAGCATTTGTGTTATAAACTACATAAACACTTCCATTTGGAATGTCTTCGATAATATAATTGAAATATTACAGATGTAGGATATAAACTAGTCTTTAAAAAAAAACCAACAAAAAAAAACACACAACATTTATCCAGAGCTGGTATGAAACCTTAATTTGTACCTAAGTTTTTACATCTGTCAGAATGTATACATACAACAGATCTATCTAGGAAAATTAAATTAGGCTACTTTAGTTGAACAAAAGGCAGAAATATAGAATTCTCAAATCTCAGAGGTCATTTATATCATGGTCTCCTTAGGAATTTAAAAATTAGTTTATTCAAGATTGTAAACCAAAATATGTCAAACTAATAATAATTTGCATTTACCAAAAGATTTTAGCCCTTTCTTTTGTTTATCTTTGAAGGTTTTTCTCTCATCTGGGCATGATTCACAAGAAGCCCCAATGAGTGCATAGATCAGTCTAATCCTATTTTCTTTTGGGAGGCAAAACTTGGACTGAAGTTTTTATTTAGTGAGCTTAGTAAGTAATCAATAGAAATTTTTGCCTGAATTAGGCTGGCCATATGTTGGCCTATTTACTTATTTATTTAACTCTCTCAGAAAGAATCTCTGGAAGAACCCAGTCTACATTCACAGGCCTGACATTTTTGATGCTCTGGACATGAGTGAATCATTACTCACTGCTTAAATCTAAAGGGACTACATCACACACAAAAGGAGGATGCATGGGAAGAAGTTGTCAGAAGTGGGTTAAAACTATAGGGAGTAGAAAATGCCTCATACAAGTTTTTCATTTTAATTCAATAGGATGTGTATTTTATAGAGTTCAAAGGGTTCAACACCTTTTTTTTTTAAGAATATAATAAGCTTGTTTTTAAAATTGCATCTAAATGTATTCCTTCTCTTGGATAATGTTTTAAATATTGAAGAATTTTTCATTCTTTCCTTGTACTTTACACATAATAATGCTCCAACTTTCTTTGTACCCACAAGGAAGAATTGAAATAGCTTTTAATTGCATTAATATATTCAAGATTAAGCTGTTAGCCACAAACCTGCCATTACAAAGGAACACTTAAATGACACACACACATCCAGAAAACATAATTTGCTGACATTTCATGACAATTCAAAACATAATTTATAACAATACAGGTGTTATGGTAGAAAAAATGAAATGAGAAGCTTAATAATGTCTGCAGATGTTAGCAAGTTAAGAGGAGTTGGAGTATGTTATGCATTCCCCACAATGCAATCAACTTAACTACTCAAACTATATTATTATTTAAGTAATGGCAAAATCATTGACTTATTCAAAATACTTGCTAATTGTTTTTAAAAATAAATTCTACAAAGGACAAAGGAAACACCCATTTCCATTTGTTTTATGTTAAATCAACATCCAACCACTCATGGTGATTTCATTCAAAGAAAACAGAAGGAACTCATTAGCTTATGTGGTTAGAGAGATTGATGGGCTTCAAACATTTTAACCATACATGTTTTTTCCAACTGTAGTAACTCATGTTTTTAATTTAAGCAACTTTAAGAAACTGAAGATTATTTTATTCATTGGGTTCACATATTTCTGATACAGAAATTATGCTAATTTTTAAAGCTATCTACCATACAAGCATTTTTGTTTAGAGGGAAGTGATGAAGTACTTGTCAGAACACATGTATGAATAACAATAGTTTCGGTGCCAAATTAAAGAATCTGAAGAAGTATGAAAGTGGGGTTGGTTACAAAGCAGTGTGATTATTGTAAGTCTGTAGAACACAGTGAGGAACTTCTTCGCCACCCAGCTCTGGCATTGGTGTGGGCTGGGGTGGGGTGGGGAGAAGATCCAGAACTTGATAGTGGGCCAAAAATTGTGTGAAGTTTGAACTACACAGCTACAGAGAACAATGAGTGAGGGTAGGTGGTATTCATGATGGGGAACTTGTTTTGGCCTGTGATGGGAGCTCGCTCAGAGTTCTAAACTGACACAAACAAACAAGACACATGTGAAACTGTTGTAGCTTCTGATACAGAAATGGAAATTAAATTAGCTACATTTCATCCTAAACTTGCTCAGTTTCCTCCTCTTCATTGTTACTGTTCAGTGATGCTTAGTGCTGAAACTGGTTTTGCCTGCTCTAGAAAATATTTTAAGCTCTAGACAAGATCAAAGCAATATGTGACTACCAAATGTAACTAGAAGTGGTTGAAAGTTGCTAGCTTTGTTTTTCATTTTAGCTTCGCCATGCATGTTGGCTGAAAAGAAATCAAAACTCATTTTCCATGAGAGCAGAAACATATGAAAGCATTTGGCAAAGCCAATAAGTTTTTAACTATTCTCCCAGCTCTCTCCAGGCTAACTAAATCTTTGTCCAAGAAGGCCAAACTCTATCTAAAATGCAGAAATGCAGTCTTCAAAAATAATGACACTTTAAACTATAGTATAAAAGTGATTGTGGTGTACATGCTTAATGATATTATTTGGAAGAATATAATCACATATATGTTCTTAAGTACCTATCATTTTGTGATTGATGCTTTTTAAAAATATTCAGCAATGCAATGATAGCATGAATCATTCTGTGCTCTCAGTGTTTACATATGTGTAACTGTATATAAAGGATTATAAACTTTTTATACCATCAACATTATGATACTCAAAAGCAAGCAACTTTTTAAAAATTTCTCATAGTCATAGTTGCACTGAGTCTTACACAACTCAAAGTTCGTCTTTCTTAGATTGTTTCCATAACTCCTGTTAATCTCTACACTTTGAGAATCTTCTATAATTGGTTCTTATAGATCATCTTCTATCAATGTTTCTGTCAAACCATGAAGTATAACTGTAAGAACGCTCATTTTATTAAAATGCTATCTATAACTTTTTATAATAATTATTTCATTCATCATAAATACTAATAATCAAGTGTTTTTTATTAAAGCATATCATTGAAAAATAGACCTCCCTTTCATTAATATACGCAAACCTCTGTCAACAATACAAATGAAATGTCTATTTTTTTTTAAGTTAAACTAAGAGTAACCTAAGATCATACAACTCATGGTTTTAAATATAAAACATTTGAATGGGCAGTTCTTCATCAAGTATTATGCATAGCTTAGGGGCAAACAAAAGCAAGGCAATGTTAATAGTAGATGCAACTGTAGTCTATTGAATCTAAACCCTCAAAGTTAACCAAACAGCAATTTCACAGAATTCCAAATTGAATTTTAGTGCCTCTGAAAATATGACTGTGATTGTTTATATCACAGTTCATTGTAGGATAGCAAAACTTGCAAAAGGCTTTTAAGAATCAGGAAACAGACTCACAAATGCCCTCTTTGCCTTTTAGAAAGTGAGTCAAAGATACAATTATGTAACACTTCTAATATTGTCATATTACAATGCATGAAGTTTTCTTAATGATACAGGATAAAATAATAATTGTGATATATGATCTTAGTATTTTCTAAACAAAAAATTGTTTTGTTTCAGTTTTGAAAATATTTTATAGTCTAACATTGTGTAACATAAGGTGTTTTACCTTGAATTTGGTTCATTCTTCTGATTGTTGTATATACTACACGTTACTAACATTTTTTGTTCTTTTGTTCTATAATTAATATGATAGTTATTTTTTAACTCTACTTATATGCTTTATTTTTAAAAGGCCTTTATTTGTTGTGTATATTTTAGTAAAAAAAAAACTGAGTATGTGAAAAGGAGAACAGCAATTTGCAAAGATTTTTCTTCTAAACCTAGCTCTCGTCATAGTTTCTTGATAAAATAATAGAATGTTGCTATCTCTGTTTTTGAGAATAATTTAAATCTTTATAATTGAATTTTCAACTTACTGCAACCCTTTACAATGCATTCTTAAGGTCACTATGAAATCAGTCACTTAGGTCCTAGACCAAACAATGATGTAACAGTGATATATTTTTGTGATAAGTAAAAGTGCTTTAGAAAAGAGTCCATTTCTTTGAAAATCAGCATCCAAATTTAGAATCCTACTAAAATGTCATTTACATCTCAAAGGAGTACTGAAATAATTTGGTAATGATAAAGTTTTGTTGAGTGATAACCAATGGGGAAAAAAATGTTTTCGGTTAAAAAATAAAAGTACACAAATAACGTCTCCAGCTATTCTACATTAGAGAGAAGTTGCTGAGTCATCACCTGGATAATATGTTATTTGCATGGTTTTGTTTGAGTGATGGAGACATGTTGAACTGAACCATCCACACTCTTATTTAACTGTCCTGGTTACAGAAATCACATATCTACAATATAACTACAGAAGATTATTAGTGCTTTAAAAGAGTGCTCCCCTTCATTATGGGAATGTAATTTATGACACCAATTTAATTAGTACTATGTCCTTACTACCTGAATTAATGACCCAAATTCAAACCACATATATTTCGTTGTTCAGACAATGTAGAATACACTGCAAGAAAAACTAATTTCCTGTTTATTATCTAATGATAATTGAAACAGTTATTTATTATAACATTGGGTTGTTGCTATATATGAAGTGTCATGTCTTAAAGAAAAAGGTCACGGAAATAACATGAAAAATATTTATAGTTTGTTAAAGTAAGAAAAGTTGAATAAGAATGCTAGTTATAAAATGTAAATGTTCAAGAAATCCAAGAATATAAACTATTTTTTACATAATATGGATCCCCAGAAGACTATCATTTATCATTTAAAAATAAACATATAGGTAATCAAATAAGGAATCTGAAAAATATTTTTAAAAATGAATTTTGACATTTTATATAATTACTCAAAATTTACTGTCTCTCCAGTGCCCTATTGCAAAATGATTTTAAATATGACATATATAAATCAAAACATGTTTTGCAGGTATAGATTTGAAATGATAATACTGGTCTCTGTTTATATTGAATATTTCTGTACATGGGAAGCCATGTAGTATCAAAAATAGATACTAGATTGAATATTTATAAAACTATCTTTAACTACTTAGGTACATTTATAGCTTATCAAACTTTGGAGGTAAAATATTACACCTTATAACTGAGGGAAGTCTATCGTTGCTTCAATTTTCCAGTTAATGAAAGAAGTGTTTAAATACTCTGTAGTTAGATTATTAACTTCTACAAAACTGAAACAGATGTGTGTCTTAGTATGCCATTAAATTTATGATTTACATAGAACCCTTACATAGAGCTGAGCAGAGGCCAATGATTCTAATTTGCTCTAGATTTACAATAACCTGATCTGGTTTTTGTAAGTATTGAAACACTTTAAACAAAATTAGAAAGCAGTTGTGCTTTGTGTGATTAAAGATGCAATTCCCTTTGGAGTAATGAGAAAAGTTAGAACATGTTTCTTTCCTTATGGATGTTTCTATTATAAACACGAGTGCTATACATTATATATTTTTGTTATTATGATTTCCTTGTTTTTAATTATAAAATAAACCAATTGAATTTCACTGGAGTCTCAATTTGAAACAATGCCAAAATTTAGCTAAAGAATGTGTACTGAGCTCCATAAAAATCCTTAAAATTTTTCCCAGGGTCTTAAGGTCTTGTTATAAAAATACTAGTTCACCATAATTTTCTAGAGCAAAATATCTTTCTAATTAAGACCTACACAGCAAAAAGACTTGAGTGCTAAATACATTTCAAACCGTAGAAAACATATATAAAATTGTTCAAGACTAATTATTACGGGTTCATAGAAATTACAAACAGAAAAAAGTTTATTTTATCTCATTATACATATAATAATATTTACAGCCCTGTTATTTAAACCTCCTTCTGCTTGCTTGGTGAATTATAACCCATCAGCTCCTAAAAATCAAATCTGTAAAAATACTTTATTTTAAACACTGAATACTGTTTCCTTAAAAATCAGCCAGAAATGTTTATATAAATATTATTGTTAGCATGTGTGTGTGTGTATTTACGTATATGGAAAAATAAGTACGTGCAAAAGTATTAATTCATTAAAAGTTTGTCGCTCATAAAACCTTTATTAGCCCTTGAAGTCTTTGCCAGTTCACATAAAATGATTTATCTTTTGAATAGCAAGGTTCCATTAATCTGTTTGACAAAGGAATTTTTAAATCATGTAAATAATTTATCTGAATGAATTATTTAAATTCTGTAAAGTCTCCGCACGCACGTGTGCGCGTACACGCCTGTGTCTGTGTGTGTGCCCTGGCCCGCTGGCGCAGGGGAGCCGCGGAGCGCGGGGGCGCCGCCCTTGGCCGCACCGGGCTCTGCCCCGCGGGCCGCACAGGGCCCGGCGGGGGCCGCTTGTGCTGCATTTGGCCGAACCAGGCGAGCCAATGTCAAAGGAACGTGCACACTGGCCCCTAAACTCATTTTGACATCTGCAGTTTCACCGAGACTGTGGCTGAAAGGACTTTCAAAATGTGAGGACAATAAAGGCAGTTACTCGGCACTCACAGAAAGCCTGCTTTCCTCGGTTCATCCTCTAGGTGCTACTGGGGAGTGGTAAACACATTCTCTCCCCAGAGAAAGGAATCCTCCGTGGAAACAAAGGGCAGATACGCGTGGAAAATGAAAAATAGACGCAAGAATTTATAAGCAAATACGCAAAAGTGATTAGGACATACAGATTTATATAATATGCTTAATATGCATGGCATTCGGGAATTTTAGCTGTATAGCATTTCTCCACAGACTATTACTTCGCAAAATTTTCTCTCAACTAGATCTTATTGCTCTTTTTTCCCCCTGAAGATTCATTTTTAACATAAAAACAATGAAAATGATTGAATAAACCCCCAACTTTGGTGAAGTTATAGAATAAATTATGACAGGTTATCATCAATTTTCTTTTTAAACATGCTACATATTATATGTATAACATACAGCATGTTTTAAAACTATATATGTAGTTTAAAAACTATATATAGTTTTGTCTTTAAACTATATATGTTTAAAAACTAGATAGATGGTAGATAGATAGATGATAGCTAGATAGGCAGATAGATTAGATGATAGATAGATGATGATAGATGATAGATAGATAGATGATAGATAGATAGATGATAGATAGATAGATAGATAGATAGATGATAGATAGATAGATAGATAGATAGATAGATAGATAGATAGATAGATAGATAGATGATAGATGATAGATTAGATAGATAGATGATAGATGATAGATAGATGATAGATAGATAGATAGATAGATAGATAGATAGATAGATAGATAGATAGATAGATAGATAGATAGATGATAGATATAGATAGATGATAGATGATAGATATAGATAGATAGAGATAGAGATAGAGATAGAGATAGAGATAGAGATAGAGATAGAGATAGAGATAGAGATAGAGATAGAGATAGATAGATGATAGATTTTACTTTCTAGAGTTGCCTTTCTTTTGGAAACTTTATCTAATTTTTCCTTTGGTGTACTATCCCCCTCTCCATTAGGTTTTGGTGGGTTCATTCGGGTTATTTTTTAAATATGTTTATTATTATTATTATTTTTTTTAATTCTCACTCCAGGATATTTTTCCCATTGCTTTTCAGAGAGAGGAAGGGAGAGGGAGAGAGAAAAACATCAATGCTGAGAGAGAATCTTCTGTCGGTGCCTCCTGCACACCACCCACTGAGGATCAACTCAGGCATGTGCCCTGACTGGGAATCGAACCATTACCTCCAGGTTCATGGGTCAACGTTCAACCACTGAGCCATGCTGGCTGGGGCTCATCCAGGTTTTATTTTAATTTTCTGTCCCATCTTTTCAACAAATTCTTTCTAGCTTTAATTTTCCAGGTAGGGTCTAATTTTATGAATATTAAAACCTCAATCTGTTTGTGGCATTTAAACTATATCACTTTATACCGATTACCCATAGTACTCAAACCTTAGTAAGGAGGGATGCGGCTGTTTAATACAACTTTTAAAGGTCCCTGATATACCAAAGTAGCATTATGAACTCTTGGGAAGGCAATAGTCTTTAAAAACGTCAGGACACCTAAAACTCCTTTTTGGAACTTCCTTTCTAGAAGGAAGCTCCTCCCTCCCTGACCACTTGGCCCCCAAAATACCTGTAAGTTGTATGATACAAGAAGTGATATTACACTGTTCAGAATGGGATGCACCAATCAGACAAAATAATTTTTGAAACACTTCACCTTCTCTCAGGCTTTTGAAGAACAAAGATCTCTTTACTGTCTACAAAGGGCCTGAGCTGTAGTTGGTTGTTGAAAACTATTTATGGAATAAATGAATTAGGATCCTATAATCATGAACACCATTATAATATTTAGTTCAATTATAAGGCTACTTGTTTTCCAAGTATTATAACACTGCTTTGCTGGTATGGATATTACAAATCAATAACCTAAAAATCTTATACAAATGTACTTATCACAAGTGTACATATAAACATATACATAAACTTACTTATTAAAAAATTGGTTTAGTCAAACTACTGAAATATTTTCATAGGCCACATGTAAATATTTTAATATCCGCATGAATTAGTCAATGCAACGAAAATTTGAGTGTTTTCCAAAAAAATAATTTAATAATGTTTGTGTGTGTGTGCTTTTAAGTAAATACAAATGCAAATGTATTGAGTGTGTGTGTGTGTGTCTGTGTGTGTGTGTGTGTCGGGGAGGTGGGAAAGAGCTCAAGGAAGGTAGAAATTAATTTGATGTTTTGAATTCAGTGAAGTTGAAAAGCGAATGACCCATTTTACATAGAACAGTCCTCCCTTCTACTTTTCCTATCCCAACTTAAATAAGATAAAAATGCATCCAGGGAACCTCAGAAATTAGAATCGATGGGACTTACATGAAGCTTTTCAAGGATTATATTTTGCACCCTAGTACTTTGGTTTTATTCAAAGCAAAACATCTGACATTTTATACATTATGGTAAAAAGTATCATACTTTTCATCTTAGCTCATTTATGATTCACTAAGCACTCAAAGACTAGAACCCTACATCCAAGAGCCAGAAAGCATTTTAACTAAGTTTTTCCTACCAAATCGCCAGCAAATTTTGATGATATTTCCTTAAAAGAGTACTTTAATTAATCAAAATTTCCAAGGAAGAAATACTTTGATTTCCTGTCGATACTTTAAATGCTTTTTTTGTTTATATTCCAGTTTTTTAAAAAAAATCTTTACAAAATATATTAGTATAGCACTTTGCTATCTAAGAAAATCATACTAAATATCATTTTCTCTTTCTTTGGCGACATGGAATTTCTCAGTGTTGAAGGGCCGTCAGAATGAAATTGAGGATCATAACACATTACACATCACTGTGTTTACTGAGTTATTCCATCCCCACTAGACAAGAAGCTCCTCAAAATCTCACTAAACTCCATATGCCCTGCTCGTAGCATCCATACAAGAGAGGTCCCAAACTGCTGACCTGTATACAATCTAGGCAACAAATTTAATTTACTGGCCCCATAGATGGGTCACACAGTGTACTGGGGTTTTTAAAATTTATTATTTGTCAACTTTTAAAAATGAGGACGGTTTTCACCAAAATAGAGATTTCCAGCTTCTGGGGGGGAAAAGGAAAGATATGGCAACATTTTGCGTACACTACCTCGTAACAACATTCAAACAGAACAAAACAGGCACCCTCTTCTCTGACTCACCCACGTTCGCCACCATGCCCTATTTGTTACCTCTTCAAAAGCAAGACAACTTATCTTGTGCAATGAATCCCCCAATTTGTGATGTTTTATGTTCTACTTAACAGTGGCATTAACAGAAAGTGAAATGTAGCTTCACCTATATCTCTATAAAGTGGGAAATAGGTAGGTAAGAGGAATATATAATTCAACCAGCTCCCAACTGCCCTTCAGTCATTAACTTTCTGTGCCTTGCTTCTGTGAACATTTAAATCTTTTGGGTTCCAGTGATCAATAATTGGTACGTGAATGAATGTGTGACTTATGCTGTCAATATACATTGTAAGATATGAAGAAATGTATTGAATTGTAGTAAAATGCTTGACTGTGTCCAAATGTTTTGCATATATACTCTCTCATTTGCGCACTTACTGCACAGCTCAGTATTTAAGTTATAGAGCCCCCTTACTCTTACTCATTGGCTTATCCTTTCCACTTACATTCACGTTTACTGGTTTTCTCTTTTTCTCCCCACTGGACACCACTTTCCGCCACTCCTAAACAGTTATTGACTCTTGCCTTCTTTTCTTTCTGTCAGTTTCTCTATGTGGTAAGATATCTTGACAGTAACAGATCATGATTTTGATGATTTTTGTGTTACCTAATATCCCGTAAATATAGTTCACCAAGGGAAGACAACTGAAAGGCTCTGTCTTTTCAACCTAACAAACAAATGTGAACAAAAACCCTTTTAAGGATTAATACACATAGTTTAAAAGCTATTAGTTAAACAAATAATTAAGATATGCTGGTGTAGCAGAAACAGCTAAACACAAAATGTTTTATGGCAGACAAGCAAAGCCTTTATTAAAAAGCTCTATCTGATATTCTCAGATAGGTTCAAAAATATTCTTTCTTACCATTCTACTTTTCAAAGGGGAATATTTACGTAGAATTGAGATTATCGACTGAAATTGAGTTAGAAATATATATATATTTTACTATCCCAAATTTATGTTATGTTTCTTACTTGTATTATTATCATTATTCCTAATTTGATATTTTATATTTCCATATACAAATTTTCAATATGATTATAGGTCAAAACATTTTACATAGACAATAACTCTGCTTTATGTAAGTATGTCAAATAGAAAATACGATCATAATAAATTACTCCACAAAGTGAGACTCACCTATATGAAACATGCTAGTTTTAAAAAATCCCTACTTACATTGTTTGCAAAATATCCTTTATATCTTTTTAAAATCCTGAGTAATATATAATTTCTGAAAAGACTGAGTGTTCGCTGTAGTAGTCTTATTGAAATACTGCTCTCCTGCATTTAACAGTTTTATAAAACTTTAACTATTCTTTTCAGAACAAACACCTACCTACCATTTATTAAAGAATTATCTAAGCAGCTTCACCATTAAAACTTTTAGAACAGTCTAGGCCTGTGTGGCCGGGCACCATCCGGTTGCCGGTTCAGTTCCCCGTGGAGCATGCAGGAGACAGCGATCAGTGCTTCTCTCATCCATGTTCCACTCTGTCTCCCTCTCCCTTCCTCTCACTCTAAAACCAACAAAAACATATTTAAAAACTTTAAAAAACAATTATATCTGTCAACTGTTGGGATAGCCTCCATTTAAAAGAAAACACCACAAATAATTTCCCAAGTAACCTAGAAACTAATGTTGGTATATGTGATTGGATCCCCTTCGTATTAGAAGTGGTCTTTCCTATTTTTTGCCAAGCAAGTCTCCTCTGAATGACAAAAATAAAACAGAGCTCCTAGTAATCATAGTTTTTACTTTTCAGAAGTCCTGTCTTCTCTCCTTTTTCACTTTTCCTGACAAATTGCAAGCTAAAAGATATATTGAATGCATAAAAATGGATAATGAATTCGGCCAATTAACTTAGTTTATGTCCATATAAAAATATGAGACATTTTTACTATTATTTTTGACTCTTAACAGAACACATACGTGGAGAAGTGAAATTTCTTTTCTTGATGCTTAATAAGCATCCAATGAAGCTGGACCTTGCTGAAATCATTTATATTCACTTCTTACTTAAAATTCTGCAATTTGGTACAGTCAAGATTTTGGTAAATACCATTTTAAATCACTTTGCTCTGCAAAAGTTTTTTAAGCACCACCACGGAAGCCCTTGGCATATTCTTTCAAAACAGCCACAGATGTTATTTTTAAAAAAATTAAAACTATATCAATCATCAACCATTTCTTTTCCCTTACCTTGAAAAAGATCTGTTGAAAGGGATCTGAAAAAGCATTCCTAAAGTCAGGTCTAACTTCACTTAACTTTGGTTAATGTTAATTTTAAAATGCTTATTTTTTTCCCCCCTTTGAAAAGCCACATAACTTAAAAGCTTAGAATTTGGATGAGATCACCTGGGTTTAGCTCTGAGCTTCTCCATTTTCACCCCAAAATCTTTATTGTTGAAAGTATTACAGATGTCCCCTTATTTTCCCCATTGACCCCCTCCCTCCCACCCCCACCCTGTCCCCAGGCCTTCACCTTTCTATTGTCTGTGTCCATGGGTTATGCATATATTCATATAAGTTCTTTAGTTAACCTCTTCCCACCCTACCCCTACCACCATTTTTAAGCTGTGTGTCCTTAAGCAAGTTATGGAAGCTTATTTTTCAGTTAACTGTTTCTTTCTTTCCTTATTTATAAAATGAGAATAATAGTTACACATATTTTATAGTGTCATTGTGAGGGTTTTATGAATTAATATAGGTAGTACCTGGCACATAATAATCTTCAAATACTTGCTATTATTTTGGTACCATTAATAAAAATAGGTGATAATTCATCAAAATGCTGCTACCTATAAATGCCTAAAATTGTACAAGCTAATGTGGTACAATTTTGAATATTCTTACATATTGGATTGTATTAGAGCAAAGAAATTTCAAAGTACATTCTGAAATATACAGCTTTATATTGACTACATAAAAATTTATCATCACTTGTATGCTGGTGTCGTTACTGGTATTTTTGATTGTTTTATTATCAGTTAGCAATTGAAGAATCCACTCTCTTAGTTATATTCATAGCGTATGATTTTCATTCTTTTTTAGTCAAAAGTGCTTAGTTTTTCTTAACTCTATAACATTAGAAGAATATCTGTTAAACTGATTATATTCTGAAAGACCTAACACAAAGACAGCTATCCAATAGGCACATTAACTTTTATTTATTGATTTTTAACCCTTCATAGTCCAAGGAGATTTTCAGGGGATTTACAAACAAATGGGAATAAAACTAATAAGAGTAACTAAGGATGGCGAGGCAAAGAGAAAATAAAAATTGAAAATTAAAAAGTAGGAAAAGTCAATACAGGCAGTGAATGCATGCCAGCTGTTAGTCTAAGAACCACACAAAGAGAAAGGCTGTTGCAAGCTCCCCAGTGCCCAGCAAATCCGTGACCTAAGGATGAGACGAGAGAACCCTGACTAAACGGTGAAGCTGGTCAGTGCTTGTCCTGCAATCCCCTCTCTCCTTGTGGTCTGTCTTCTCCGTTATTGAAGTTAATACAGTCCGGTTTTGCCTCTGCTACAAAAATGTCCATCCTTTTCTTAGAGGTTCCTTTAACAACAAAGGCTAATTTAACTTTTTTCTAAGCTAAGTTACTGGGGGGAATCCTACACATACTTCCAATGGCTCACTCTGGCAGATTCTTAATATGAAGGATCTGGGGGAGTGGGGAGAGAGACCCAGGTGGTTTGGGTAGAGTATCCCCCATTTCCACTGCCAACTCCTGGGAAACATTGCCTTAAAGCAAATGGTACAATATAACTGAATTTAATGAATTAACCCTTCCTAGCAGGGAAAATTATTACCTCAGAGGAGAAACAAAGGCCCCAGTGGGTCTAACTAAGGTACACTGCTAGTTAGCTAACAGCTGGGTTCTAACTCAGGGAATAGTTGACAATTAATTTTTTTTAAGTATATCCATCTTATTGTACACCACAGGATGAATTGTGTTAGAAAGTAATGCTTCATTAATATATTGTACTAATGAAATAATAAACTTGACTTAGGTTATTTGGGGATATGTCTTCTTGGATTTGCCTTTGTTTGCTTGTTTATTTTTACTGGATTTTGTTCAAGAGGAAGAGAGGAGCAGGATAGGGGATGAAGGTTAATCCAGCATCACCTATGTGTCAGGTATCATGAGGACATTTTAATGTTACTTTGTTTTAGGGTTGGCATTCAGCCGGCATGCACTGGCAAGGCTTGCTGATGGTTTATGACCAACATCTGTTCTGATCTATTGGTGCCCAAGTGCAAGCATTTACACATTACTAAATATTTCAGTGTTACTCCTACTATACTTCATCTTCAAAATAAACCTCCAGGGAGGTGACAACAGTGGAAGCTGGAGGCAGCGATACTATTCAGGGACCCCCGGTCCTGACCTTGCCTGCTCCTCAGCAGCCTGCCTAGAGGAGGCTTCCTTGCTTGTGCTAGTTTGGCTCTAGAACTGGGGAAGCCTGATATTCGTAAGCATTTTTTTCCCCCTTACATGGAAGTGCCTAGGCCATAGGTATAAATTCGTCTAGAGTTTAAGTTTTAAAAATTGTTTTTTTCAACGCTGGCAGTGGTGTTCCTGGCAGCTGTGTGGCCCATAGGGAAGCAGGGAAGGGAAAAGCCAAGCCAAGGTACACTGTGTCTGTGTGCACCTGCTCCTGCTACAAATGGCCACCTGGATCCAGATGGAATCCACTTTGCTATTCTTGGCTAAATACGTTGGGAAATGGCAGGTGTGCATGTAATAGCTTCCTGCCCATCTATAACCAACCTGAGATGCTGCAAGCCCTGTGATACGTGAGGACATCGTGACAAAGAAAGGTAAACTGTCCTAAGGTGCCGAATGGTAAAAGAAGTAGAAGATGGGTCTTTGAGACTCTAATGCCTACATATCTTGCCTCAACTTTCTTTTAGCTAAAAAACCCTTTCCTCTGAAAACAATCTTACACGGCAGAGCAATATGTTAAAAAGAAACAGGTATGTCTGCTCTGATTACACCAAGATCAAGGCCAGGGGTTCACTGCTCACTACTGTTAGCAGCCCCGAAAGAACCTCCAGAAAATTCAGCGTTGTGCTCTTAAGGGCAGAGTTGGAAAAACACAGACCTACAAAACGCTGCTGTGCTCAGCCCCACGTGGGGCGTTGTTCACCTTGGTAAATGATTCATTCAACAAACACACCGGGTGGCTACGGAGTGCCAGACTCTAGGAATAAAAATATAAACAAATACTCTCTGGCGTCAAGAAGCTCATGATCCAAGGAAGGAGAAAAATACAGAAAATAAATAAATGAAACCAGAACCACCACTGATACTGAGACTTTCTGTATCAATTCTCACAATTGTAGGAGACAGGAATGCTTAGCCCTTAAACAGGTAAGAAAACTAAAATTAGAGGAGGGTGCCACACTTCCCTGGAGGGACAGAATGCGGAAAGATGACCAGCCTGGTCTCAGGGATGCCCAAATTCAGGCTTGCTCTTCTGGGGGATGAAGCCTACAATTTGTTTAAATGTTTAACAAAGTAGGAAGCACATTTAACCATGAATTTACATTTAAAATGCAAATCACTTAAACACAAAGGGGGAAAAAGCCCAGAGAAACCTATGGATTAAATCGTTAAAATCATTATTATAATAACACTACTTTACACAACCACCATTATTACACACCTATTATCTCTCCCATTCTCACAACTTCTGGAGGCACTGAAGGGTAGATACTACTATTTGGATTTCACAGAAGGGGAAAGTAAGTCTCTGGGCTAATCATAGAAAGGGAGAAATGTACTGGCCTAAGGAAAAAAAATAACCTTTTCTTGCAGTGACTCTCCCTAACTAGGTGTGATACTATGGGCAAGTCCACTCACGTTCTACGGCCATAACTTGCTCATAAGTAGAGGGTTCAGATCTTTTGTCCTCAAATTAAGGGCCTGTTAATTTTGATGTGATCAACCTGCAGGCTAGTAGAAGGCTTGGTCATGAAGAGAATTCACCTGATGTTCCATGGGGCTCTAGGATTCCATGCTGCTTGCTAATAGTAAGCTGTAGGGAAACTTCCTAGTTTCTGGGCATAGAGTGTGGTCATACAAACAATTTAATTTTAAATCCAACTCTTTTAAGTTATAATTAGGCCACGCCCATGAAAAGGTAGGTAAATGGTCCTTGCTGGTTAGAAGCTATGAACCTACATGTAAGTTTGAGAACCTGCGGGGGGAGGAACACTGGAGACAAATCTAGATGAACATATTTTGAGAGACAGAGAAGGGATTGCACCACGAGACTGAGTCACAGAGTTCCTGCCAGAGGATGCTTTCCCAGTGCGGAGCACGAAATTCCCAGGGCAGCAACATAGCTTCATGTCAGGGACTTTCGTTTTGAAGTACCTGCAGAAATTTTCATTCCTCAAAAGCAAAACACTGACGATTTCTTGACCGGCTTTGCTGATAATTTTGTTTCCCTGAAGGCAGAGTAAGCAGTCAGGGGAACTCCTACTCTGGACCCAATTCTGACAGAAACCGGTAGGTAAAATGGAAATGATTGGAACCTTGGGGAAAAGCAACCGTGTGCTCCTAGAGTTTGATTTAAGTAGTGTTCTGCCTATGCAAACATAAATGATTCTAATGAGCAAGAAAATGGGAAGGAAACTAAAGAAACCAGTGTGCTGCACAGGGACCTCCCGACAGGCTCTGAATTTAAAACAGCACGCGCAGAGGATGGTCAAAGGGGACACGTCATCAAGCACAGGCAGATGAAGGTAGCACAGGGCTATAAAAATAACATCAGCAAGACTAAAGCACAAGCTGGGGCTTGTGAAAGATGCTAAAGAGAACCCAAAATGATTTCCTTAGCATGAAATGAGGAGGAAGATCAATACAGGAATTGGCCCATTTTTTAAAGTAGAAGACATAAAATTCATTCATGAAAAAGAGAAAGCGAAGCGCCTTCACTCCTTTATGTTTCTTCCTGTTGGCTCATTAGTATCTCTGCTCGCCTGTCATCTCTTCAGAGAGGACCCTAACCACCCCGTCTAAAATAATTCTCTCTGACACTCTCTAACCCTTCAGCTTTTCATTCTTCAAATCACTGACTGCCATTACTTTATATACTTAAAATTTTCTTTCTCCTATATTGGGATATAAGCTTGATGAGTGCAGGGAACCTGCTTTGCTTGGTAGTGTATCTCCAGGCCTTGTAGGTACCAAGCACTACTCAATGAATCATTGCTGACTGAATGAATGAAGTCAAGACCATTAGACATTGGTTAAAAATTGAAAGCCAAAATAGATAAAAGGATTATAATATAGGTAACATTTACTGAGAACCTAGTAGGTGTCATGCACTAAGTAATTCTATGCATTCTTTCATTTAGTCATTACAGAAACCCTAGAAAGCATGCATTACTATCTGGTTGAATCTTTTGTCTGGTTGAACTATTTGTCCCAGATCATACAACTAGAGCAGTGTAGAGCTAGGATTTTAGGCAACACAGTCAAGTCCATAGTCTGGGTACTTTCCCTGTATGTTATACTGGGAGAACCTGGCTGCTCCAGCTATCAATATATCTCTTGACCTCTGTGAATTACTATCAGAGACCTTCTAAATGAAATTATGAAGTATTTACCTCATTACCTTTGAGAAATGGAGGAGAGGGGATATGAGAAGAATACTTTATGTTAACAAAATTGTAGAGTCTGCACAATCAGATCTATGAAACTGATATTGCTCTTGGGGGGGTGGGTAGCCTGGATTATATTTGTAAAAGACTTTTGTGCACATTTTAAAAAATGATTATTAGGAAAAGTATAAGATCAATAAGAATAAGCTATTCAACTCAATCTCATAGATTCTTTTCCGTAAAAGTTAATAAACCAAGTATATCAGGGCAATAGATATATCTGGAGTCTAGCAAATTATTTAATATGATCTTTCTTTATATCCTTGTGGCCCTGATGGAGAAATATAGGTTTAGGGTTAGCGCTCTTATGTGTTTTCATAACTGGCTAAAAGATTGCACCCAATGGCGATGTTAATGATTCTGGGTCAGCCTGGAGGAAGGTTTTTCAAGTGGTACCACAGGCCTTCGACCTTGGCCCTGTGCGAAGTGAACATACTTATCAATGGCGGAGATATAGCTATAAGAAGGCATGCCTATTGAAAAATGGTCACACAGGGAGGTGAGTAAATAAAGAGGTTCGATTATAGATCGGGATCTAAAAGTTCTTAACTGAAAAATGGACAAAATCTAACAATATGTGATTTGGTTGGAGTAATATTGAGCACCTGCCTTGGGACCAAAACACCAACTGCCTGAATTTGATTTGAAGGATCTGTGGCTTAGCAACAGTACTCATGGGGAAAAAAGAGTAGCTTCACTTGGTAGTGAATCAATGGTATAGGGGGGTTACAAGAAGGAGGAGGGAGAAGAGATAGGGAGGAGGAAGGGGGGGCAGAAGCTGAGGCAGGGACAGGAGAAGGAGAAGAAGGGAGAGGGAGGGAGAGGGAGGGAGGGAGAGGGGGAGTGGGGGGAAGGGAGGGAGAGGGGGAAAGAAGGGAAGGAGAGGGAGAGAGGGAGTGGGAGGGAGGGGGAGAAGAGGAGGAGGGGAGGGGGAAGGGAGGGGAAAGGATGGGGAGGGGAGAGGGTGGGAGGGAGAGGGAGGGAGGGAGGAGGAAAGGGAGGGAGAGAGAGGGAGGGAGAGGGAGGAGAGAGGGAGTGGAGGGAGAGGGAGGAGAAGGGGAGTGGGGGGGAAGGGAGGAGAGGGGGAGGGAAGAGGGAAGGGAGGGAGAGGGGGAAAGAAGGGAAGGAGAGGGAGAGAGGGAGTGGGAGGGAGGGGGAGAAGAGGAGGAGGGGAGGGGGAAGGGAGGGGAAAGGATGGGGAGGGGAGAGGGTGGGAGGGGGAGGGAGGGAGAGAGGAGGAAAGGGAGGGAGGGAGAGGGGGAAGAAAAAATATTTAGGCTTCCTGAATAAGTTTAGGATTGCATAGAGTAATGGAGGACATACTCTGATTCTATTTCAAGTTCTTTCAATTACCATGTTCAGTTCTGAGAGCAACATTTTAAGGAAGCTATAAATGGAAAGATTACAAAACTTTCAGTATTGAGCAACCTGCATCTCCTATGAGAAAGGCTGAAAGAACTGAGGCACTTCAGCGGGAACTTTGTTATATTTGATAGCTATACCAGAATACTACAAACATAATAATAATTTTGATTATTACTCAGCATTTATTATTTGCTAACAAGATTTTTGACATTTTACATTAATTAATGCTAGTCACAGCTGCAAGAAGCGGGTTCTGGTTACAGATGAGAAAACTGAGGCTGAAAGAGATTGTGTAACAAGCCCAGACAACATAAGCTGGCAAGTGACCATGCTGGACTGTGACCTCAGGCCTGTCTTCCTCAGCGCTGCCCACGGATCCTGTGCAGCAGATTTCCCTCAGTAGAAGGAAACAAAATCATGTTATGTGTGTGTGTATGTTTTAAGTATGTGATGATGAATTCTGTAAAATAACAGTGAATCAAAACTCTTTGAAGAAAAAGCCTAGAAAGAGGTATACAAAAATTTTAAGTGTGGTTGCCTTGGGTACTGGGAATATGGCTACTTCTTTCTTATACCTATTCTTTCCATTTTCCAAGTCTTCTTTACTAAGACTTAATAAAAGTCTCACCTATTTTTTTTTTGAATTAAAACCTATGTGGAAGAGGCATCAGCTTTATTCCAAATGGCCCAAAGAAGCTGAATTAAGATGCAGCTCAATGAGGCATTTTTCCATTTAAAAACAGAACCCATTGTAGTCAGAATTTTTCAAATATATAATATCTTGATAGAAGAAATAATGAGCTTGCTCTTCCTGGAGATGCTAACCAAGTTTGGAAACACTAAAATCTTCTTGTTCTATGTGGTCAAAATTATAATCCAAAGAATCCACAATGTTAGAAATAGGAGCCAGGAAGAAACAACCCAAGGGCCAGGAGATTGGTTAGTATATCACTTCAAACTGAGCCCTTTCAGGCTGCTTAAGGGGCCTTATTGTATAAGTACTTTCAATAAAATATTTGTGCAATGCATACATAAATGTTTACATTGAGAACAGGAAGAGGAGGCCATGGATAATATTTAGGTTTTCTAACAGCCTTTTACAAAGTATGCACGGACAGCAAAGACTGTACTGAAAGACGTAATGCTCATTTGTTTATCCAAGTTTCAGGGTCCTCCTGGCTGTTGACGTCTGAGCACAGGGTAAGTGGTCCCTTCAGGAAGTGTCATTTGGGCAAGACCTCTATTCACCTGCTCTACCTCTCTCCCCCATTCCAGGCTTGTGAAAGGACCCCACTTCCCCCCCCTTCAAACTAGGAGTTTTATTGATTAAATTGAAATCTCCAAAACATGAAGAATCATGTCATGTTTTAATCTTCTTATATTATGTAATGCTTGATATAAAAGACACAAAACAAATACTCATTGAATTAATCAGTTTGGCAAGTTTTTCTTAAGGGTTGTCATTATTTGTTATTTTTTCCTAGAGTCAGTTTTCCTATCTATGAGTAGAACAAAGACCCATTGCTTCAGCCTTGAAGCCTTTTTGATTTAAAGTCAGAAGAGAAGTATAATTTTTCTTTTCAGGGTAAAACATTTTAGATGTTTGCCAAATGATAAGTGCATACATCAGTTTATAATATTAAGGATTATAGTAGAATTTGAGACGTTACACTCTTCTTTTTTAAGGTGATCTCTAAACCCACTTTCACTTGTGATCCTACCACACAATTTGTAGCACTATGAATAGGCCAGGCCACAAAATAACTACAAGAGAAGTGGATGCTTCAGCCAGTTCTTTCACATAATTGGAGGGAGGAGTGAAGGGGACATCCTCGTGCTGAAACACCAGTTTTACATGCAGAGAACACACTGGATAAGCTTCATTTATTTTTACTGTTGTATATATTAAAGTGACTTTATGGTATTTCTGTAACTTCTCGGAAGACAGATATATTGTAACGTAAAATAGATATGGATCTTTAACAAGAAAATTCTTGAAATACACCGTTAATAGAAAAGAATCAACTTCAAAAAAGTGTTACTAGATTTATCATTCATAAAACACTGTGATAATGGAAGGCAAGAAGAAACAGTGCACAAAAGGCTGAAGTAAGAAATTTTGGGTAAGCTGTCACATGATCATTAATAAAAAGACGGTCAAATTAAAGTAACAGATGTCCATTAGTCATAAGATCAACTTAGGAACATAGTAAAAAAAACACCCATTTCTCGTCCACATGCCTGTAGATTATTATTCAACAGAATAAGACTTCAGGAGCCTGAAAATCTGCAATTAAAAATATGCCACCCAAAATTCTGATGCACAGCCAGGTTTAGGAACCATGGATGATGTACTGGGGATGAGAAGAGAGTCCCCAGCAGATTTTGCTGTCACAATCAAGTGGCATGACTACGAATGCTTGATTTAGAATGATGAAAGCTGGTGGTCACTGGTATATTTCAAACAAGAAAAGGAAAGCCTAAACTAAGGTAGTAATAGTTGGAACAGAGAGTAAAGCAGATATTTGGGAGATTTGACAGACAGGGTTGTTTCCTTTGAGAACTCTCTCCCTGGTTTGTAGATGGCGGTCTTCACCCTGCATCTTTATGTAGTCTTTCTCTCTGTGTGTCTGTCCTAATCTCTTCTTCTTTTTTAAATTTTTAATTTTTTTTCAATTACAGTTTACATTCATATTATTTTGTATTAGTTTCAGGTTGTCCTAATCTCTTCTTAAAAGGACACCAGTCATATTGGATCAGAGCTCACCCCAATGACCTTGTTTAACCTTAGTAACTTCTTTAAGGGCTATCTGAAGCTATAGTCATATTCTGAGGTCTGGGGTTTGGACTTCAACATGTGTATTCTGGGAACTGGGGGAACAACTCAGCCTGTAACACCTAACTAGTAAATAAATTAAAATGGACCAGGCAGGCGCTTAACATAGCAGAAAATGCTCCATAATTTTTTTAAAATTTATCTTTATTGTTGAAAGTATCCAGGTGTCCCATTTTTCCCCCCCAGTTGACTCCCCCCACCTCGCTCACACCTCCTCCCCAGGCCTTCACCCCATTATTTACTGTGTCCATGGGTTATGCATATATGCATATAACTTCTTTGGTTAATCTCTTCCCACCCTCCACCCCCCTTCCCTCTTTCCTCTGAAATATGATCATATGTTGCATGTGTCAATGTCTCTGGATCCATTCAGCTCATCAGATTCTTTTGTTCATTAGCTTCTTCTTAAAGAAGACCCTTCAACATTTCCTGTAGTGCTGGCCTGGTGATGATGAACTCCTTTAGCTTTTTCTTGTCTGAGAAGCTCTTTATCTGACCTTCAATTCTAAATGATAGCTTTGCTGGGTAGAGTAATCTTGGTTGTAGGTTCTTGCTTTTCATCACTTTGCTGACAATTTTTGCCACTCCTTTCTGGCCTGCAAGGTTTTTGTTGAGAAATCAGCTGACAGTCGTATGGGGGCTCCCTTGTAGGTAGCTGACTGCTTTTCTCTTGCTGCTTTTAAGATTCTCTCTTTGTCTTTAATGTTTGGTATTTTAATTATGATGTGTCTTGCTGTGGGCCTCTGGGTTCCTCTTGTTTGGGACTCTCTGTGCTTCCTGGACTTGTAAGTCTATTTCTTTCCCCAGGTAGGGAAAATTTTCTGTAATTATTTTTTCAAATAGGTTTTCAATTTCTTGGTCTCTTTCTTCTCCTTCTGGCATCCCAATAATATGAATTCTGGGCCGCTTGAAGTTGTCCCAAAGGCTCCTTATGCTATCTTCATATTTCTGGATTCTTTTTTCCTTTTGATCTTCTGGTTGAGTGCTTTTTGTTTCCTCATGTTCCAAATTGCTGATTTGATTCTCAGTGCCCTCTACTCTACTGTTGATTCCCTGTAAATTATTCTTCATTTCAGTTCGTGTAGCCTTCATTTCAAATTGGTCCTTTATTATGTCATGGATTTTCTCAGTTATTTTCGTCATACTCTTACTAATATGGTTGAGCATCCTTATAAACAAAATTTTGAACTCTGTATCTGTTAGCATGCTTGGATCTATTTCATTTAGTTCCTCTTCTGGAGATTTCTTCTATTCTTTCCTTTGTGACATGTTTCTTTGCCTCCACATTTGGCTGCTTCCAGGTGTTTGTTTCTATGTATTAGGTAGAGCTGCTATGTCTTCTGGAATTTGTAGAGTGGCTTTGTGTAGCAGGTGGCCTGTAGGGTCCAGTGGCTCGGCCTCCCCAGTCCCTGAGCTGGGCCTTCTAGGTGCTCCCCTGTGTGGGCTGTGTGCACTGTCCTGTTGTAGTTGAGCCTTGGTTGCTGTTGGCGTCACTGGGAGGAATTGACTCCCAGGCCAATCGGCTGTGAGGACCAGCTGCAACTACAGCCAAAGAGCTGCTGTGCTGGAGACACCCCTATGGAGTAGGATTTATTTCAGTGGAGCTTTGGTGTTCACCAACTGCACCCCTTGAGTGTGTCACTCGTGGATGTGGTGGGGTTGTAATCCAGCATGGCCGAGTCTGACCATCAGGTGCACTGTCTCTGGGGCCTCCTAGGAGGTGCAAAGTCAGCCTCTGCCAGTGCCCTGCCCAGGGCCACCCCGCATGAGCTACACAGCAAACCGTAGTTGGCTGCTACTTGTGCGGGGCTTGGAGGTGTCCAGGAGAGGCCAAGCTATGAGCCAATGCAGGCTGCCCCTGGTGCCAGGCCTGGGGCCACTTATCAAGCCGTATGGGGCCTGCTGCTGCTTGTTTGAGAGATTTTAGGAAAGTCCTAAGCATGAGGCTCTAGAGGCCACTTGCATAGAAAAGCCCCTGGAAATGGCCTGGATGAGCTGCAGGTGGGGAGGGGCGGGGCCTCCGGGAATCACGGGGCGGGGCCAAAGGTGTGAGTCAGGTGCTGGCGACTCAAACATGGCGCCTGCCTGCCGGCTGTGTGCGGGGAGGACTCGCCACAGGAGCCATGGCCTCCGCCAGCCCTTCTGCCTGCGAGGAAGCCGCCCCTCCACCTCTCGCCCGGATCTCAGGCAGGTTAGTTCCTCCCCGAGTGTCCCGGGTCCTCTCAGGCTGCTGCCCGGCGCTGGGCTCAGAGGGAGCGTCCGAGTGAGTCCGTGCCGGGCCCTTTAGGAGGAGCTGCTGGGGCTCCCGCAGCCTCCGCAACCCTCAGGGACAGTCCCTGCTGGTTTCACAGCCCGAAGCTATGGGGACGTCTCTTCCCGGCCTGGAGCCCTGGGCTGGGGGCCTGCTGTGGGGCTGGGACCCCTCCCTCCTCCAGGAAACCCCCACCGCCGAGATTCCCTCCCGGGTTTAACCCGTGGCACCGGGTGTGGGCCTGTAGCCGAGTCTCTGATTCAGCCCCGACCCGCCCGCGTCTCCTACTGGTCCCGATGCTCCTTCAGGTCCCTGGTTGTGGGGCTTCTGTTCAGCCAGATCTCAGGAGGCTCTGAGTGCTGGTGGTTCTGTATCTTAGTTGTGATTTTGATGTGGTTGCGGGAGGCGGCGGGTGCAGTTGTTACCTACGTGCCATCTTGTTTCTCGCCCCATGATGTCCATAATTTTTACATTCTTCTCTTAATGTACAGTCCCTTCCTCTTTCATTCAGGTTATGCAAAATCTCAGGTAGAAAGTGACTGGAAATAATATTACATCTAGGGAGGGCTTCTTGTTAGAATCCCTCTAAACACCAGAAGTTTAATTGTCTACATACTAGTGGTCCTAAACCTTCCCATAAAAAAGAATCTTAGGTAATTCTTCCTACTTTGACCCACCTCTGGAATAAATCGGAGAGAGCAGGTACATTTTGGTCAAGGCAGGGCTTCTAAAGACCTCACCCAGGGACTCTTTCAAATTCCCTTCCCTTGTGGTGAAAAAGGTATTAAAGTTGTTATTCATCCATTGCCTTCTATAACTATCAGCATGCAGGGAAACCATCTCAGAATTTAATTTCTTTATAAAAGTGTACTTATCAGGACCGTTTTGGTTGCAAGTTACAGAAACAACTCAAATAAGCAAAGGCAATTTACTGGTTCATGGACCCCCTAGAATGTTTAATAACTGGAATTAAGGCCCAGAGTCAGCCTTCCTTGGGACCCATCAACCAATAAATTCTCACGGTGCCTGAGATTCTGTTTTGTAATTCCAGTTTTAAAATTACTAAGACAGACTATGGTAGAAACTATGAGAAGTTTTTGTTTCATATTCACAAAATGGATTAAAAAAAAACAAAAGTACCTGACAATATTAAGTGCTAACAAGAATGCAGCACTTGTTGGAACACTTATCTCTACACTCCTGGTAGGGGTGTACAACAGTTAGGGATTATCTAATTAATATGAAATTTTCTATGACTCAGTAATTTCATCTTCAATCATATATTCTAAAGCAGTTTCTCAGCCTTGCATGATTGACATCTTAGCTCAGATATTTCTTTGTTGTGGGGGCTGTCCTGTGTCCTATAGGATGTTTAGAGCACCCTTGGACTCTGCCAACTACAAACCAGTAGCATCCCCCAAGTTTTGAAACCAAAAATATTTCCATATATTAACAAATACTCCCTGGGGTCAAAATCATTCTAGGTTAAGAACCACTTGCCCTGGAGAAATTTTTATACATTTCCACTTATACATGTTCACAATGTTCACAGCAGCATATGATACAGTAAAAGACAAAAATAAAAACTGAAAGCAACCCAAATATCCGTCAGTATTGATGTCATAGAATGGAATACTATAAAACTGTATAAACTAATGAATTGTATTTATGTGCTGCAGATGGTTGAAACTCAGGAAGATATGTTGAATGGAGAAGTTACAATACATATATTTTCATTTACATATTATTGCAAACATGTAAACCAAACAATAATATGTTTAGTGATTCAAATACATGAGAAATAATTACAGGGAAAAGCAAGGGATAGAGAAAATTTAGGATAACGTTTAGCTTTGCTTAAAGAAGGTTAAGGAATTTTAAAAGGGTAGACAGAGAGCTTGAAAGGTCACTGGGGACTCAGACATTTATGATTTGTTATTTCTTATTCTGTATTAAGAATTTTAGTTTTAGCTACTAAATATTAAAAAACACATTTTCCCTTTAAAAATAAGAAGCAATTATTTTAACCTTATAAACCATGTAAAACAATTCAATAACACACCAGAAATGTCTTTTTATTTATTTCATCATTTTGATTTGTGTATTTGAACTGATATAAAATGGTAATAAATCATTTCGGAAGCCAACTTTGGATATTGCTTAGGAAAGTTTGGAGGTTAAAACAAAATCTATTAACCACTCATCAGGAAAGATATCCAGTCTTCAAAGCAATGGCTACTAACAGACAACATATTCAACCAACTGCTTTTAAAGCAGGGCTTTTTTTTTTTTTAAGGGATAATCTAGTGGCAGTAATCAGTGCACAGAATGAACTCCCTCTTGTAAAAAGCCTATCAATTGTTTTTTGCTAATTAAGATGAGTATTATTCTTGTGAAATGAACCAAAATGTTTGTTTGAAACTGGGAATCCCAAAAGAGATCTATAATTTATAAGAATAATTGCACGAAATTTTAATTGAAGGAAAAGGAGAGGACTGTTTTTATCTTTGCTTTATTCAAAATCTTAAACGTAACCAATCTGTTGGCCAATTAATAATGATTTAATATTACTATCATCTGACCTAAAAATTGGCATTGGGTAAACTGGAAAATGTGGAATTTTAAAAGATAGGTGGCAAAATGACTACTGGCTACAGTTAACTCCAATTTAGAATTTTTGTCATTAATGAAATAAGAACATTTTTTTAATGTTCTCAGAAATAAAGTATATTATGTCATTGATTGAAAACTAGATGATGTGACTTTTCACGGAAATATGCATTCAATCTTTGTTCATTGACTACAGCCAGAATTGGGAATGAAAGGAAAGATCTCTTTTGTTGAAATGCAGATTAATTATACTGAGAAATTTGTTTTATTTAAATAGTTGGCATTTATCACTAAACTATTTTAAAAACTTGGTACTGCTGAAAATTTATTCTGTTTAAAGTTCAGCTTATTTATTTTATTTTTTAAAATTTATCTTTATTGTTGAAAGTATTACAGATGTTCCCTTTTCCCCCCATTGATCCCCTCCACCCCACATCCATCCCCCCAGGCCTTCCCCACACTATTGTCTGCATCCATGTGTTATGCAAAAAGTTCAGCTTTAATAGACGCATGTCAACAAAACATATATCTACATTTCAATTCAGTTCACCAAGTAATTTAGAATGGCTGTGTGCTTAAATTTGCACACTTACAAATCAAAATGAAAGAGTTTGAATGAGCAAATGTTTTATTTATCCAATAATTTATTATATTGACCTTGCACTGGTTATGGACAGAGGGTTAATTTTGTTTATTTGCTTTCCAAAATGTCATGATATGCTAGTTGTACTAAAGGTGGTATAGAGTGGACATAAAAAATAGAATTATGAATTTTGATTCTCCAATCTAGCAGATTAGTATCTTGGCAGCATGAAATTATTAAAAATATACATTTCCATATACAAATACATGTAGGAATTTGGACTTCCAGTCTTTGCAAAGACTAATGCTAGAATTTTCTCTCACACATAATATACAGTGTTATCTCATTCAAAGCAAAGTGAGAAAATTCAGATTAAATTTTAAGGTACATTAAAAAAATAATTATATGGAAGTAAGGTTATCAAAATACACAATGCACAATCCTTCTTTTATGCAATATAATTTGAATGAGACCTTCAATATAAGTGAATTTTGCAAATGAATGAAATTTGCCCTTTTATTCATTAAAACCTTTTTCATCCCAACAACTTCAAATCTCACAGTATTATATCATTTTCTGTATAGTAAGTTTAAGGATATATCATTTTATTGCAAAATCCCAGGGCTAGAAAGGAATTTAGATTTTATAAAAAATCTTCCAGTATAACTCCCTGATTCAACACAGCAGGAATTTTAAAACCAAGTCTATGAAATATCTTACTCAAAATCATACAACTGGTCTTAGTCCCTCAATTTACTTCTGGGGAATGGGTACAAAACGACTTTAGCTTTTCAATGCATTCCTCTCTTGTCCCTCTAAGCTTTTATAGTATCCCTTTTAGTTTGTGAGCTAGACAATCACACAGGCGGTTCTGGAAGTGAGGATTTAGGAAGTATTAATGTGAATAGCATTAGCTACTCCACTTTTATGATAACAATACACTTTTCTCATTTGTGTTCAGCATTATCAAATATAGAAAGGTGCTCGTTAGAGCACCCCCCCCCCCCCCCACGCTCCCCAGGTTCCTCCTAAAACTATCACCTTGTTTCCAGATAAAGTTGCTGGACACATGAGATAGAAATACAATTTAAATTTTTATGGTAAATTTTCACCCTATAATAAATTAGTCTTGAGAAGAAATCTTTAATCTCAAAAATATTCTATTAGTTGCACTATTTATGTTTACTATTGACTTTTTGGTTTATTTACATTATTTAATGATTTGCTAACATTATTTTAGGTTAAAAGCAATTCTTGTGCTAACATTTCTTTATAGTTGTTTAGAAGTCCACTATCCTTTAATTTCTTTTAATCTTGGATCTTAAAATAATTCTGCACATTCAAGTTACAAAGATAACAATTGGTTATAGGTGGATAAATTATACAGTAGATTTTAGATCAAAGTTTCTGTTATTATTGAGTAATTTGATCTAATTTAAAATGTGAGTTTATTTGAAAAGTTTTGCCTTAATGTTTTAGCTTTTTTCTAGCTAGACCTTCTGTTCTTCTGAAAAAAGTTCATAAAATAACAAATTCTTATATACTGAAAACTGATGTAAAGTTGCAAATCTTTTTATTTTAGTTTTTACATGTGTTTTTTTTTCACACATATGTCTGAATTTTAGCAATATTTTTGTATTAGAGTAAAATTAATAAAAGTAATAGCTTTACCCTCACTGTAAATCTTTTATTTTTTATCCAATTAATTTTTTATTTTATATTTTTAGAATTTTTTTCTGGGATTGGGTGGTTTTTTTAAAAATGGTATAAAATCATTTTTATTATAAAATTGGTACAAAGAGGTATTTCCTCAATTTTGTATATACACATTTCATTAATAATAAATATACTGTTTTGAATAGCCTATTTCTCAAAAAATGCCTTTGTTTTGATTATAAGACTAGTACATATTTACTATAGAAATTCAGAGAGTGAAGAAGGAATGAAGACTATTAAAGTACCCATATTCCTACTGTTATGAATCTTTTTTCTAAGCCTACAATATAATCCCAATATTCTCTCCCCTTAATACACAAGCACCCAACATATAATGTCTGTATTTTGTGCCCTACTTTTTCACTTAACATAGCACTTTTTGATGATTGGTTTATTTCAAAGTGATTTTTTCCCCCTACAGTGAGAAATTCCTTCTTTTATATGGAATATCTAAGAACCCAGGGGGAGGGGGGACTACTTCATAGGGGACAGTAATAACTTGCTGAGCAATATCATTTTACATCAACTTTTCTCACTCAATAAGATTAATTTTTATTATTATTTGAATTGTAAAGAGGTGATGGTTAAAGACTATAATTAAATATTACCTTTTAAAGTCATAAAGCATAAAGATAACAAAAGTATGTGTTTAGACAAAATCATACAGTAGCTAACTTGCCTGGAAGTTATGACATACGTTCTTAGAAAACAAATACTTTTAAATTCACAAATGCTGCAAAGCCCTGGTCAAATATAAATCACAATCAGTTTTTATGTAACAGTACACATTCCAAAGAATTCTTATTCACTCAGTCTCAATATGTATCAGAGATATGCTTTTTCTTTCTGCTCTCAGAATGTGAACCACACTTATTTCTAGATCTGTGTATATTTTAAAATAAATTATCCCAGACAACAAAACATTAACTACACTATATTCACCTGCAGTCCACCAGGGAAAGCAAAACCTCATGGTCCCTTCGAAGAGCCTCTAGCATATTTGGTGAGAATTCTGAAATGGTTATAGAATTTGAATGTAACATCTATTCACGTCAAGCGTATAAGCTACCTTATAATTCTCAGATCATTCAACACATTTAACAAAGATATTTTATTATAACAACTCACTTTTTCTCATTTGTGTTCAGCACTATCAGATATAGAAAGAGCTTTTTACTCACCGTTCTGGGAAAGATGAAATCTATCATTGTGCCATAAATACCCTGGAAAACAAAGAAAATATTATTTGTTATACCCCCATCCATATGGGCCATAACTGACAAATGCAATACATCAGCAGCAAAACAAAAATGAAGTAAATCTACGGCAGAGAACACAGATCAGTGTCTAAGAATCCTTCAGCTCGTGTTGCATGCCTTGGGACACTGGAGGGTTAAGCAGTTGCTGTGATAAGTACTTTCAAAGTCAAGAATAAAACATTTTATTTCCCGCAAAACAAATATTATAGGATCAAGGGAATATTGTCATTAGGTGTTTATTTTTTCCTTCTACCCTTTAGCTCTGTTGAATTTTACATTGATACACATGGGTCAGCTGTAGAGTACCTGAAACTCTAAGGGGAAATTGAGGGCCAGTCTGCTTTCCCGGAGTCAGCATAATGACCATTCTATCCATTTATATGTAAGCATATTTTCTGTTTGGAATCTTGAACTAAAAATCTGATGTAAAAGCTGAGAAACAAAATTAGGAGTCCAAGCTCCTTCTTTTCCACTCAAAATAAATGATAATAAAGAACCATGCATTTTCTTATCATTTTCTCTTTATTATAAACAAGATTTGAATTGTGTCACAGGGTAAGAATGAAAACAAAATTGTATTTTGAAATGATATTTGTTATTGAATTTTTTGTTTTGAAAACTTTAAATGAACATCTACTTTCACATTTATAATTAGTACAAAATAAGCTCAATAGTTCTAATATAAAGGACCATGTCAGAGTGTAAGAAAATATGTTTTTCTTATATCCTGATAATGAATGTTATTAAGCTTTGGTCATTTTCTGGTTTTGTTTGTTTGCTTGTTTTTAAGTATCATAAACTTTAGAAAAAAATCATACTGAGTTCATTCTGCAAGTGAAAACTAGCTAAAATTTCAAACTACAAATGTTGATTTTCACAAATATGCTGACTTTTTGCTAGAGAATAAAATTAGGATTTGAAATGTATCCTAGTTAATGTTCTCACATAGAGAATATCTTAAGAGAATATCTTATTTTTTTAGACACTTTACTCTTATAGAAACATTTGGATAGTAAATATGGAAGTTGGAAGTTCTGTGCTGATTTATGAATTCTCCCCATGAATGCAGTTTCTTTTAAGGAAACTATTTTTTATAGTTAATCCAAAATATTAATTTATTTCAAAATTTTGCATTTATTGATTTTTTAACAAAAGATTTGTAATGGAAAATTTAAACTTAGAAATACTTTACTGCATCTGGTTTTTATTCCTGAAGAATTATTAATACAACTTTTGATATTACAAGACATATTTATAATTTCTAAATGGCTAAAAAAAATTATTGAAGTATTTTTAAGCACCAGCTCCTGAAGAGGGCAGCACGTTCTAGATATTATTGAATTCCAAGCTCAAATATGACAGATTTGGCTTCAGTACACTTTTTTTAAGAACTCGAGGGGAAAAAAATGGATATTTTTTAGATGTCTACTCCCATGATACAATAATCCAGCAGAAATTCTAGGCAGCTGCATCCAAGGTCAAAGCTGTATTTGATTATTAAAAGAGAACATTCAAATTAGACACCTAAAAGCAATGTATTTAGAAAGGGTACAACAAAATTCTAGTAAGAAGACTTTCCATGAGGAATATGTTTTATCTTAATACCGTAGACAACTTTTCCTATTGGCAGTGCATTGACTGTCAAAACTATTAAAGGGGTTAGATTTAATTATCTTACTTCTTGCACATTTCATCTCAATTGCTATGGCAACACTCAGTTGCCTCAGCAGCAATGCACAGTTTAATCAGATATTTCCTCCTCGTTTCTCTATCAGCCAAAACTGTAGTCAAATTTACAACCAAGTCCTGATGAATCTGATAACACTTCTTACAATTTAATGGGCAACCTGCCTCCACCCACACATACAAATATTTTCAGAGAGGCTTGTAGCTATTGGACAAGTATAAGACTTGATAAGAATACGCATTTGGACTTTCCTATTTCGTTGTTGTTGGTATTTCTTTTGCTATTTCTGCCACCTTTCCTTTATTAGAAGTTTTCTCCAAGTCAAAACACACTCTAACAAGTCACTACCAGGGTCATCTGACCTCAATAGGCAAGCCAAAGAGTAAAGAAAACAACCTGCAGCATTCAAATATCAACCCCCCCAACAAGCCTATTGAATTATTTACCTTTTATCGGCACGTACTTTGGATTGGCACATCAAAGAGGCTTTTTTTATTTCTTGAAAGCAGGTAAAGAAAGAAGGATAATAACTGAAGATAGGGCAAAACCTGATATAGGAGGACTTCTGTAGAGTATCAACCTTAAATGGAAGGCTAAGCATGGAAATAATTTGCCCAAGCCTCAGTAATACAATTTTAATGAGAAGTAAAGGCATGATGCATTAAATTGTTGATGTCGCTTGGGTGAAAATTAACCGTCTTCAATGTTGGACAAATTATCACTTGAGCATTTTGCGAAAGACTAAAGAAACTTTTGTGGGCGTATAAGAAATATTTAAACTGTCTTTGATTCTGATGTAAAGTGTTAGCAAATTATATTTTCATAAATGTTTGGAATTTTGCAAATTGTAACTATATTTTAATTTGATCCTATGCAATAAAAATGTTTTGAAACTATAATTAAGAAGCAGTGATCTAAGTTCTTCCTAACAGTTTTAGTAGCTGTTAAAATATGTATTTAGACAGTAAACATTTAATCCTGAAGTTGTATAGTTCTCTGGTGAGAAATTTTACACTAGTGGCTGACAGTAGTATTTTAACATTTTTTTCAATCAACACTTGGTACTGTCTAGTAAAACTTTCATTAATGTAGGAAGCCTAAAATATGCTTTCTATGGCTGGGTCTACAGAAAGATTACATCTTATCTATTACAGATGACTAAATAGAGCATTCAATCAAAATTTAATCAAACATAAAAAAGATTATTTAAAATGCAGGTCGTATGTATTTTTTTAATTTTAATTGAGCCAAGTATTAGCAGACTATGTTCAAAATGTGGTTATTGAAAAGCTAATTTCTCATTAATGATGAAGTTTGGGAGCCATATAACCTTAGGAGTATTCGTATGTAAAGGAGACAATAGTGTTTTAGAAAACTGAGACTAATGATAGAAATCCAGATAAGTGGAGTCCAGCTCTATATAAAGAAAAGCTTAACCTAGTGTGGGGAAGGCCTGGGGTGGTGGCGGGAATGGGGTTGAGGGGGTCAGTGGTGGGGGGAAAGGGGAATATCTGTAATACTTTCAACAATAAAGCTTAAACCTATGTTTTAAAAAAGAAAGTTTTAGAAATAAAAAAAGAGAAAAGCTTAAAACAATTGGAAGTGCTTAAACAATAGCACAAGATATGAAGCAGCAATTTCCTTGTTTAGGTGTGTTCCATGAACTGTTTGCATATGAACTTTTTATTTTCTGTTACTTGAATTCTGGGACAACATTATAGAAAATATAGTAGAAGCACTCCTCAAATTTAGACCTGGGAGTTAAGATGAGTCACTTCTTAATTTTTTTCAAATACCAGTGTTTTATGTCAGTATGATCATGGGAAGCTAGCCATGATCTGCAAACAGCATTTTCAGCTGCAAGTTTGCAAATCCTACTCTGGAGAAATGGTCTAAATGTGAAAGCCAAACAGTTCTTCCTGAAGAGTTATCTAAAACCTCCAAGGGAACCTGCAAGTCGGCCCTAACTGGCATTTTTTCAAGAACCTCAGTAGGTGCCAGGGAGTGACTAGAGGAGAAGCCTGAGTTCCCCTTTCAGTGTTGACTTGGCTCTTCTACCTAAAGCTGGGGTGCTGCCTAACAACACACGCCTATGCCAGACTGGTTCTCCAGATGAAAGGAAGACTTTGGCACTGTCTTCAAACTCTATGTTCACTTAAATATTAATTTCTCAATTAAGGGTCCAGAGTTTTTCTTCTGTACCCAGAGAAATTAAAAGTTGAAGAGAAAATTGCACATTATGTGGGAATGCTCATCTTCAGTGAGATTGCTGAGTAAGATAAAGGAAAATTGTAACCAATTTGAAGATTTTGTATATTTGAGGAAATTACCAATTCTTCAAAGTAATGCCCACTTTTTGTGTGACACCAGGTCCTGTAAAGTTCTAGTTTATGTCAGTTGGAAAGAGTCTTTTTACTTTGTTTGGTTTTGAAGTTTCCTTGTGTGATTTTACTCTCAAATCATATTGAAGGAACCAAGGGGCTCACTAAAGGTCTTGCATAATATCTAACCTTAATAATGTATTCCAGTGCTGTTTGGAGCATGAGATCTTTTGAAGAATGACTGTCTACCAGAAGCATCTGTTTCTATCTAAAGAACTGATGAATGGTTTTGCAATAATAAGAAAAGCTAACTTTTACCCTCAAAGAATATGAGATGTTACATACTTTATTAAGTATTTTACCTCCCCTGCCCTCCAGGTCAAACCTTCACATTAACTTATGTTGTTTAAAATTCCACCTGCTGAGATTTTGCTGGCAAATGGTCTTAAAATTTGTTTCCAAAATGCTCACCCACAAAAGCTTTTACTAGCCAATTCCATTTGGTTGGCTGTGCTCCAACACAGTTTCTGGTGAACACAAACATTAGCTACAGAAAAACAGAAACTTCCATGGCACCCTGGAGGAACTTTTTGATCTGAAAGACACTACTGGTAAACTAAAGTGTCATTGCAAATTCATGAACGTTTCCTTATGTCATGAATAGCAGCAATAGGAGGAAAGGGCTGCATTTGTGCAATGGTTGTTCCATGTGTGTAAACCTTGTCCCCAACTTGAGATCAAAGACTGTCTTCAATCAGCAAGTATTTATTTAGTGCCTACCATGTCTAAACTTAAGGAGTTAGGAAAGGACAAATAAGAGCTATTTTAAAATTCTGGTATTTGTTGAATGAATGAAGAAAGTCATTGCTGTTCTGTAAAAACACAATGGTCTATATGATTGTGAAATTGAAGTGAAACAATGAAAGCACAATATATCTTGTGTTTGTCTATAAAATTTTTAAGTATATTTTAGCATCACTTCCTTTATTTAAGTAGTTTTAACCCCCCCCCAAAAAAAGACACAAATCATGTAGCTTTATCCAATATGGCCCGGCACCCCTACATCTACCCACTTGTACTCCTTGCCTGTGGAACTTAAGGTATCTTTACAGAACCATTATTGCTCTGATTGTGAGATTAATGAGGGCATAGAAAGTCTGACTTTTGTCTGTGTTTTGGCCAGTGCAACAGGGCCTGGTAAAAAATTGTAAGCATTCAGAAAATGATTATTCAATGAATAATGAATGAATAACAAATAAGAATGGCTCTGGCTGGTGTGGCTCAGTGGTTGGGCTGTTGGCCAGAGCACTGAAGGGTCTCAGGTTTGATTCCTGGTCAAAAGCACATACCTGGGTTGCAGGTTCAATCTGGGGCCCCAGTTGGGGCACATTCGGGAGGCAGCCAATCAGTGTGTCTCTCTCACATTGATGTTTCTCTCTTTCTCGACCCCCTGTCCCCCTCCCCCCCTCTATGAAAATCAATGGAAAAAATCCTCGGGGAAGGATGAAAAAGCAAACAAACAAACAAATAAATAAGAATAACATGGTGTTGACCTAAATGCAAGAGTATTCAGCAAGGTTAGTGTGGCTTGAAATGGTCTTAGTTTGGTGGAAGATATGGAACTTTTCACTGGACCTTCAAGAATGGATGGGACTAGACAGTAGGCAGGAAGGAAATAAGGTATGTCTAGTTTAGTAGAGTTAAGAACATGAGCAAAGGGATTGCTTTGGATGCAAAAATATTACTGAAAGGATTTCACTCTTCTTGATAGGACTATGGGTTTTGTTATGGGTTAGTGATTTTGTTTGGTTTAGATTCATGGATGTTGTGAAACAGCGTTTCTCAAACTTCAGTTTGCATACCTGGGGATCTTGTTAAACTGCAGACTCTAATAGGTCTGGATTGAGTTGTCAGATTACCTGGTTCTAACAAGTTCCCAGGTGATGTTGGTGTTGGTGCTGGTACAAGATTCTGAATTGCAAGACTGTAGAAGATCCTTAAAGCCAGAGTCATTTGGCCTTGATACAGTAGGCATTTGAGAACGACTTTATGTTCTCAGGCAGCTACAGATGATGAAAACCGCATTTAGGAGGATTAGTGTGTCAATCTCATGAAAAGTATGCTAAAGAAGGGAGAACGTGAATATAGGAAAACCAGCTGGGAGGCTGTCTTACATTTTAACTGAATATTTCACAGACTTGGTGCTCAATTACTTGTTGATTGATTAGTTTGTGCGGACATGGTGAATTCAAAAGCGCTTTCTCAGTGGATTAATTGTAGGTCCAGTGACTCTTTGAAAACAAGTCAAGTTTACGTAAAACACATGAATGTTCTTCCCCTCCTTTCCATCTGGAAAAACCGTATTTATTCTTTAAAAGACTTGAAACGTTAGCTCTTCTGTTATTATCTTACTACAGAATTGTAATTATGCCTTCACATGTATCTCTCAAACTCAGATCTTATTAGATCATAATGATAATGATAATAATAATAATTAGCAATAGTTGTACAGCTACAGGTTTTTTTGAGTGCTTATTAGTAGTGCCAGACAAATTGCTAAGTTTTATAATTAAATTCTTATAATAATGCTGTGAGGAATACTGCTGTTATCATCTCCATTTATATAGATAAAAAAGAGTACTTGCACACCCTAATATGGTGTCAGCCACATACCAATAAATGTTTATTCAGAGAATGATACATCAAAATATGTTCTAAGAAATCGCTGATTTCTTAGTGTAGCTTCTATTTTTGCTTGATAATTTGGCCTTTGTTCCTTGATCTCCCATAATTATAGCAATGGCTAGGAATTAGTGTTTCTTATGTCCCAGGTACTACTTCAAGCAATTTACATGTGTTATCTCATTTAATGCTCATATAATCCTATGATTTGGGTACTATTACTCTTATTTTACATATAAAGAAAATGTGGCACAGACAGATTAAATAATTTGTTTAAGTTTCCATAAATATAGAGCAGAATTGTATTTTGAACCCACCCCAATGTGTTACTTGTCTACCTTGACCTCAGTAACATGGACCTCTATTTTCTTACATGAACACTATACATTTCTTCAAATCATAATATTTGTGAAAAGTTGATTTTCTTGCAAATTAAGAAAGAGTTCATAAAGTTCATGAAGACTTATTATTATTTCTTGGCTTCTATCAGCATACCACGATGCCTGGCCAGGAGGAACTCCCTATGGGCGGGCAGACATTTAGACATGAAGCAAAGTCTCTTCTTGAAGGGCCAGCAAATCTCAGATAACCTGGGCCCCCATGTGCTTCACCTCTCCAGGTATACTCTAAATCCTTCATACCACAATTCAGTTTTCTAAAAGAATATAGAGTATATCCCTTAAACAGAAAGGCATAGTCAAAAGATACTATCCTTTAAACTTTCTTTGCTTTTAGGAAAGGATTGTCAACCTCTGTGATCCTTTGTTAGTAACAGGAATAAGAAGATGATCTTCCAGATATTTTAAGTGCCAGATATGAGAAAAATTATTTCTTGATGGACCCACTAAGCTAGAGATTAAATACGAGTAAAATATTTTAATTTATTCCACCACATGAGCTTAATATTCTAAATGTTTAATATTTAAATCCCAAATTGTCAAGCTTGATAGTGCAGCATCATAATTTCTGAAATTACACACTTTCATATTTTGTTTTAAAGAAATTATCCAGTTTTCCCAAGTATACCAATATACTTCTAAGCAAATCCATCTTGATAGCACATTCAAGCCCCACTCCAAAAGTTTACTTGCTGTTCTAATTTCGGCTGTGCCTGTTGCACAGCCAGACCGATAACACTGAATAGACTCAGTGATGTCTGCGGCGCCTGCTAAGATTCTCCTCACACGGGGCCTGCACGGCCTGTTCTTGCTGGGCTTCACTTTAAGTTCATGCAGCCAGGGAACACTGTAACCTACTATTCGGCATGCTATTTGAAAATAATTTTATTATATGAATGTAAGTAAATATAAAATGTTACCTGTGCACATAATCAGTTTCACTAAGGTTCCTGTCTCTAGGGAAGTATCATAAACAATTTTCTGTTTAGATAATATTCATTGATATTTTAATACTTAGTGTTGCTATTTGGCTCCTTCTTACTATGGTATATAAAAAAGCCTTTAATATAAAACAAAAGAAAACAGAAAACTATCACTACAACTATAGCACCAAACCTCTGAGAGGGCTTGTTTTCATTATAACTCCCACAAAATATAATTGCTCTTTTTCATTATTATTCCACTTTATTTTTAAAGGGGCTGAGGGGAGGAGATATCTCTGCGTTCTATACCACAAATTGTATTATAAAAATTCATTAAATATGAAAGAATTTTAAAAATAAATTAACCCCCAAACAATTTCAGGATTATGACAAAATTTCATGGAAGATATTGAATTTGAAATTTTAAAATTATTTTATTTTGAAACAAGTTTAAATCACAAAAATATTGCAACTACAGTACCAATGATATTTTTCCTGAATTATTTGAGAGTAATTTTCTAACATCATGACCCCATTACTCCTGAATACTCTAATATATTTTTCCTACAAACAAGGAAATTCTCCTTTAGAACCGAAATACAAAAATCAGAAAAGTGATATATCACTACCACATAATCTTCAGCCCCCATTCGAATTTTGCTACTTGTCTTAATGACATCCTTTATGGCAAAAACATCTAGTTGAGAATCATGCATTGGATTTAGTTATTATGCCTCTTTAGTCTCTTTCAATCTGGAAGATTTCCTTCATTTTCTCATGATTTTTATGGATGTGACATTTTTGAAGATTACAAATTACTTATTTTGTATGATGTTCCTCGTTTTAGGTTTGTCTTCTACTTAGTCATTTTCTATCTTTGGCTGGAAAATAGCAAAAGGGATTCAGTATTCATCTCAATGCATCCTATCTGTTGACACATTCCTTGTGATGTTAATATTAATCTCATGAACTCTGTAAAATTGTTCTTTTACTCCCTTTTTTTATAAGTATATTGTGGGGAAGTACATTAACTTTCAACTTATTTTTTTCTTTATATAAATATGGACTCCTGAATGTCCATTTTTTCCAGTGGGTTATAATCTGCTCTTACCATTATTTACTTTGATGTTCAAATAGGCTCAGCTATGGGCAGTGTGCTTTTTCTTTCTTTGACATATCCCTGGCGTTGAGTACTTCCATAAAGGTATTCTAGACCCATTTTGTCTTTTTCATGCCTCAGCTCTGGAATCAGCTATTTTTCCAAGAAGTCCTAGGATTTTTTTCAGTTGGGAATAGTGTTTAGAAACCAAAATTTGGGAGGCAAATGTGCCCATTGTTTCAAGGGGGTGTCATTGTTCTCAGGATCTGGAACCAAGGAAATACATGTATGAAAAAATTCATATATATATATATATATATATATATACATATATATATATATGCATATATACATATAATCTTTATCTATCTCAATATCTATACACTAGGAATTCACACTGATATCTTTATGACCCAACCTGTGCCACAGGATTCATTGTAGTTTCTCTCTTTTAATATTTGTAACTATTTTTCCAACAACAAAAACCTTATCTCCCAATTATCTTTAATATATTTACTTATTTGATCAATCTCCTTGTGTATAACCAATATCCTATTGCTGCTAAACAGCCCAGCCTCTCCACACAGATGTCCTCACCCTCCTTGAATGTCAACACTGCTCTGTGGACTCTGCCGCGTTCCCAGCTCACACCCCCTGTGGAAGCCACCTTACTTACTCCTACTTAATGGGTTTAGGACTAAATTGTTTGGAATGAAAGGGAAGGAAAGAGAATAAGTAGGAAAGGGGAAAGGAAACTGAAAAAGAAGAAGAGAATGAGAGAAACTTGAGATATTTTTAAAATAGCTTACTTGTCTGCTGTGTGGATTCTTATGCTATGGCCTTCATATTTAATTGAAAATTTATTTTTATTTGAGAAACTAAAACAAAATAATAAGTCTGTTTTACCTAACTAGACTTCACATATTTGACAAATATTTATTGAGTGCCTACTCTGTTCTGTATAATAAATTTTGGTAAAAACCCAATTAACTGCAGTTCTCAATTAATCAGTATATTTTACTTACTTGCTTTTCAGGGAAATTGGCCAATTATAAGAAATCACATCCACATTGAAGATTTATTCAAAACAGTGTCAGTCATAAAGCCTGTATAAATTTTACCATAACTCCCATGACATATATTATACAATATAATAAGAAATGATATTCAGAACTATGACCCTAAGAAAGAATATGAAACTCAATTACAATAGAAATATTGTTAGTCTCACTACAGACATTTTAGAAATCTTTTCAACAAATATAGTTTTATTCAGTTAGCCATAAAATCATATTCCTCAAATAACTTCCAGTTTATTTATTCAACAAATATTTAAGAACCTTTACAAGTGTCAGGTATTGTTTAAGAAAATAAAAATCTATCAGATTTCCTGTTCTCATGGAGCTTACCACTTAGTGAAGGGGGAAAAAGGCAATAAATAGGTAGAATGTGGTATGCCAGGTTATTTTAAGTGCCAATAAGAAAATAAAGAAAGGTGGTGGAATCGAGTGTGAACAAGTAGGGGTGATAGTAGGCGAGCTGTCTTAGATAGACTATTTAGTGTGTTTTTTTCTTGTCACCTGTTTGTCATTTATCCAGTGAGAATCTCTTTCTCAGGATGAGAAATGTATTATTCTCATACTTGTTTTCTGCTTTTCTTAAGTATGTTTGGGTTAAATTAATAAACTCTTAGCTGCATCTAAGTCATTTGTAAAGACTGGAGAGATATCAACAGATTTTAAATTGGGGATGGTAGGAGGGAAAAAAAAGAGTTAGCTGGGAAAGAAGTTTGAGTGGATTTTTAAATGAAAAAAGAAACTTTCTTATATTGGTAGAGTTTTCTATATGAGTTACAGTATCTTCTTAATTTTTAAAAACTTTTAATTTAAAAATAATTTTGTAGTAGCTGAATGCTACTTTAAATATTATGCTGGTAGAACTCATGTGTTGCTGAACAAGAATGAATGGAAAGTGAAATGACTGAAACAGACAAAAATCTATAAATCTTCCTATTGTTCATTAACCACTTTCCAGATAAATGTTTCACTAACTCCACAAATAGGGACTCTATTTTAATAATTCAAATTGTGGATATGGTCCAAAAGTCTTCATTATTCTCAAGCAAAATTCCTTAGCTCAATGGATATCTGTCTACTCCAATTATATCATTATAAATTTGAAGACTTGATATTATCAGTTAAAAGGAAAGAAAAATATGAATATGAAAGTGGTTAAATTCTCGGGTAGATTAGTAAATGTAAGTCAGCAGCATCCATCTGAAAAACAGTATTGGACAAGGAATTTTGAGACCTCGCTCAAACTCTTCCTAGTTGTTGATATATAACTTTAGGCAAATCATTCCTACTTTCGTATTTCCAGTCTTTGGTAAAATGAAGATGATGTTAGTCTGTGTCTAAAGTCACTATTTAAATACGAGATTGTAAAATTAAACAAACCCAATAACAAAATCTACCAGCCTCGTGTGTTTGTATATACACACTTTCTCTCTCATTACATGCACATATACAGTATTAAAGGAAAAATTATTATTTTTTAGTGAAACTTTATTTATTTATTATTTTTTAAATCCTCACCCAAGGATATGCTTTTATTAATTTTAGAGAGAGTGCAAGGGAGAGGGAGAGAGCGAGAAACATTCATGTTTCGATTGGTTGCCTCCAGTATGCACCCAACCACTGCAACCTAGATATATGCCCCGACCAGAATTGAACCCGCAACCTTGTTTTTTGGTGTACGGGATGACGCTCCAACCAACTGAGCCACCAGCCCAGGCAGTACCTTGACTTTTATATAGTACACTTATTCAAGTAGAGAACACTTTACACAATAGCATATTGTATCCTCAATGGCATTTCATAAAATATAGATTAACAGTTTTAAAATTACTTGTTTCTTTCACTCATTTTGCCTTCATAACACTTAACATCTTATACTTCCAACTTTAATAAATTCTTCCTTTTAAATATATACCAATTTAGTTTACACGTTACATACACATTTGCGAAGGTGCAATGACCACTTACAATTGGTATTCTAGAAATCAAAATCAGAATGAAAAACTCTCCACTAAATAATCAGAATATATAACAAGTAACTCTGAACTTTCATTTTATCACTTGCATTATAGTATTATATAATTAGTTGCATTTTACTTTATTTGTCTTTAACCAAGCAGTACCTGAATCCATTAAAAGATTTTCCTCTGACATACCGGCATGCTATTATATCCTTCTTGGAACTGATGGGCACATAAGTACTCATTCTTTGGACTCAGACCACTTTACAAGGTAAACAAAGTCACATAAGTACTTATCAAAACCTCAACTACAAAACTAGCCAAGCACCTGATGGACAGCAAATTTGGATGGGAGGGAGAAACAGCTCCGATTGTTTATAAGCTCCCTGATAAAATGCACAAGCACTGGTAGCCTAGAAACCATAGGAGGAAGGGTGTAAGCAGGGGTGTTTGATACCTAAGGAGAATCATTGTTGTTCCTGTTTTACAAGTGAGGAAACTGATGCTTAAGAAAGGATAAATGACTTTTCTAAAAAACACACATTTTCTGTTTCTCGAAAACACACATAGCTGCACTTTAAATACAATATATTTGCATTAAAAGTTTCCTTCTTGGTTTTCTCCTTATTAATATAGGTGATAGTGTAAAGCAGATTAAAGAATTGAGAATTTTTATGTCAGGAAGTTAAAATTTGAGCCTAAATTGCAGGATATAAGAAGTGTCTATTTTGTGTAATTATATTAGATTGTAAATAAAATCATTAAATAAAAATGGGGGGAAAGAGAGATACATGCTTATGCACTTGGTAAATTTTATATTGCTAAAAAAGTTAAACTATTTTTGTTGCCAGTATTATGAAGTGTTCTTTTCCTGGTCACATACTGTCTTTCATTCCCTGATAACCAAGGATTCCCAGGGAATGATGCCTCCAGCTACCATGAAAAAGGCTTTCATATTTATTGTCTCCTGAAATACTTCCTCTCCATCCCTTGCTAAATGATTAAGGTACTGGAGTACTTTGGTTTGTTCTCAAATCGTTTCCTGTGCTGTCCTTAGAACAAATGAAGTGCAATGGCTATTGGAGATAACATTAAAAAATTCATGAAACAGTATCACCTCTTAAATAGCATACAAAAATAACCTTCCACCATAATTTAATGAGATTTAATTTCAGCTGGAAACAGACACATTTTATAAAGAAAATGCAGCCGAAGAAATAGGAACCTAAATGGGGATATCTGGTTGTTCTGTTTTGCTCCTCTGCTCTATTTTTACCCTTGGAGACATTATCTTTGGGTTGTGTTTGGTGCACTGCAATAAGGCCGGGAGAGACCATCCTCAGCCCTGAGGCAGAGGACACTAAGGTCCTCCCTGGTACCTCAGCATGTGCTGCCTTTTTAATTAAGTACTTAAATACAGCTGTTGGGGTTTTTTTGTAAAAATTTTACCTATAATAGTAACATTTTATCTTTATGGTTCTCCTGGACACAGATGGTATAGTGGTTACCGGTGAGTGGCCTGGGAGTCAACCTGCGTTCAAAAACAGACTCAGCCTCTATTTGAAATTTCTGCCACTTAACTGCCCAAGTGACTGGGCAAGCTGCTTCCCGTTCAGAAGTGGGGGTTACGTTAGTTCCTATTTTACACAATTTAGACGTATTTTAAATGAGATAACATAAGTAGCATTTAGAACATTGCCGAATGTGCTCAGTATTTTAATGGATACTGATTTCTCATGAAATTTTGAGCACGTCCTAATTTAAGATTTAGAAACACGAGTGCTTTCACGTGTTTATAAACTGCTTAAACATCCATCAGGAACTTAGGTCAATTTCCTTAAGAATTGATTCATCACACTCCTCGCATTCCCACTTTATTTCCTAAATATATCCTTAACTTCCCACTTCCTAACAATGCATGTACCATCTCAGTTTTCCCAGAATAAATACACTCTATCGCCACTTATATCTAGCCTTGTCCTTTCCTTTCCCTCAATGTTGTAATGTATTTCATTGTTTTCCATATCACTTACTGATAACTGCCATGTTACCAAAATAGACACATCAGTTGCTAACAGAGTAACTATGCTGGGTGCTTTTCATAGCACAGAGAAAGTCTGTCCTAACATTAAAGCACATAAACAAAACAAAACAACAACACAAAATAACATCTATACTGCTACATATATGAGGTTACAACAAAAATTGCATGTGGATATTACAGGAGGAACAGGGAAATTTGCTCTAGGAGAAAAAAGTGAAACGTGAATTATAAGTCACAGTAGGTTAATAGAAGACTGTTAGCTCTGGTTTTCACTTTTTCTTATAGAACCTTTTAATTACTGCATTTCTAATGCACTTACATTTGCCAGTAGTTCTCTTTTTTATTCTTCTAATAATAGTTCCTAAGGTACATCCTATAAATTACCCCTTTCCTTTTCCTCTCCCTCTTCTCTTTAACCAGTTCTGAGAAAGAGAGAAAAAAGCAAGCTGTAATTTTAAGTAACTCCTTTGGATTAGGTCATGTGCTCCTTTAAAAAAAAAAAAAAAATCTCTATCATTAGCACTGTGCTTTCCTGCCCCCATTCTTATTACATGCCAATCTATCAGCGGTGGCCACTGCATCTGGCTGCCTTTTTTCTATTAAGACACCAGCTCGAGACAAACAAGGCCTCTCCATTCATTCCCAGCATCCTTTACTTCTTTAACTTGTTCTAATTCCAGGTTTCCTCTAAGGACCCTCGATTTCAAAACCCTTCATTAGGCTGGCCAAAGGTACTTCAGTCTCTCTGTTTCCTTGTAGTCTGTAAAAGGCTAGCTTTCTCCCCAAACTCATTTGTTCAGCTTTGCCTCTTAACTTGCTTACCTCTTACATCACTTTTTTGGAAGGACAGCCCCCCCTTTTTTAAGTTCTCTAATTCCTCTTTTCTTTAAATGCTTCTGGAAATCTCACCTCGAGAGTAAGTAGAAGAGCTATGTTACTACTGCACTTGCTAAATAATTTAAGAGATGACTCTAGGTCTTACATTTGGCAATAAATGGCAATAAATTGCAATCCAGGAATCCTAGGAAAAGCAGTTATTTGAGGACAGAGAAAATTTTGGTAAGAGTGACCCCATGGCAAATAATTAAATGTAAGAAGAATAGATTTTTTTTTTTTTTTTTTAAGATTTTAAAATTGATTTTTAAAGGGGGGAAGGGAGAAGGAGAGGGGAAGAAACATCGATGTGAGAAACTGATGGACTGCCTTCTGCACCCCCCACTGGGGATCTAGCCCCAACCCGGGCACGTGCCCTGAGCAGGAATCGACCCGGCGGCCTCTTGGTGCATGGGACAGTACCCAACCCACTGAGCCACACTGGCCAGGCCGGTATGTTTCTTCTTATAGAGACATTCATTCATTTAGTCATTCATGCATATCATAAATTTCCCAGACCCCCCCCCCCCCATGCTTAAGACTAGGGTGATGACAATCCTAACTGTAAAATATTTCCTTTCGGGGAATGCTCATTTCTGGAATAAGTTATTTTTTGTTGTGTTCTTTGCTTCCATTCCTTACATGATGTCATGTAAAGCAATAGGTACAAGCAAGACATCAAATGCTTGATTTCAAGTGTTGAATTCAATGCCGTCTGCCTAAAAATCCTCAACTGGGAGAGTTTAAAGGATGATCCTAAAAGGATGCACTTGAAAAGTGAAATGTTTTCATCTTTGTGTTTCGGTTCTAGCTTTCCCACTAGTAGAAGAAGAGTGTGAGGATTCGACAAGATGGAGAAAAGAGAGTTAGTCCTGTGTTGGATAACAGACCTTGAGTGAGTAAAGTTGTTTATGACTCCTAATTATAGTTCATATGTTTTTATAGATTTGGTTTACAACAACATTTTTTTATACTCAGTGAACTAGGTAGGAAACATATTCCCAGTTTAAAAGAAAAAATTTAAAGGAGCACAGCTAATAGGCAAAGGGAGAATTAAAGTTAAAACATAGGTTTTCCAAATCCTGGCCCCAATTTTTTTTCATTATAATGTAACTTCTCTCTTTTAAAATGTACATGCTAATGTAAACCCACAATGGTAAAACTTCAGCCTTTTTATATACAAATAGTAAAATATACACCAAGCACATTCACAGTTAGCTTATGTTTTATATGTTTCATAAATAATACTATATTTGAAAACAAATTAAATTTTTATCAAAATCTTTGGCAAAGTTTGTATTTCCTTTTTTTGTGTTCATTTTTTGGATAAAATTTTAATATATATTTTTTACATTACAGTAGGAAAAAGCATGTATACTTATATTTCAAAGTGAAGAGAATTTTGAAATTCCAAGGCACAGCTTTGACATCAAAGATATTCAAATAACCACTACACCAATAACATTAATATGATTGAATATTGCAGCCCTCTTGGTTGGAAATATTTAAAAGTTGTCTTCAGTTGATTCCTCTTACTTAGAGAAATATAGCTTCTAAGGGGAAATTAGTCAGGGACTATTAGTATGTTAGCTTTTAAAGAAAAAATGGATAGGTTTGTGTAAAATTCACACAGACCTTTAAATTTTAAGCGCCCAAGATCTCAAGTCTTGTAAGAAGCAAAGGTTATATTCAATGAAATTTAATATGCTATATTTAATTATTTGTTCTAAGCATGAGTATTACTATGTGAAAGTTGATCTCAGGGTATGAATCTTGAAATGTACAGACTACGTCTCCCTGAACTAAGTTTCAGTGTCTCAGGGGTGAGCACTCCAGGTGCTAAAATATACTGCCCCAAAGGTCTGTTTTCTAAAAGTAAGATGGTTCTACTTTCAAGGAAAGCATAAAATTATTTTTTATATGCTTTCCTTTTCCTTATAATATACCTTTTTTTTGTTTGTTTAATCACTGGTTCCTTTTTTCCCATTTCCGATCTCCATTTTGGCCTCTCTTCAACTTCATTTCACTCTAATTTTCTTTCCCCTTATCCTGTAACCTGTCACTTTTCTCAGAATTCCCTTGTCTTGTCTTCACCTGAGATTAGCCTCCAGCCTGTAATACACAAAAGGGGAGTAAGACCGTTCGGTGTACTGAAAACATAACACTCCAATTTATAGCATATATTTTTCCCATCTGAAGCCTTTCTTTCTGTGGTAATAGAAACCTTTAACCATGTCTTTCTCCATTCTGTTCGATAATTCATCACTCTGCTTTTCCACACTTGACTTGCAGGTTGTGACCCTCCTTCTCCATTACTCTCTCTGAGATCTGACCTTCTTTCAGCCCCTTTGCTGCAGTGCATGCCTTTCTCCTCTCAAAAGCTCCCTCGCTTCTCTTCACAGCAACGGATCTTCTAGATACATCACCTAGAGAGGGGATACAGAGGAGAAAGCCCACCAAATGGTCTACCTTCTAAACACTAAATGTGAATCCTGGCTGGAGCAATACATGGCAAAACTGCAGAGTGCAAACAGTAAGCACTATGGGGGCTTAACACCTTGGAGTCATGTCTCTGTGGATGTCCGAACTCCACGTCTGTGTCTGGATCATCTTGCCCTTTTCTCAACTCCGTTAGGGCTCTTCAGTGCAGCCTTTCAGGCCAAAAGGCATTGAAGCTGTAACAGAAATACTGCTAAGCCAAAGAGTTTGACTTAGCTTTATGAAAATAACCAAAAGTGAAAAATTGCTTTTAAGCAATATTGGGTTAATGGCTGCTACCCGGGGATCCAAAATAAATGGCCACTTTAGACATGGCTGCTACGGAAATCATACTCAAGAACGCCAGAAACTCATTGTGCTTTGTTCTGATTCAAGTAAACCTTTCAACCAGTAGGCCTAGGTGCTCAGTAGGCATTTAACAAACACTGGTTTAATGGATGGAAAGAATAACAAAAATTTTGTCAGAGAAACATTTGGAAGAAAAATGCATGAACTGTACAGTCTTTTCTTTAGTGACTTCACCACAAGAGTTCTGTTAAGAACATGTATCATTGTAGAGATTTGTTTGGCATGCTGGGGAGAGTGAGTCTAAGCTTGATATCTGTAGGGCCTCTGCCGAGGCGAGTATCTTTCGCTTTGTTTACCTGCTTTGTTTAATCAATCAATCAGTCAATATGTATTAATCACCATTAATAGGTTAAGCTCACTTTCTACTTTTCTCTGCTTCCCATACTGTAGGGCAGGGGTAGAAAAGATTCGTTTTCATTATGTTCTAACATAAATAGTTAATTAGACCTTATTCTGGATCCTTTCCCTGGTCCAGGCCAGGGCGTTTTTTTGAGTGAGCTGATGGCTTTGCGTCTAAAGTAGAGGAAATGGGTTGATGGACTTTATCAAACCATTAATAATCTATTGAGCACTTGCTATGTGCAAGTACTATTGAGAATGCTTACATGAATGATTTCATTTTTAGCTTCCCAACACATCTACTCCCTTTTCAAAGGTGAGGACATTAAGGTATTCCATTAAATAATTTGCCTAAGGTCATGCAGCAAGTGGTGGAACCTGAGGTGGAACCCTGCAAGTGGACTTGAGAGGCTGCACGATAGACAACCAAGGTTGCCCTAGGATAACTCAGTGAATGAATTCATCTCTTGTTATGTGAGGTTGTGGTTTTGTTTTGTTTTGTTTTGTTTTCTGTCTGCCTGGCTTGCTTCACTGGATTGGTTCATGCTGAATAGACTGCCTTGTCTACAGCTGCCAGCACAAAAGGTCTTTTTGAAAAGCTCTTTCTCTTGGCCTGATTATTCCAAAAGCAAAAGCACCAGCACTATCAGGAGGGCACTAGGCCTCTGGTCCCTGGGGCAGCAGGCATAGAGGAGCACCTGGTGGAATGAGTGACAACAGAGGCAGCCCATGTCCTGCTGGCCAGAGCCCTATAACCAGGTTAATTGTTGCGAAAATGGAATCTAGAGAAATGATCACTTAGGTCACCAGGTTAAGGGTCCCAGGTAAAGAGCACAAAGTTCAGGGCCTAAGGTGAGGCCAAGACAGCACAAATAAAATGAGGTGGGAAACACAGGTGTTAGAATGTCAGACTGCATTAGGAAAAGTTACACCACATCTCAGGCTCACTGTGCAGAGCGAGGAAAAGTGAAAACTCCAGATGTGCAACAGAAAGATGAATACCCCACTGAATTAGGTGGGGTCTCTTCTGAGGCTCCCCCTAGCTGCATGTCAGCTCCTCTGTGCCTAGTCTGTCTACTTTTCTGTAAGGTCCTGATGGTGAACAGCATACGTGTAATCTCTCAATTTCAGCTGGAGATGGGGAAATCTCTAGAAATCTGTGGAAAGGTTTCATTTTCCACTCTGCTGTTTCATTGACTTTCTTTGTGTTGGGCTGCCCCTACTGATGGAATTGGATTGAGACTGAAGAGCTTCGTCAGTACTTTCTGAGTGTAATACTAGAAATTACTGTAAAATGGTAAGGGTTAGCTCAGAGAATCTATCATTCTTTCGGTCCTGAGAATTAGGACCCCAGGTATGGGAGGCATTGATTAATATATTGCTTATCAGTTAGCTCAGCATTCAATCTTGACCTAAATCCAGATCCTGCCAAATTGCATGGCACCATGAAGACATACTTGGGCAATGTTGATACATTTTCTGCATTGCAAGATATACAGAGTTTGTTTATTTTTTGACATCATTATTTACTGATGTTTACACCTGAGGGTGCTGTGATCGTTCTTACCAGATTGTTTCCAATTTTGCATTCTAACCTGGGTTTCAGTGTGTTCTCAAGTCTTTAGTTATATCTTATGTCTCAAAGGATAGTTTGATAATTTCAACAATAATATTTTATGCAGTAAATATATATTAGGTTGGGGAATTTGGACATCTTCTAGTTTTGCCACTATAAACAGGTATACATTGTTTTGACTTTGAAGGTCAGACCTGAAAGGTTCTATTGGCCAGGATGACTCCAGAAGCTCCATGGCTAGTATCCTATTGGTTGTTTAGTCAACTTGTATTTGTGCACTCAGGTCATGCTGACAGTATTATAGATTCTTGAGGCCCTGGAAAATGAAAGGATTCTATGAACTTAGAGAACATAAATATATGAAAATATCTGAGTCACAGAAATATTTTCTCTTTCATGGTTCAGACTTATAAGTTAGAAAAATTGGGCTCCATCAATATGACAAAAGTTATCAGTTGGGGCCCAGGGGAGAGGCTGAAATTGAGGGAGTCTCCCTAGGGCTATAAATGGAGAAGAGGAAAACCTATAAATGGGTGGGGCAAGAATGTCCACATAAAACTCCAGCTGTTATCTCTTCTTTATTCCTGATCTACTTGTCCTCAGTGACCAGTTGTAGTTTGTTCATGATACCCAGAGTCCAGAACAGTAAAGAATCAGATTGAAGTTACTAAGCATAGAAGTCTGGATCTGAGAGAGAACCAAGACTGCAAACTGAACATGGCCTTTTAGACCCATGTCATGGAAGAGCACATTCTCGCCCAACAATGAATTGTTGGCGAGGTTAGGTTCAGCAGAGCCTTAAGGGAGGAAATAAATCATAGGAACCCAATTGATACAGGGTGTTAGAAGAGAAGGGTGACTTCATTCCCTGCCGTAGTTTGTGGAATGATGCTGGGGCAAGGCATCCCCTGTAATACCGAGGGAAGATAACTCTTCTCCTTGCCTCTTGCCCTTCTCTGTAACTGCCTCCATGATTCACTGCCTAAGCTCAATAAGTTGAGCCCTTTCAGCACAAAATTTTTAATTCATCACAGCCCCAAGATACTTTTATCTGTCAGCTCAGTGCTGCATAGTGGAATGACCGCAGCATGGAGTCAAATTGATATCAGCCTGAATCCTGATTTTGACGTTTACTATCTGTTCCTCCTAGGGGAGTTTACTTCTATCTCTTTAAACTTCAGTGTCTTCATTGTAAAATGAATAAAATGGAACCTAGTGCACATAGATGATTAAAGGGTTTAAGAGATAATATATACCTGGTATAGCGAGTCACACATGGAAGTCATCAATACATGGAAGCTGTGTTTATTACTTCCCTAGACCAATATCTGTATTAGTTTCTTGTGGCTGTCACATCAAATTATCACAAACTAGAGAAATTTATTCTCTCACAGTTCTGGAGGTGAGAAGTCCAAAATCAAGCTGTCAGCAGGGTCTAGAGGCTCTGAAGTAGAATCTGTTTCATGCTTCTCTCCTAGCTTCTGCAGAGGCCAGCAACCTTTGGTATTCCTTGATTTGTGGACACATAACTCCAGTCTCTGCCTCTGCCTTCATATTCCTGTCCCTTCTGCATCCCTATGTGTCTTCTCCTTTTCTGTTACTTGCAAGGACATACATAATGGGATTTAGGGACCAACCTAATTCTGGATGATCTATCTGGAGATCTTTCCCTTAATTACACATACAAAGACCTTATTCCTCACGTTCAGAGGTTCCAAGTAGACCTGTCTAGTGGGGGAACGTTGTTCAGTCCACTATGAAACATGTAATTAGCTAAACTGTATCCCCTCAAATTCCTAGGTTGAGGCCCTCAGAATGTGACTGTACTTAGACATAGGGCCTTTAAAGAAGCAAATAAATTAAAATGAGGTCATTAGTGTGAGCCTTAACCTAGTTTGACCTGTGGTTTGTTTGCTTTTTAATTTATTGGGCTGACATTGGTTAATAAAATTATATAGGTTTCATGGATACAATTCTATCATACATCATCTGTATATTGTATTGTGTGTTCACCACCCCAAGCCAAGTCTCCTTCCATCACCATTTATCCCCCTTCACTCTCTTTTACCTCCCCCACCCCCCCTTTCTATCTGGTGATCACCACACTGTTGTCTGTCTATGAGGGTTTTTGTCATTGTTGTTTTGCTTAATTCCTTCACCTTTTTTCACCCTCCCCCCCTACTGCCTCCCTGACTTATGTTTTTATAAGAAGAGGAAATTTGGACACAAAGAAACACCAGGAGTGGGTACTCTGTGTGAGGAAGGAGTGCAAAAGTGGTCATCTGCAAGTCAAGGAGACAGGTCTCAGAAGAAATCAAATCTGCTGACACCTTATCTTGGAATCGCAGCCTCCAGAACTGAGAGAAAATAAGTTTCTGTTGTTTGAGCCTGTGGTATTTTGTTATGGCCACCCTAGCAAACTAATGCAATGTATATTAATGATTGGCCTTTAGTTTCTTTAGGTGTTGAACAGTTTGCACATGGAATCTGACTCCTTCCAGTGTGGTCATGGGTCCCTTGTTTGAAGTGACCTTATAAAGGGAGGGAAGCCCGCTTTCCCTCCTACTCAGACACCACTTAGTACACCAGGCTGTGTTGCCTCACTGAAACTGCTTGATTTTGTAGCTGCATTGAATGAAACACAGTGAATATAGTCAAGTACCTGATAACTGAAATTCTACAGTGTCTCAGACCATCATAATAAATATTATGGTTATTGTGACATCTAGATGGTATAGAAGATATAGATTAAAGAGTACTGGAAGTTTCTTTAAATTAAAAATCCTTATTATAAGCTTTGCTTGTAATCTACCTTTTCTTTTGCAATTTAAATGTAAAAAAAATCTGGTTAATTGACAATTTTGACTAATAAGATAAAAGCCCTAAGACATATAGGTGATATTCTATCGCATTCTGTTTGTTAGTCACCTAGTCTACCATTCACCATTAGCAAATTCTAAAAGTTAGCCTTCCTGAGCCTGAAACTTTGCATCTTTTAATTTAAGGGTTTCAAAAAAAAAAACAAAACACACTAAACTCTTACATGTTATCTTTTTAAACTAGCTTATGATTAGCACAGCTGTTATTTTAGTTCATTGCTTTATTGCTTTTGTAAAGAGCTCAGGGGTTTTTATGAAGGTGCTAAGCTTATAGTGTATTTTTAATCACCATTTTAGTTATCATTATCTTTGTCCTTTAAAAGCAGCACACCTGTAAGCCCATGCTGACATTCAAATAATATACATAAGCAATTAACAGTAAATATTAATAATGATATTGGCAAACTCTAAGACAGCAAGAACGAAGAGTTAAAAAGCATATTTAGTTCTCTCAAACTTTCCTCTGACAAGTAGACTTTCACATATATTTATTGTTGAGATATTTATCTGATGTGTTTCTTACGACTGGCATATCTAGAGATTTTTAGGACAATACATCAATGAGTGCTCTGGGGGTGGATCCCATGTTGTACTTTCTTAACAATAGTTGGCAGCAGGTAACATTCCTTTCTTCTGTTTCTACTCTGACCGACTCCGAGGTCAAGATAATGAATATATGATCTACTTACTGCTCACTTCCCTTTGAAAAATACATGAGTTTCTCACAGTTACTGTAATTGACATGTTCCTTCACTATGTTAACAACAATAAATACGGCGAAAAGCAAGGCACATGGGGACTAGTGATACTCTAATCTCTGGCTAACATGCACATTGGAGCCATACTTGGTAGCATCATGATTTAAGTGCCTTGAGGAAATTGTCTTGGTCTAGGCTGTAAGCTCTGCGGGGGCTGAGTCTCTCGCTTTGCCATTGTATCTCTAGTGCTTAGCACAGTGCCGGACACTCATGAGGTGACCAATAAATAATTTTAATTGCTAAATTAAGTAATGAGCAAACTGCAAAGTGTATCATCACTCTTCAGTGGGGAAAACTATATTTGTTGCTTAGTTAAGAGTGATAAATGGTACTGAACCCCATCTGGCGATATTAAAACAAAAACAAAAAACACATAGGCTTGTGTTTCCTCAAGGCTCAAGCAAAGAATTATCAAGATGCAGAGAGAAACACATACACATGCACACATCTACAAAATAAGGAAATAACAATTACTATATATATATATATGAGACAAAGCATAAAGCAGCTCAAATAGAATATATAACCATGGTATATATGCTGTACCAAAAAAAAAAATAAAAAATGATAGAACATTTGAAATCTTACTTAGGAAGTCTCTAGAGGAAATGCAAAATTAAATTAAATGGAGTTTATTGTGAAAAGTCCTTGAAGAAAACAAGTTTTTAAACATATTTTGAAAAAGCTGAGAGTTCTCATTTGGCAAGGAGAAGTGCACAATTGATAGATTAGAAAGCCACTGTAAGAACTTGAAGGGCCTAATGGAATTAAGGGGCAAAATTATGTGGAAAAAAACTTTAATGAACTCATGCGACATAGAAACATTTAAACAGGAAAACTTGATGTAGTATATGTACAAATGTTTGAAGAATGTATTAAACATAATACACTGGTTCATTTCTGTAAATAATATCCTTGGGTCCTAGCCGGAGGGAGGCTGGTTCAGATAATGGCTTTCTGAAGTCAAATTGTTGTACTTGCCTGCACAAGCCTAGTTAATAATCCTTCAAAATCTAACCACCTGTGAGTGAGATGTGGGGGAAGTAGTAATAAATAAACTATTTTACTGCACCTCAGGGAAATACACTCATAATTTTACCCTACCTGAGCCATGGGGAGGTAATTGTGATACCTTTGACAGGTTTTCCATTAAATCACAGGCTTTGTCTGTATATATGAGGTGATGCAGAGAATCAAGTTGATCAATAATGTTGAGTAAAGAATAAAACAAGAAAACAAAACTTTTCCCTCAATTACCTGAATCATTAAGGTAAGAGGGGGCTTTATAAAGACCACATTTTCTAGACCAGTGGTTCTCCTTGTGTTCGAAGCAAAATAAGCGCTATCTGTTGACTAAATAAATAGCAGGGTTTGCACCAATTTCTTTGAATAACTGTTATGATAGTTAGTAAAGCAAAGTTTAATTTACAAATATTTCTAACCTCCGACAGAGCACAAAGTGCCACTGCCGCAGACGTGGGATCAGTTCTCAGAGAGAAGGGGTTGGTTAAGGCAGCGCAAAACATCTCAAACAGCGTTGGTGACAATGCGCCTGCTTGGGCCATTGCGTGCTTTTTCCAACAAAACTAAAAGTGGAATTCTTCAAGATGTTTTCCGGTATAATATGGGCCTACTAACTGGAAAAGGTTAGGGACCACCGAACTAGACAATTGCTTGGATCTGTGCTGACAGTTGTGACTTTCTAGGATCATAGGATTAAAGAGCATTTCAGCAGATTTGACATCTTTGGCTGTCTTTGTGATTGATGGTCTCTCATCACGGCGGCTGAACCGTGATGATACTATTCCCATCGGTCATTAAGGAAGGATGACATTTCACACATATTGCCACAACTGGAGGACATATCTGAACAGTGGTAGTAGTGAAACGACAGCATGGCCAATTCCGTAAATTTAGCCGTTTATCATATATTACAAGATCTAGAGTACATGGTCAGGGTGATGGGTGTTAATGATGGAGATGGCTTGATTTAAATAGTTTATTGTTCATAGGTGTAAAGTAAGTATGATTTATTTCCTTTTTCCTCAAAATAACCCTGGTTAGAACTGGGACGATGAGCTGTCAGAAATCACTTAAATGAGAAAGAAATTATTTAGTTTATTCCATAACAGATTTAAATTACACCAGAATTGAAGGGGGGTGGATATAAAAATCATAAAATGTAAAGAAAATGAAAATATGGAAGAAATACACAGATCATCAAATCACGAGTTTAGAGGAATGATTTTGCTTAGGATAGTGAGTACAGTTAATAATGGATTATCTCTAAAAATGCTTGAAATGTGGCATTGCAATAGGTGGTTCTTTTCATTTATTTAATTTTTGCACAGTCAGATAATTTTGAGAAAAACAGTACTGCAGAAAATACTAAAATTGCTAGATACAGCATCCCAGTTAAAAATAACTACAAATAGAAACCTGTACTTGGTAGAACAAAAAATAAACTTAAAAATAATTGTTTCTGTGGAATCAAATTTCTTTGACAGGGACAAATGGCAAAATACTTAGGTTGAAAAATAAATATAGAGAAGCTTAGCCATAGAATTAAAACTAGATTTAAAAAAAATAAAAACCTCAATTATCATAAATGATTTTCAAATGATGATTGGAAGATTTGTAAAAATTGTATTTCAAGTTAGATTAGTGAATTATTACATAATAGATAAGCCACTTTCTCCTTACATTTGTATCCCAGCATCTAACAAATACAGGCACAACGTGAAATATGCCTTTTGGGATATTTACCAGTCCTAGCCCTCTTCTTTGAAAATTAGTCCCATATCTATAGTGGGTACTGGGTTCTGTATTTGAACTGGGTGATCCTTCCCTATCATCCTAGCAGACTGAGCTGGGGACAGAGAGAAGAGAAACACCTGCTCCAAGGTGGGTGGATCTGATCCTATCTTTAGAAAATTTGGAAAAGGAGCGCAGTCAGTTAAGTGCTGGAATAGGAAAGACATGTAAATGCAAAGTCAGTGAAGAGCCATGTTTGTGCACGTGCATGTGCTGAGGCTGAGAAAGTCACGAGGGAAAAAGAGGGAGGGAGAGAGAGATAGAGAGAGGAAGGGAGAAACAGAGAAAGAGAGAGAGAGAGGGAGAGGGGAAGAGAGGGAGAGAATGAATTAGGGGCAAGAGCAAGAAAGGGAGGAGTGAGAGCGAGAGAAAAGTAGATGCTCAGTGAGAAAAAGCCCCCACGAGATGTCCTTGTCCTAGATGACCTGGTTATGGTTCCACATGAGGTTTGACTGGAGCTCCCAGCCTTGGTATCTGAGTTTTTCCTATAGTTTTTAAAATAAACATCTATTGTGCCTAAGTATTAGGCTGAGTCAAATATAGAGCATGGAGAAAAGGTAAAGTTCTGCAGAAATTAGGGGGACAGTTCACCGTTAGAGCTCTAACATCTCTCTTCTTTCAGGCTTCTCCACTCGGTGATTTATTAAAACACCGTACCTGCGTTTGCAGGCTCCACGTGTGTTGAGGTGTGACACTGCGGTGAAGCGTGCTTGGTGAAACTTCTTTAGGAGACTGGGATATGATTTCTAAACATATGATCTTCCTACTAGATTTTGCTTAGTCAAAACTTTAAGATTTTGGGACAGTCAGCCAAAATTAGGCTATACATTTCTTAATTTAGGAAATGTCTTTTTGCTTAAGTAAGGATGATTTGACAAAATTTGTACTTCTAGTAGAAATAAAGAAGTCAGAACAAAACTGTAATTGATACCAGTTTCTGTCTACAAAAAAACCCACAAAAAAAAAACCACAAAACCCAGAGTTGCTGAGGGTTAGGGAAATGGGCCATCTCATACTTGGCTCTTAAATTATAACTGCAACTATAACAATGCTCATTCATTTAACAAATATTTATTGAATGTGTTCTAGATGCCCAACACTGTTCCCGGCACTGAAATTCAGCAGTGAACAAAACACTAAAAAATATCTGCCTGCCTGGGACTTATGTTTTTCAAAATAGTTAAAATGTATATATTCTTTTAAGCTAAGTGTTGTACATCTATCATCTGTCTATCTATCATCATCTATCTATCATCTATCTATCTCTATCATCTATCTATCTATCTATCTATCTATCTATCTATCTATCTATCTATCTATCTATCATCTATCTATCTATCTATCTATCTATCTATCTATCATTTATCTATCTATATCTATCATCTATCTATCTATCTATCATCTATCTATCTATCTATCTATCTATCTATCTATCTATCTATCTATCTATCATCTATCATCTATCTATCTATCATCTATCTATCTATCATCTATCTATCATCTATCTATCTATCTATCTATCTATCTATCTATCTATCTATCTATCTATCTATCATTTATCTATCTATCTCTATCATCTATCTATCATCTATCTATCTATCTATCATCTATCTATCTATCTATCTATCTATCTATCATCTATCTATCATCATCTATCATCATCTATCTATCATCTATCTATCTATCTATCTATCTATCTATCTATCTATCATCATCATCTATCTATCATCTATCTATCTATCTATCTATCTATCTATCTATCTATCTATCTATCTATCTATCTATCTATCTATCTATCTATCTATCATCATCTATCTATCATCTATCTATCTCTATCATCTATCATCTATCTATCTATCTATCTATCTATCTATCTATCTATCATCATCTATCATCATCTATCTATCATCTATCTATCATCATCTATCTATCATCTATCTATCTATCTATCTATCTATCTATCTATCTATCTATCTATCTATCTATCATCTATCTATCTATCTATCTATCTATCATCATCTATCATCATCTATCTATCATCTATCTATCATCATCTATCTATCATCTATCTATCTATCTATCTATCTATCTATCTATCTATCTATCATCATCTATCTATCTATCTATCATCTATCATCTATCTATCTATCATCTATCTATATCTATCTATCTATCTATCTATCTATCTATCTATCTATCTATCTATCTATCATCTATCTATCTATCTATCTATCTATCTATCTATCTATCTATCTATCTATCATCTATCTATCTATATCTATCTATCTATCATCTATCTATCATCATCATCTATCATCTATCTATCTATCTATCATCTATCATCTGTATCTAATCTATCTATCATCTGTATATTTCACACAATGGAACACTATGCAGCCATTAAACACAGTGTTTTAAAAGAATACATTAGGTTAAAAAGGAATAACTACAGTCGGTTCGCATCCTCATGAAAAATGCACAAGTACCCACACACATATGCTTCTTAAAGTCAAAAGAGAAATATATTAAAACATTAAAGGTAGCTACTACTGTGTGATGGGATAATACATAATTTTTTCTCTTATTTGTCTGTGTATTTCTCAATTTTCTGTAATAAGCCTGTATAACTTGGAATCTTTTGCCTCAAGTATAAGATTCATGATATTTAACATTTTCACATATTTAAAATTGAGAATTATAAGCTCCATGTAGGCAGAAACCTGTCTGTTTTGGAAATTTAGTTGAATCAATGAATGTGTCAGTGTCAAAAAGAAAATTCCTATACTTCAGGCAAAGGAGTACATTTTAGTGCAGTTGTCACTGTGGGTATTTGACATTAATGGTACCTAGAAGAGAATCAATCCTTTTGTTACTTCAGTTGAATTATTTGTGTCAAATATCCCACATGAATTTTAACTTAAATTTGGATCCATATATGTTGTTTAAAATGTCCTTTGAAACAATAAGCGGTGTGCATAAAAGATAATTCCATTTATGGCAGCGGATCTCTAACAGTAGCTTGAGATGAATTCTCATTTAAATCTGAACAGCTGTGTCCAAAGTTCCTACTAGATGCATTTTAATTAAGGAAATAAAACAACAGAGGATAGGAAAACTGCAGGTGATAAGATACAAGCCATACAATGTGAACTGAAACTCTCAGTCTAATAAGTGTTAATAAAAAGTTCAAGTTTTAGGGTACAGTATTGTGAACATCTGTTGTTTTTACCCCCTTGGCATCTATATTTCCTATTTCTGGACTTGCTTATTAAAAACAACAACAACAACAACAAAAACCTTTCCTTTGGGGAACCATTTCTCAGCCCGTGTAATCTAAATAGGTCTGACCCACACACCAAACTCTAAAGTTTTGCTGTACAATACAGTAATGGCTATTTAATTTAAGCTTAAATTATTTAAAATAAAATGTAAAATTTAGTTCCTCAGTTGCATCAGGCACATTCCAGTGGTTAATAACCACACACTTGACTTGTGGTCACCATACTGAACAGTGCAGACTGTGGAACATTTCCATCAACACAGAAAGTTCTCTTGTATCATGGGGTTTAGGTAACTTCATAAATCCCACGTGACCCACCGCCCAGGGAAGGACACACGGACCCAATCAGGTTAGTGAGGGCCAGGCCCAGGACTTTGCAAGGGGTGAGGTGAAAGAAGCTCCCATGGCTCTACTGGAATAAAGTAGAGGCTATGAGACCAGGGCTAGTGCAGTTTCCACAAGGGACAACCTGCTGTGTATGGAGACTGTAAGGAAGAGAAAGTGCCTACACATTGGAGGGAAACCTGATTTTAGAGCCCATGAACCAAGAGTGCCTGAAGACTACTGCAGATTTTTAAATTACAAAAGCCAATAATTTTCCTTTTTGCTCAAGATAATTTGGGCCTGTTCTGTTGTTTAGATATATAACTTAAGGAGTATTGACTGAGATATATAAGAGAAGGTGAATTAAATAAAAAGCACTGTGGTTGTCTTTTTGATGCCACCATAAAGACTCAAAAGTGACATCAAGGATGTACAAAAAGATTTTGAGTCCAACTTTGTAATTCAAAGAAAGACTGATATGTAATTATGTAGACAAATGTATGCTATTGTCATTTAGCAAAAAGAAATTGTGTATGTAAATTTGATATGGTTTATTTTCTAAAAAGCTGTTACCAAATAAGTGGGAGTGTGTTGCTGTAATTGATAGTCTCTTAGGATCTATGACTATGATATACATTTATGTTAATATATAAAAGTTGGGGAGGACAATAAATTTTTTCCCATGTTCATCAGCTCATACATTTTCCAGATTTGGTTTATAGATGCATAGGTTTTATATGCTCTTTTCTTATACTGCTTGAAGTGGTTTGTGGTTGATTTTGGTATAGCCTGCTTCCAACTAATAACTATATAATCTTTTTGTATTGAATAGTATTCCTTATGATGATATAGAAAGAAATTTATATAACATATTACTAAAATTTTGACATTTCATATTTAATTTTATATTTCTTGTCTCTTGTTTCCCACCCCTCAATTTTGTAGCTACTATCAGAAAAAAATAGTTAAAAACAACTGGAATGAATAGGTAAAGAAAATGTAAAGACCCAGCTTGTTAACATTAAATAAAAAAATAGTTAAATTTCAGTGCAGGCTTTTTTAAGTATTTTTTTTAAGCATCTGTAATACAGCTAGGAGCTTCTGCCTTAAGTTGAGTTGAGCTGAGTTCTCCACTTTCAGTCCGATAGCTCCAGTAGCAATTTGCTTGCATAATTTCCATTTCATTTTCATAATAAAACATAGTTAATGAGAATGAAAATGCCAACAAAATAGATGTGTTTCTAAAAATGGCAGGGGATGGGGTACAGTAACTGGACAGTTTTCTAACACAGTTCACAAAATCATGTGTGTGTTTTTTTTCTTATATCGTATTCCTTTAATAGACTAGCCAGGAAGGGAGCCTGGTTAGAAGAAGATAGCCCATTTGCAGAAAGGCTCCCTCAGGTATCATCAGTGGGAAATGTTCAAAAAACACTCTTGAGTCAACATGCTGACAGTGATCAGGAAAAAAGACCAACTCCACTAGCATCTGGGCTGTATACAAAGCACCATCACATACCAGACTTGGGGAATGATATATGATGCACCTGGAAAAGTGCATTTGCTTAGGATGAACTCAATTCCAGAAATATGTGGAAGATTGGAGAGAGTTAAGATGAAAAAAAAATAATGAAGTGACTAGGGAGGTGAGGTTAGGATGAGGCTTGGGAGGAAAGATTAAAGCAACTGACTAAGTAACTTTTAAGATTTGACCTGATAAGAGCCAACAAATATTTAAAAATAGCAAATACTGTAGAGACAGAGTTAATGACCACAGGAAAAGAAGCAAAACTGAGAAAGCTAAAATTCTGGCTATGCATAGGGGGAATTGAAAACAACAAGAAAATAGTAACTTTTGGAATATTAAAGAGTCCATAGGAAGCTTTAACTCATTGCAAATTTACTACTACATGCAAAGACAGCCCTGGGCATTGGAAGAACATTGTAGGAACAGGTGATGAACTATATGGCTGGAGATGTGCTTTTCTACTTAGTATTTCTAGAAATCTATTATAATATAAAAATTCAGATTTATGTTGAACAAGGGCATATTCCTTGCCATGCAGAGAGGTTTAAACCAAACTTTTAAATAACCCATTATTACACAGTTTGCTCTGGGATCTCTGACTATCAGAGGGGAGAAACAGTTTTTAATCTGCATTTTTTCCAAAACAATTCAATTAAAGAAAATAAAAAATCTGAAATCCTGCCCACAAGGGTTAATAACTACAAAGGTGTCCAACAGATATTCAATCACAAAAATTTAAATACTCTTTTCATTAAACCTCTAGTATCTTTTTCCACAGCTGAACCCAGATCATTGTTTTGGGCTAATTTCTGAGGCTATTTAATAACACCTCCTGCTAGACTTCTTGTGTAAACTCAGCAAGAGGAAGCATCCAGAGTAATAGGAAAATACTTGTGCTCATTTTACAGTTCAAATTCATACGTTTCTTTACAAACAAAGATCCTGCTGTTTGAGTTTGGCAACTGTTATACCAACTGCATTGGGGAAGATTGGATTAGGAGGCAAAGCTGACTATGCAGTAAAGTCCCCACTCTCTAGCAGGATTTTTATGTAAATTCTATTACAGGTCCTACTTTTGCAGATAATGAAATGGATACAAAACACTTCAAGGTTTCCAAGTCAGCAAAATAATGAATAGGATAGCTTGTAAATGCCTTTAATACATTTTTGACATTTGGTCACTCATAAAAATGGGCTTTGTATTTCTTTTTTCACATAGGTTTTCTTTTTTAACGCTGCATTCTAACAGCTCATAGCTCTACAGGTTATTGCTAATGTGTGAACATGAACTACATAGAGTTCATCACACTTTAAATTTCAGTAAGTGGCAAATTTTGCATGATGTTCCCTTAAGAAAATATGAACAATTTTTTTCTCCCAAAATGCCATTCCTTCAGATCAAAAAAAGAAGTGCACATACTTTATATACTAAGGGTAGTGCCAGAGGAATATGCTTTCATAATTAACTAGCCACAAAATTAAAATCATGTAGATTGATCTATAATTATTCTTTTTTTATAATTTGTGATGACATGTATGGGCAAAAGTGTATTTTCAAAAGGCTAGTCTCTAGAGACAATATGTTTTCAGGTTTCCAAATGGATCTTTCTTTGCAATAGTCAACGACTATAACAGAAACAGTCAAGAAAAATATTCTGTAGCACAATGTATAAAATGCATGCTTTGCTTTCTTTCTGCTATTGCCATTTTAGTTCCATATTCTACCTTGTGCTTGAAGGTGGAATTCCCATTATAGTGTCAGTGGAGAATCCAGGCATGAGGTAAAGGAAACCCAAGACTTTGTAAAAAAAATGACACAATTCTCCAAGTGAAGAAGGAATGTGAATAAAGTATGCATTTCAAATATAAAATATTCTAGTGATCCATTATCTCATTAGTATAGTTGAACTTTCCAGGAAAGTGTGCTCCTCTTTACGCTGGATGACTGACACAGGTGCAATATTCCCTTTGGTGTATTTAATAATTTTGTCAAAATAGGCAGTTTATTGACATTTCCTCTCATTGTCGAAACAAACAACATTAGTCCTATAAACTCAGTCTCATTGGTAGGCAAATTTTGATGGTGAAATGTCAAACATGATGCATAACCTTTGAATTGTAGTTGGCCTTTTGGGAGCCATGCCGTGCCTCTTTCCAAGGGAGAGAAGCGCAGCCTTGGGTCCCTGTGGACCTATGTCGAGTAACATAAGACTGGCTCATTACTTACATTCTAGAATATTTCACTCTCATGGAGCCCCCAAATGTACTCAAGTGTTCTAGAAGCAAGCATAGAGAAATAACTAGATGGGAAAATGGAGACAATGTGACCAACCAATGCTAAACAGAGGCAAAAGGCTCACATGGTACTATTAATAATTTTTAGTGCTTACTCAGGCTTGTACTGATTGCTCTATGGGCATCGCCCCATATAAACTTCACACAGTCTTATGAAGTAGGTCTATTATGGTCCTCACTTCACAGATGAGAAGGCTGAGAATCAAAACAATTTTTTGAAGATCAAATGCTATGTAGTGGAGTTGAATTTGAAACAATGTTCAGCATTCTTAAGTGTTTTAAATAGGTTCTTCCCTTCAATCTTCCCCATCACAACCACCACAAACAACAACACACAAAAAAGTAATTTACCTTCCATATATTGATATAAATTATTGAGTTATAATAGACATATAATATTATATTAGTTTTAGGTATACAACATAATGATTCACTATTTACATGTTAGGTGAAATGCTCATCCCTATAAATCTAGTTAACACCCATCACCTTAGATAGCTATAAAATTTTAATTCTTGTAATGAGTTTTAAGATCTACTCTCTTAGCAACTTTCAAATATGGAATACAATATTATTAACTATAGTCACCATGACTGTACATTCTATCCCCAGGACATTTATTTTATAACTGGAAGTTTGTACCTTTGACCCCTTTCACCTATTTTACCTACCCCCTCTCTGCTCCTTGCATTGATATTTGTGGCTTTATATTTTTATGTTGCTTTGGTGGTTTTTAACCTGGTTTAATGTAGGTCTAAGATTGTGACTTTGTCGTTATTGGTGGTAGTGTGCAGCTTTTTGTATGACCCAGACAAATCACAGTTGGTTACCCTGGTTTAATACTCCTCTAAGAGATTTTTCTTCCAAAATGCTGACCATCCAGGGAAGAGAAGATAGAGACTCTTTACTTTGTTTTTCCTCAGTTTTTTATTTCTCAGATAGAGATTCCTGTATGATTCTGACCGTAACAAAATATACTTTCTGGGAATATAATTATATTTTTAATGACAATAGTAAAGCCAATGAATGAGCATACACTAATGTCAGGCCCTGTGCTAGATACTTTGAATATAGGAACTCATTCAACACTCACAATGCTGTGGAGTAAGGATTATTGTAGCCATTTTATAAACAACGAAATGGAGCTCAAATAATCTAAGAAATTTGTTTAAGGTTATGCGAAGTCTATAGCAGAACTGAACCAACACAGACCTTTCTGCTTCTAGGCACTTTGCTCTTTCCTTCACTACACTGCCTGCATGTCCAGGAATGTGGGCTGTTTCAAGCTACTTCCTTTAAGGTTAGAAATAACCTTTTAAAATCTGACTGTTAGAGATGAAGAGTGAAGGTCAGGCCCTAGCCAGGTAGCTCAGTTGATTAGAGTGTTGTCCACATAAGCTGAGGTTGTGGGTATGATCCAAGTTAGGGCACACACAAGAATCAACCAATGGCCCTGGCCTGTGTGGTTCAGTGGTTAGAGCTTAGGCCAGCACACCAAAGGGTTTTGGATTGGATTCCTGGTCAAGGGAGGTAACCCAATCAATGTGTCTCTCTCACTTCAAGCTCTCTCTCTGTCTATCTCTCTTTCTCTCCCTCTCCCTCACCCCGAACCCCCTTCCACTCTCTCTGAAAATCAATGGAAAATATATCCTCGGGTGAAGATTAACAACAGCAAAAGAATCAACCAATGAATGCACAAATAAGTGGAACAACAAATGGATGTTTCTCTCTCTCCTATTTTTAAAATCAATCAATAAAGAAACATTTTTAAAGAGTGAAGGTCATTAGTATTAAATGCAGTAGCATAAATGCCTTTCTTTCTTATCACTTGCATCTTTCTTCAGGCTGCTCATGTCCCATTTTCATATGAAATGATACCGTACATTTCAATACCTTGAGAAATTCTGACGTGGGGTTTTGGCTGTCCTGGCAGTGGTTGCCATAGCGAAGAGAAGAAACAAAACATCCCTAACTTTAGCATCGCCGCACTTAAAGGTGCCTGTGAGAACAGGGTGCTTTGCCTTCCTTCATGTGTTTGATTTCAAAACCTCAGCTATTAATTGTAACACCAGGTTCAGCTAATGTGGACAGTGGACCTAAGAACTCGGCTTCCTTTGACTTCTGTTCCTCATTATGTTCTGGGTGCTTGGTCTCACGAAGAGGCAGTGCAAGAGAAAGCAGGGGGGATACGAGATATTTCCCCCAGCACTTGGCAGTTTGACATGTAGGCAGATCTATATTTGTCTCTGTCTCCTGCTTTTGAAGGTAAGCTTGTGGGGAGTAGCATGCATGTCATGTCACATTAAGTGCTCAGCGCACTCTTACTCAACGCTTAACATAATAACTCTCATATTCATTCAAGAGAAAAGCCTCCTTTTCTTATGTCCAGCCAACTGAAAAGATTCACAAGAATGATTTTAAAAGATTGAAAGGCGAATTTAAGCACAAAAATTTACAAGATGCACACACACAGAGCAGAATCTCACAGTGGTAAAATACACTATCCGAGTTGTTGCTCTTTCTCTTGTTTAGACCTAATGTCTGGATGACATGTTTATTCAAAGCTGGTACATATTGTATCACTCAAAAGTACATGTAGCTTCTTCAGAATTAAAAAAAGAAAAAAGAAAAATCCATCTGTTTGTGAATAAATCTGTACTTCTGAGTGGCCTGCTTGCTTGAAAGTTTATAGTACTTATTTTACAAAAAAAAAAGAAAAAAAGATTTTACTAAATTAGCTTCCTCTAGAAAATAAATCTGGATATGATCAGGAGCAGCCAAAGCAAGAAGCAGTAAAATCCAAAAATAATATTACAAACAGCTTAAGTCACTTAACTTTATATAAATCTACTGAGGAGGAAAGAAAATGAGAGAGAGAGAGAAAAAGACTGAACAAAGCAGGTTAAAAACTGGGAGGAGAGAACTCTTGCATCAAAGAAAAAGAAACAAAAGAAATTATAAGCTATTCTTCTTTTACTGGAAAGAAATTATTAAGACTTACACCTATAATACATCGAGTAGAAGCAACTATAAAAGGAAAAAAAAACAAAACATGCCCAAACCTGTACTTGGATCAAGGTGGAGTAGCTACCTGCCACAGTTGCATAAAAGAGTCTCAAGTTATTGTTTCCAGATTATTTTTGAAATAGGAAAATACTCAAGTATGCAACACAGCAAGTGCCACAGTCATTAACTTCTAATACTGAATTAGAATTTTCCAAATCTTCCTTATTCCCTTTACAATTTTATGCCTGACTTCTGTTTTATCATGTATATAAATGTATCAGAAATGATACATATTTTTTACTCTACTGTTATTTTTTAAATTGCTAGGCAAAAATTATTCCTCAGATATCAAGCACACATAAAGGTGTTTTCCCCCTAAATTACAAAAAAAAATTTGCTTAAGGTGAAATGATTAGGAAATATTTTAAAACCAAGAAATATCTAAATGCATTTGTTTTTAAGACGTTTGATACTATAGAGCCCCTATCTTTACCTAATAATAAGTTATCTGTTACTCCTTGTTGTCTGAGACAATACCAATTTATGTCTCTTGCTCTGGCACAATTATTAATAGCATTCCTTCTACTCTCAAAGGTATCCAAGTTTAGACAAACATTGTATAGTTACCTCTACCTAATTTCAAGACAGCATGGCATGGAAAGATCTGAGGCTTTTGAGGCAGGCGCCCTGGGGTCTGTGCCTATTTCCTTCATTTACTTACTGGGTAAACGTGAGCAATTACTTACCTACTCTGAGACCGATTTTGTCATCAGCAGCATATGGATAGTAATAGCTCATAGGCTTGTTGGGATAACATGTGAATGCAGAAGTATTATGTCTGAGCACACACACAAATGGCGATAATGAGAACACCTTCTAAGATTGCTGTGCCGTTAACGTAAACGATGAATTTATGCACAGTGCTCAGCACATGGTAGATACACAAAAATATACTTTTCGTTACATTCATTCCCTTAATCATCATTCTCATTCACCATTAGTGGCTGTTTGTAAATATTAGAGTCAATTGCTTATTTCCTTCTAACCTCGTCTTTTCTGGTACTTGCTGATGTCACATCCATGGAAGATGTTTAGAAATTTGCCTTGTACCCATAACAATCAGGAGTTCTGAGCACTTTCCCAGCATTTATAGTCTGTTCTGAACACTAACTGGACAGCATTTCATCTAGGCCCTGGGGGACACGCACTGGTTTGTTTGATATAAGAACGACTATCTCAGAGTGCTTCTCCAAAGGCCCCTCGATGCGGACGGGTACGAATCTGACTCTTGAACAATCTGGGCCGGTCCCAGACTGTCCCCTCCTGAGAGGAAATTTCTTTGAAGTCTCCATCTGATTCTTAAAAATTCAAGTGGTTTTGATTTGATTTCGTTATATATCTGGTTTTGTTTTGAATTTTAAAATGCTTTAAGAATCTGCCACTGAGGTAAATTGGTGCTCCAGCGAGATGGGCAGTGGGGGCCCCGGGGCTTACCCGCCTCCTGAGACCCTGCTGCCCACTGCCAGGTTACACATACTCCAGTCTGAGAAAGAGCAGAGACTCCCAGTTATACACTTCTGGCTCAGGAGCAAGTTCTGCACTTTATGTACTTTGTGATCTTTGGCATATAAATGCCCCTTAATGCCTCTGAACCTCAGGCTTCTGGTCTTAACAATGGGGATACTGTAAATACCTATCAAATTGTTTCATAATGAATGTGATAACGTTTGTAAGATCACTATGTCACATATTAGTAATTCAATCTATGCCAGTGATTTTGCACAATGTGTTAGTTAAAATGGTTAGTGATATCTAGTCAGATCACATTGATGAGCACTGGTTTGGATTTATTTCTGTTGGGACACAGAGCCCCAAGACATAAAATAGATGACATCTGGCTGACCACATAAAAACTTCTGTGCAATACAACATAGAACCTCATGAAACTATCCAGGTTCTCTTCTAGATTCCAAAAGTAACTCAGCTTTGAGTGGTAATAGCTTACTGATGACCTTATTTGACTGGGCATACATGATGTTTGGAATTCAACTGCCATATAGAAACCACATGGTTGAGATCTCTTTGGCCTTTAGAAAGAGAGTTAGTAAAATGAAAACACAAATAATATTCTGAGGCACAGGACTCAATGAGCCAAAGACTTCATTCTTTACTTGCCTGACACTTAGGTATCCTTCAGGATCCCACTCAGACATAACTTCTTTTGGGAAATGTTCCTAAAAGTCACAGTGCTTTCCTCTGTCATGATACTGATTTACAAACCACCGAAAATTCGCGTCCATTTATCTACCTGCTCCTGTAAGCTTTGAACCTCTAGAGTAGTAGTTCTCAAGGTGAAGTAAGCAGACCTCTCAGGGTCCCTGAGACCCTTTTGGGGGATTTGCAAAGTCAAATCTATTTTCAAAAAAATACTAAGACATTATTTGTCTTTTCCACTCTTGACGTTTGCAGTGATGGTGGAAAACATCGGTGTACAGAACTGCTATCACCCTGAGTGAAAGCACTGGCATCAAACCCGTATTGTAGTCATTATATTCTTAATCACCTCACACTTGCAGTGGAACAGAAACAAAAACAATACAAAGAACGAACAAAAAATAACACTCCAATTTCAATGAAGGATGTCTTTTAAAAAGCAATGAACATTAGTATTCATTTTATAAAATCCAAATCCCTGAATACATGTCTGTAATAGCCTGTGTGACAACATAGGATGTAATTAAAAAGCTCTTCCCCTGTACACTGAAGTAGGATTGCCTGGAAGAAAAGAACTTGTGAGATAAATGTTTGAGTTGCAAGCTCAAATAGCTGCTCTTTTCACGGAATACCAGTTTTACTTTAAAAAGCAACTGATGGGCAAACTGTGGTTACTCAGACTTGGTATTTCACAGATATTTTTCTAAATCAATCAATCAATCAATCAATCAATCAATCAATCAATCAAAGCAAGTCACTTCAAGGAAAACAACCAATGATATTATTGCCAATGCAAAAATTCAAACATTCAAGCAAAATTACGATCTAAAGAATAACTTGTATCTGCAACTGTGAGCTTGACAGCTTCCCAATGTGTAAAAACTTTTCTGATAAGTTTGGTGGTGATATTAACAATGACAATTTTTAAAAATGTATATAATTCAGTGAAACAATATTTCCCAAATAACCAGTGCATCTTGTTACAAAATCATATAGTAATGCATGGGTAAAAAAATCTATTCAAAATGGGAAATTAAATCAATGTATTTTAATGCAATGGTTTTTAAAAATTTCTTTAATATGGTTTCAGATTCCATTTTGCAACTAACCTTTAATGAACTACTATTTGTTGAAGTTGGATTTACTGTTAAAGAAGAATATCACAATTATCTAAAAAGGCTATTAAAATATTTCTTTTTTTTCTTTCAAATATCTGTGCAAGGCTGATTTTCTTTATGTACTTCAAATGAAATATATTGCAATAGGTTAGTATAGAAGTAGATATGAAAATTCAGCTGTCCTCTCTTAATCCAGACATTGCCGATATTTGCAGAAAGTGTAAATAGTGTCATTTTTCAGATTACATTTTGTTTTAAAAAATAGTTACTTTTCATAAAGATGTGTTTTTAAGCTAATATACAAGGGGTTTATTATTGCTACTTTAACTAAATTAATAAATAAACATTTTTTAGTTTTAATTTTAATGTGATAAACATTCGGTGCTAGTACCCATATGAATGAAAGCTTTCGGGATCCTCAATAATTTTTGAGAATGGAAAAGGGTCTCAAGGCCAAGAAATTTAAGAGCCATTGTATGAAGGGCAATGCCATTCATCCTTCTATCCACAGTGCCTGGTATTCACTAGATGCTTCATACATGTTTGTTTAATAGATGGGTGGGTCATGAGTTACTGAATATTGTACTTATGTTGGAAGAATCTTACACTAGAATAGAAAATATCTTGATATGCAATATGTGAGGAATCAATTAAAATGCAATTTAATTTTTTCCCTTACCATTGTTTCTTGCCTCATAATGCCTACTTCCAAAACTGAGATAAGGAAAGGGAGAACTCTTTGGTCACAATTAATCGCTTAATTAAATCACTCCAGAAACATGTTCTGGGAAAATACAATTTGCCAGGCATGCGGTAAGGTCTCAGTGGTGATAACGGGGACAGGGAAATAGGTTATTTCTCTTAATGTCCATTATGTAGCAGCCAAACCAAATAATTTACTTGTTTAATTATCAATTTATGTATTTTACAACAATATGTTTGGGATGGGATAGTTTTAACACCTTTTGAAAATTTTTACAAGTTTTGGTTGACTTTTATTTTTCATCACTGTGTTTTCAGGCATATTTAGTATCCACCTCTGTTCCAGTTTTCTGTAACAAAAATCTGAATGCCCATTAGTCAGAGTGGCATGGAGGGGGTTTTAATGGGCAGAAAACAGGGATCTGAGGGGACAGAGTAAGTGGAAACAGAAAGAGGCTTAGAATAATTTATAGCTTAAAGTGTCATAGAAACAAGAATCAAGTCAGGACTTTTTACAGATTTCTAAATCCTAGGTGTGTGTTTTTTCTTTTTGTATTACTATTTTTCTTCCTTTGAGACAAAGGCAACTCTGTTCTCACCAAAGTTAAAAACCAAATAGGGTAAATATGTGAGTTGGTGGATGTGTTAATTAACTTGATGGGCAGAATCCTTTCACAATGTACGTGAACATTAAGTCACCATATTAAATATCTTACAGTTTTGTCAATTATAATTCAATAAAGCTAAAAGAGACAAAGTTAACTCTTAGAAGATAGCGTCTTCTTGCTAACTCTGAATGAGAAAAGGTAGAAACAGTTTCAAATACATTATTCTAGTCGCACTGAATAGAGGAGACTATAAATCTCTTGCCAGGAAAGGAGCACCTCTGAGTTCTGCTGAGGAAGTTAACACACTGTATCCAAGCGCTAAAGTTCCCTAAGTAGTCCATACATGCTGTTCTACCCATTCATTGTAAGATGCCTTTGCCCCCTCACTTTAACATTTTTGAAATTGGGATAGATTGTTCAATCAATGATATAGTTTCATTAGCAGAGTTTTCAATTTTCTTTGTAGAATATAAAATATTGGGGCATCTTATTGTTGACAGCATCTTGTAGTCAATGGAATATAGTAGCCCAGAAAAAAAAAGGAAAAAAAGAAACTTCATTCTATAGTTATATGGTAACAGCACAGTCAGGATAATGGCCTCTAATGCCTTGACTTGAATTGGCTCTACTTCCTTTTTTGGTCTTCTTGGAAAATAATGGACTCATCTAATGAGGAATAAGCTGATTTACTTCAAGGCAAAGGAAGCAGGCTTAAGTGACACTATTTGATTGCTGAGAACTTCAGAGTTTGGTATATAGCCTGCACAAGTCCAAATTCGGGGGAGGGATGCCAGATGTTCAGTTAACGTATAAATAAGATGAGGTCACAGACAGAGATTTCTATTTCAGGAGTGCACCCTAATTTTTATGCTTCAAAATATTAAATATTTCCTCAGCTTACAATTGAGTATATATATGTGTGTGTGTGTATGTATATATAGATAAATGCAAACAATGGCATATGTAATTTTTCTTTGTATTACCCCTTTCTTCTGAAGCGCTAAGGAAAATAAATGTGTGCAAAAACATTTATGCCCACATCACTATCTATACATTGGTTAAACAATCAAAAGTACTTCTGCAGATGCATGTATGAAAATTAAGAGCATTCCCACTTCTTCAGTCAAGACAGTCATGTGGTTCTGGCTGTACATACACATAATGGAAACAAAATTGCTTTAAATAATCAAAATACACAAAGGCACATTTTTCTGAGTGATTGGAAATAACCCTGACAAATGCTCACATTTGGTAAATTATGAGCTAGCCAAGTTACGTCTGCATAAATATAATGAAAAACACTTTTTAAAAATTTAGTAAGCATATAAAGCAAGGCATTGTCTTGGTAATGAATTTCTTTGACAGATAAACCAACAACCATGCAGAGCAAGTTTATGAAGGTTCCTCCCTGAGGGCTTGAACGAGAGAGAGAGGGAGAAAGAGAGTTTGTGTGTGTGTGTGTGTATATATGTGTGTGTGTTTCTATCAATACATACACACAAACACACATGCAGGCAAATAAAAATTCTGCAGATGTGGAGATGTTCTTCCAACTAAAAAAATATAGAAAAAGCCAAGACATATCATATAGCTACTTCTATTTTGAGGAAAAGAACACAAACTATGTGTAATTGAATGCTATAGTAATATGGCACACAAATAATTTATATTCCCCATATGGTAACACAGAGATTACCTATTAGGTAGAATCATAATTATATTCTCTTCCAACAATCTAGATACCACATCTCAGCTGCACACTTAACTAGGCATCTGTATATAGTTGGAGAGGATTTGTAGGTGGCTCAAAAAAAATGTATTTGTACAGGGAAAAAAATAATTTCCTACTCACAGGTAATATGGCACTGTTGGTTACCAGATTGTTTCAAGTAGGTTTGAGCACTGAGAACTACAACATGTGGCTACATCAAAGCAAAAGACAAGGAAAGATGTAATTCATTTAGAATTTTCTATAATAGCTTGTTTCTTAAGCTAAGCATATTAAAGTAGGGAGACAGACTTCTCTGAGTTTGCTACATGGAAAACAAAGCTATTCTGAAAATTCTGTAGACTTTAAAAATCGCCAGTAGCTGAAGAACACACCTTTACACAAAAGGGATGTTATTGAGGCCTTTTCAAATGGGCCTGCCATATAAGACAAAAACTTTGCATGCACATCTATGAGGGCAAATCATGTTCAAAAAGAGAAAATAGTCCAGGGACAGTGGGTGTCGAGCAGATGACTTCCTTAGGGGGAAACTCTTTTAATTCCCAAGCATGAATTTTAAGAAGGGCCTGATTGCCTTTTACAGTCTTAGTCATCTTTGACCATCATCAACTTTTCCCCATTAACTGCCACCCACCTTCCCTTGACATCAGGAAGTAAGAGCTTGGGAGAAACCAGAATTACATCAGGCCTCTGGTTGGGCAAAATGGTATAGCAGACCAAATCGAACCGGTGCCATTGCCTCACTCTAGAAAGCTTAGTGCTTTGCTTTAGTTTCAATATTCAAATACACTGGAAATATTTGTTAAGAACTTACTTCTCACAGTATGATTTCCCCTCCCATCATTTTAACGAAACCTCTCTCCTGAAGGTCATTATGACTAATTAATTGTGACATCCAATGTTCTCATATTTCATCTTCCTTGTCTGTGTCTCCACCTTTTCACCTGACCAGGCCCTCCTTGCAGAAACTCTCCACCCTTCCTCTCTATGGACAATCCCAGTTTTCTTTTTAACTCGGTGACAGTGACGTTTGTCTCCTTCCTCTTCACACTTTTCATATATGGGATCTAACTGTTTGTTCCTCAGCCCTCTTCTCTCCCCGTTCTCTCTCTCCCTCGGCAATCTCATCTACTCTTTGGGTCTCCTCTGCCGATGACCTTCAAAACTCTGTCTTTGGCCCTGTCGTCTCCTCAGAGTGCCAGGTACTGGTTTCCACCTACAGACCTCTGTTCTCTACAAGGGGAGGCTCTGGTACCTCAAAACACCCATTATGTCCAAATTGAATTCAGTGTCTTCCCTCTCACGTTTCCATCTCCTCCTTGTTTCCCATTTATTTTAAAAATGTCATCACCAAGGTAGACTCAGATATGACAGCTTCCTGGCCTGTTTCTACAATAACTTGGAAAAACCCTGTCAATACTTCCTCTGAGATATCTCGGTCATGCATATCCTCTCTTTCACCCCCTCTCTTCTATAGACTATCCAAGGAGCCTTCTCAACGCTCTTTAGGTCTTCTGCATCCAAACCACTTTGTATATTGCTACCAGGAAAATCTCTTTAAAATACAATCTGCTCATGTTTCTGTGCATTTTCATATCTGAATGCATTTGTTTCCTCCATTTGCTTTGCCAATATTTTTCTTTCCCTGCAAAACACATATCTCTCTTCTTGGTGCCTCTGTATCATCAAGTGTTCCAGTCTAACAGATTTTTCTTCCCATTTCATGGTGAGCTCCATAATCAGGGCCTGAAATATTTATCCTCAAATCCTTTACACACGCTGTGGTGACTGATGTAAAGAAGACCCTCAGGAAATCTTTGATTTTGGGGTTGGGTGGAATATCATTACTTTGTTTAGAAACCTTCAACATTCCCTATTTTTACATGCTACAAATTATTTCACTGGGTCAACAGAACCCTGGGATTTGGGATTTGGGAGAGGTTTGGGGAGCGAATAGCAGAAAGCAGGGAGAGAGGGCCAAACAAAAGGAAAGGGAGGGAAGCAGCAAGTGGCAGGCTGGAAGCCCGAGACAATCTTTGCCTTGACCTTTTGCTGACTGAGGGCTATCTCATCCTTGGAGGCCCAGACATACACTTATCACAGCCACCAATCTCTCCAGGAATCTCAGAATGCTCAGGAACCCTGCTATACCACACCCTGTGCCACACCCAGGCCTTCCATTCCCAGGGCTCGTCCTGTTTCCACTGACAGCCACTCAGTGACTGATGTGCCAGCTGAACTTAAGAATACACCTGTCCTAAAATGTTAATGGTTACTCCAGACATATTAAGCAAAGACTCAGACTTGGGGCCTTCTCTCTCTTTGCCAAGTGGTATGTAGGCACTGTTTTTAACCCTTGTTTTTAGGAGAGGTGCCTTGATTTTGGTGCCTAACCCAGAGAGTATGAGTCAACAGGAATCTGAGTTATGTAGGGGGGAAGTACTGTGATAAGGGAGACCTAGGGAGCCCCATACAGTTTCCTCCTGTTAAATAAATACTTTTACCGTCACCAGCAAGGCCACAGGTGAGCAGGGCAAGGGAGAAACCCTGAATAACAGTAGATTTTCCCCCAAAGACTAAGCTCTTTTGTGCATTAGTTTACTTCATGTGCAGATATCTTGCCCACAGTTCCTCCCTCACTGTAGAATACAAGAGTGCTAACCTGTAAACAATGACGTTAGCTGTACTGATACTGGAAAATGTTAAACTTACAGATGGTTAGGTGTTACAAATCTAGTCCCATTACTCACTTTACTGTGGCATGAGTTCATGTCGAAATGAAGCTTTTACAATGACCAGTTTCCATTAAGCCATTGTTCCTCATTTCTTCACCTAATTTCATTGTAAATTATTTTGCCCTACCTTTTTTTTTTCCCCTGGTAAGAAAGTAAGGTCACTTTTTATCTCTGTGTCATGTCTGCCTTATCAACTATGCCCTCCAGGAGGTGATCTCACCAATGTCTTCTCAAGATCAAAGGTATCTTTCCCATACTCTCTCAACTTTCCTTATCTCTACCTCAGGCTTTCTCGGTCTACACCCCCCATTCCTCTCCTTTCTTGGAATAAGATTTTTAAAATAGCTACCTGGACTGTCCCCAATTCCTGTCCAATTAAGGGCATATTTCCCATTACACACCCCCATTGCTGCTGCTCCACTAGCTCTTTACTCTCCTACAAATATGGTCAAATATCCACTTTCCAAAAAAAAAAAAGCCTCACTTCTTTCCCTTTACTTTCTATTTCAAATTATTCTCACCTTCATTCTTCTCATTCCTTGAACTATGCATCCAGTACTCAGGAATCCATGGAAACAGTTCCTGTTGACCTAATCATTACTGAATCATTAACTATTGCCAGCCCATCTATGGTTCTCACTCTAATAATCAGCAGAGTTGACCATTCTGAATCACCTGGTGTGTTGTGCGTCTACACCAGGTTACAAACTTTCTTCATGTCTGTGGCTAGAGCCTCTTCAGATTTCCTGAACACTTTCTATGTACAGAGCAAATCCTTTTTTTCCTGCTTTACACATTTACTATCTTTTCTTCTTACACTGTAGTTGTTTCATGAAATTACTTGCATCAACCATGAATATAGGCCCTTTCATATATCACCACAAGCCCACATTAGAAGTCATTTCTTACAGACAAACTCTAAGATTTTTTGCTCTCCTTGATAAAGATACCAGTATATCCACATGCCACATATTTGTTTAATATTTAGGTCCCAGCCAGGTGGAATTCTTAATGCATACACATTTTGGAAATTTATTTTATTTTATTTTTTCTGAGCTTGGGTGTCCAGTCATAATAGAACTAAGAGGAAAAGTTGTTTGAGCTCAGGTAGGTGGAATTTATTGTTAGCCCCTCAAAATCCCACTTCCAAATTACTGTGTTGTATATCATGGAGGTACCCTTGAGTTCTTTCACTATTCTGGATTTTCTTCTTCCTTCTTGCATATTTTTTATATGAAGAGTGAGGGAGTTATTACCACTCTGAAAGTGAAGTAGGAGGTTAGGTGGTTGGGTGAATGTTTTTAGCTGTCACTTTCCCTCTTTGCACATACACATACCCCACACCTGTAGGAAGTCTTTGGCAGGCATTGGAATAGACTTTTTAGGAAGGAAGCGTCATGATCTCTAGTTGGTGTTCCTCAGAGTGTCACATCCTGAGCCGATGGAGAACACAGGTAGAGGCTGCCTGCTCTTGGTCAGACCAAATGGTGTGAAGTGTCCTATATGCACTTTCTCCTTGAGAAGTGACTATTCTTACAGATAAAGGCTCTCGGACAAGGCTACTGACAGCCTTCCTCCACGGTCTATTCTTGTTGGGCTTGCCGGATGGACTGTCTCATGCATCCTTCAGCTTCTATTCAACCCTGGGGGCAGAGGCAGCTCCCTTCACCTCACACAGGAATGGAGTTGAAGAAATACCAGGGAGGGAATAGTCTGCCAGAAAGGCCATGAGAACTGTGTTTATGGACGGCCACAGATTCAAGTTTCTGCCATGTGGGTTTCTCCAAGATGACAGCAACTAACAGCATGCATTTCCCAGGGAAACTGAATTAGGTTCCCTCAACAATTCTGGAGACAAAAGAGATGGCAAATTCTGGGCCTGCATTGCGCCTGCTTACTGTTGTATATCTTCTGCTTTGCAGTGTCTCAGAGAGATAGGGGCTCCATAAATATTTGTAGAATCAAAATGCATTAAAATGCATTGGCAGGATAGAACCAGATTTTTGAGACTTGGGAAAATTCCTTATTTTCTTATGCCATTTTCTAAAGAAAATAACAGATATTCCTAGGGTTGTGATTTGGGAAGATTTTTTTTTTTTTCCTAGGACATTGTCAAGGAAGTTGGGAATTTGGTTGAAGCTGATCTCTGTTAAAAGATTCAGAGGTCAGACTGGAAAATCTCACTTTAGTACATTTCAAGATTTAGGTGTTTTGTGAAAGAAATTAATCCTTTCCATGGAGCCTCTGGACCTAGCTAATGCTGGACACAGGATCCTAGATTTGATAGACAAGTAGGCAATTCTATTGTGACCATTACTTTATTCCTCATCAGGTTTAATTATAAATTTACCTTTACTGAAAGCAGTTTCACCAATTATTGAAAAATGACCATTTTGATTAATTACATACAATGTCAAGTAGAACTATCCTATAATTGGTATGAATGTTACTGACATCAAATAGCTCTAAAATCAGCATTATAGCAATGTTCGGTGTACCCACAACAGTTTTCAAAGAACTGAAACCATTTTATTTTAATCAAGAAAACAAGGTATGTCACAGATGAAAGTGACACATGTATTTTTGTGCTTATTATTTAAAGGAAGGAGAAACATCTGAAATCTGTTTGCTAACTACAGTAAAATACAAATTAGCCTGCAGGCACCGTGTGTGCTGTACCCTGTCTGCTTGCCAGCCCTGCTTAGTCCCAATGTATTAATGAGCAAGTGCAAGTATTTGAACAATCAGCATTTCTGCATTTGCATGCAAACTCTCATGCTGTGTAATTATACACAGAGCTGGCACTCAAATTAATTAAAGCTGATTTCTTTGTGACTGCAAACTGGTCATATCCTCGGCTTTGCCTTCCTATGAAGTCATCACTCTACATTCAACGTGACACTTCTATCCCTGGCATTCTTAGTAATGCTAATGTTCGACAATTGTTAATCTGGCAATATTTTAGATTGCAGCTGACAATGGCTGGGTGTTCTTGTGCTTTTCCTCGCCTCCCTATTTCCCCCACTTCTGGTATAAAGGACAGCTTTGAACCCTTGCTTTGTAATTATCTCAAATAATAATGCAAACAAATTACATATATTGTTTCAGATAGTTCCCTCCCCTCTTTGAAGACTCCACCCACTTGATTAGTGCTTACAAACAATTCATCAAACTTAAAAAAAAAAAGGTTTTATTTGATGGTAGCAAACAATTAGTTTTGATGGTTTTAGTCTTAATTTTGAAAAGGCTTTAACAAATGCTGTTTTATTTTAATAGATAAGGATCTCATAATTCATGATCAGGGAGATTAGGAGAGAAAGAAGCGGCAATGACTGCTAGATTTGATTAAGACTTTCTTTCGAATCCTCATCAAACAGAGCAGTATTGCAACAGAGACTATTATTTGCCAAAAAGATCCATAAATGTTAACTTCTAGGGCAGATGGCTTTCCCCAGCCCTTCCCCAATAAAACCCTCTCCTTTTGGTTTGTCATTTCCTCTGCAGGAACTGTTTCTGTGACAATTCCTTTGAAAAAGACATCCATAAAGCAATGAAGTTATCAGAATGGGTCTCTTTTCATAAATCTAAATCTCTGAATATAGGTGGCTACTGAAAACCTCGTCAGGTAGGGCCACGGGAGAGGAGCTGCTCTCACACATCACTCTGAAATCGTTCCTTACGCTCAACCACAGTTCACCATCTTCCTCCTTCCTCTGAATGCCATTAGCCAGAAACCGCGCAGACAGCTATTGCAGGGGCCGGGTGTCTCTTTTTAGAGTGGACACCAAACAGCTCTTTCCCTCAAGTTCAAGATCCTGAAATAGACTGCCAAGAAGATTGCCTCAGTAATCTACATTTAAAAGGGACGATGCAGTAGGGAATCTCTTTAACATCTATCTCTAGCATCAAACCAAGAGAGATAATTGCTCTTACCTTATCAACAGTACTTCTGGGTCCACATAGAACATCAGTTAGCAAGCTCCCTTCAAATTCCAATCGGCGTACAAGTGAGAAAGGAGCCCTGAGCCTTTCCCTGAGAGGCTTCTGGGGAGATCACAGGCACAACACTATTATGATCCGAAGCCTGCCCTGCTGTCGTGTCATGAATTTCCTACGCAGACAGGTGTCATATTGGCATGGATGTTGTTGCCAAGTCCTCTTTAAGAGGTGGGCGTGGCTGTGAGCATGTAGCCAGTTCCACCTGTCTCTAAACCCTCCTAACCTCCAGTGCTTTCAATATTTCACTCAGGTACCCAGTGACTTCACGAGTTACCCACGCACTGGGCCCGACTCACAGAGGTGTGGGAACAGTATCGAGTTAAAGCAGCCCCGTCATTGTAGTACACAATGCTCGTTGCTACTGGCAAATGCCTAATTGCTGAATCAGGACTGGGCTGCACTGAGCAGGACCAGGCAGTTCTACCGCTTTCTGTTTGTTTCCTTTTTAGAACCCATGCTCTTCTAATTAACCATCGAGCAAAAATAGATTCTTTTTTATGTTCAGTATTTAAAAATACAGCTTTTTGTTTTTTAAAGCAGAGAGAAACACTATATTTTAACTTTTTTTTTTTTTAAAGCAAGCACTTATGAAACCAAAGGCAAAGAAAATGAGAGTTCCTGAAACAATTAAAATGAACATCACTGCATGTGTTGTTATTTTGGTCTTAAATTTTCTGATAGCAAATCAGATACATTTATTTAGTTGTGATTCTTTGTCTTCTTCTTAAGAGAAAAGGGTAACAGGAGAAGTGTTTTATAAACTTTTTTTTAAATATGTTTTCATTGATTTCAGAGAGAGGAAGGGAGAGGAAGAGAGAGAGAAACATCAATGATGAGAGAGAGTCATTGATGGGCTGCCTCCTGCACGCCCCCTGCTGGGGATGGAGCCTGCAACCCAGGCATGTGCCCTGACGGGGAATTGAACCTCCATCTCCTGGGTCATAGGTTGATGCTCAACCACTGAGCCACACTGGCTGGGCTACAAACTTCTTAAGAAAAGGGAATCTTTTACTCCTTAAGGAGTAGTAGTAGACAGCAGGCACTCATTTTAAAAAAAATTTTATGGAAGGTGGTATTAAAATATTTCACTGGCTACATATCTCTTTGTTGGCATATGTGTAAATGGAATTCAGGTATGGAAATGGCAAAACAAGATTTTAGAAACATTCCAAGTTTATATGTTTTATTTATCATTGTAAGTATGACATGATAGGAACAAAGTCTAGAAAATATATGGGGCTGAATAGATGTAAATGGCATGTCTGACTTACAGTTTCTACCCACTTTATCAATGTACTCTGGAAGTGGTGAGATATTAATTTTCTCAGGACCCTTTAATTACTTAGTGACATTTAAATCAAGCAAAATAGTTTTTTGTTGTTGTTTCTTTGGATTGATTTAACCTCAAATATCAAGTTTGGTCCAATATCCCACCCAAAGCAGGAGTTTCATATACAATATTGTTGTTGTTTCAAATTATCCACCAGCTAGCACAAAATTGGCAGGCAATGACATTCAGTAAATTTTGATAAGTAAACGTTTAGTGGTACATTTATAACAGTATATATGTGGACATTGTAAATGATATAAATCGACTAACCTGAAAAATTTTGAAGGCTCCTTTCCTGTATGAAGCTTATTTATTATGCCGATGAATGTGAACAATAGTCATTTGCTGAATAAATTGAAGTTAAATAACTTTGATGAGAATACGCTACTAAGTCTAAGACAATCCATTCTCATTTTAGCTAGAGATCTTCCTTATTTTTCACCAATATTGTCTTTTCTTTGGTATGAATATTTTTCTGAAGCTTCACGAAGCTTTGAGGATAAATTTAATCCCGATTCCACATGAAAGTTATTCAACTATTTGAAAAATGGCTATCATTTTCCCTTAAGTCTACTCGTTTTTCAGGCTGAACATTCCTTTAATCATTCTAATATGAGATGGCTCGTAAGGCCTCTCACCATGTTGGATAGATTCCAGTTTGTCCGTGTCTCTCCTAAATGTGGCAACAGAACTGAATGTATTACTTGAGATGTGGTCTAATTATGCAAAGTACATGGATCCTGATGCCTGCCTTGTTCTGGACTTTATTTCTAATAATTTAGAATTTTATGAAGGCAGGAAATACACTCTGAGGAGGGATTGGCATCATGATCCTATTCTTAGTTCTTGAACTTTTACAAAACTTAAGATGTCTAAATCTCTTTCATACCAAGTTTTGTCTAATTAAGTTTCTTCCATCTTGCTCTTGTTGCATTTGATGTTTTGGATGGAAATAGTGGACTGTATATCCACCCATCCCAGAGCTCATCTTTTGTACTGGCCTATTGTTCTAATTATTCGTGGCATTTTTGAATCCTGATTTTGTTACCCATAACCTTGGTTACCGTATTTCATTTTAAAACACATCTGGCCCAGCTGGGCATGGCTCAGGGATTGAGCGTCGACCTAGGATCCAGGCGATCAGGGTTCGATTCCTGGTGAGGGCACATGCCCGGGTTGAGGGCTCAATCCCCAATTGGGGGAGTGCAGGAGGCAGCCAATCAATGACTCTCATCATTGATGTTTCTATCTCTATCTCTCCCTCTCCTTCCCTCTCTCTGAAATCAATAAAGATATATTTTTTTAAAAATTAAAAAAAAAAATAAAACACATCTGAGTGGGTGAGGCACTGTATACGGCAGTGATGATACCAAAAGCAAGAAGACACGGTCACTTTCCTGAAAGAGCTCACAGCATACAAGGAGACTGCCGATATAATTATTATACCTCCATCATTTCTTTCAAACCACTGGGAAATGAAAGTGGCAGTGCATGTCTCAGAGATCTCTCTTTAGATTGACAACAATCAATCAGCCTTAGTTAATGAGAAGAAAATATAACACCTATCATTTTAACTGAGCACTTATTTAAGGATAAGTTAAAAAGCACTTCATGTACATTCATTTAAGAAGCACACATCTTCATGACAGATAGTTTTAACCCCTCATTACAGTTGAGGAGACTAAGTTTCAGAAAGGATATAAAACTTGCCCCAATTTGCATAGCTGATGAGTTGCAGGGCTTCAATTTGAACCCCAAAGGCTCTGTGACTCCAAAGTTTATTCTTAATCACTTTTAATCACTCTTAAGGAGGTACTTCTGCCATTTTTGGAAACTTCCTAGCTATACTATAAACTATCTCTAATTTATTTTCTAGGAATGTATGATTATTTTGATTAAAAGACTTGCCGAAATTCAGATAGACTCTCTTTTGAAGAATAAAAGTAAATTAGTTTGCTTGGGTTTGCTTTGTTGTTAGTGAACCCATTTAGATTCTTTTTTTTTTTTTTTTAAATATATTTTTATTGATTTGAGAGAGAGAGAGGAAGGGAGAGAGAGAGATGAAACATCAATGAGAAACACTGATTGGCTGCCTCCTGCAAGCCCCCTACTGGGGACTGAGCCCACAACCTGGGCATGTGACCTGACCAGGGATCCAACCAGTATCCTCTTGGTGCTTGGATTGATGCTCAACCGCTGAACTACACTGGCCAGGTGCCATTCTGATTCTTGATAGTCACTGCCATCTTCTCAAAATGCTCACTTTTACTTTGCTAGGGACTGATATCAAGCTCATTGCCTTCCTATTCTCAGAATCTTTCTTTTCTTTCTAATAAAATCAGGTCAGCATCACCTCATCTCCAGTTTTCTTAATACCTCAAAAATAACTGGCAAAGAAAAAAAAAAAAAAAAAAAGCCTGGCCGGCATGACTCAGTGGTTGAGAGTCGACCTAGGATACAGGAGATCGAGGTTCAATTCCCGGTCAGGGCACATGCCTGGGTTGTGGGCTTGATCTCCAGTGGGGGGCGCACAAGAGGCAGCCAATCGGTGACTCTCTCATCATTAATGTTTCTATCTCTCTCCCTCTCCCTTCCTCTCTGAAATCAATAAAGACGTTAAAAAATAATAATAATAATTGGCAAAGGTTCCATGAACACACGTGAACTTCTTTTTTTCCTGAAGACACTAGAACATACTTATGGAGCTATCTGCTTCACCTCCTTGAGGTTCACTTACCATAATGGGAATTACTGGAAGTAAAGTGAACATTGACTTATTCTGCACAGTCTTACATATACAATACACTTCAAAAACATTTGTTAAAAAAATCTACACAGTGGAGAGGGGAAAAAGTCCTGCTTTATGAAAAAGAAAAAGACCACTATTTTTTGCTGTCTCAGAAAAGCAGCACATATCACACATGAATGGTTCTTTTGTTAAGGAAAATAACTAGACAAATGTGGATGAGACACTTAAGTTGAGAAAGTCAAGGTCCTGGGCACAGCCTGATGGGCAGCACTGGATAAAGAGGGGGCTAAATTTCTCTCTAATAAATTATGAACAATTTGTCAGTCTGGGAAACAAGACTTGGTCATGGGAAGAAGGGAAGAGAGATGAAGTGATGTGAGGTGTTGCCCAAGAACGTGGCAGAAAGCCCAGAACACAAGAGAGGAATGGAGCCAGGGAGAAATTCTGAAGCTACTCACACGCAAATCTCAAAACATAGCTGCCTCAGTGGGGGCTAGCCCAAGAGATGGCACAGAAATAAGAATATAGGACAGGGCCCCTTTCTTCAAGATAGAAATATAGTGGATAATCCTCATTTTGTAAAATAGAAAATGTCTTTGGAAGAGGCAATAAGCTTCTATTTGGTAACTTTTATAATTACAGTTTGAGTGGGTATTAGGAAATAATAAAACCCATATCTTCTTATAATATTCTATTGATGTGATTTTTCCCTAATAGTACATTTATTAATATACTTTTAAGAGCTGTATTAATTCTTTTTATGGAAGAGTATATATTTTACAACATAGAAATGCTTCAGCTTGGCCAGGTATGACTCAGCGGTTGAGTGTCGACCTAGGATTCAGGAGATCACAGTTCGATTCCCGGTCAGGGCACACGCCGGGGTTGGGGGCTCGAGCCCCAGTTGAGGGCGTGCAGGAGGCAGCCGATCAATGACTCTCTCATCATTGATGTTTCTGTCTCTCTCTCCCCCTCTCCTTTCCTCTCTCTGAAATCAATAAAGATATAAAAAGAAAAAAAAGAAAGAAAAAGAGAAATGCTTCAGATTATTTCTGGTAGGTAAGCATAGAATGAAAGAAAGGTACACTTTCAAGAGAATGTAAAGCCCCCCAAATGTGAAAGATTTTTTAAAATGTGACTTTATCTAGAAAAGACTAAAGCATCAGTTTCATATGAGTTTCATAGGAATAACCAAAGAATTAGTAGGAAATAAAGGCTTTTGAGACTTTTTTTCCAGAAGGACATTGTTTATATGTACATTGATCATAGTATCTCAATATTCCTAAAATAATCTTAATAAAAATATGTTTATTAGTAAAAATAATCCATTCTGATGGAGAGTATAAAATAATTTATATATATTATTAAAAGAGATTCATATATACATGTATATGTATATATGTTTATATGTGTGTGTATATAACAGGAAGTTTAAATTCATGACTTTAATCAATGTTTGAAAGTAAAAATGTATTGCTGAGGATGGTTCTCATTGGTAATATGCATTATTGGAAGCACCAGCATAGTGGTATTATGCTAATGCAGTACGGCTGGAAGACGAACCTCCCTGAAAAACTCAAGAAACTGAATACTGAACAGTTAGTTGCAGAAGGGCGATGATGGGACCTGGTCTGGTTTCATTATCTGAGATGAGTGAGAATAAAATGCAAAACTGAAACATAAAGGGTGCAAGGCATATTAGGTATGAGGTTTCCTTTTTGTTTTAATTAGCTAAGTGTTATTAATAAGTGCTTTGAAATATATGATCCTTTCTTTGATGCTGGCTATTTCAAAGGAAAATATTATATGGGCTTATACTACATTATATTATAATTCTAATAGCTAACTTTTTTATTACTATGTGCCAGGTATTATGACAAACATTTTATATACGTTATCTCATTTGTTACTACCACAACTCCATAAAGTAGATAATATTATCATCTCCTTTTGACAGAAGGGGAAACTGAAGTACAGAGAAGTTAAGCAACTTGTCCACAGTCACACTGTTCGCAAATAATTGAGCCAGGATTGAAATTCAGGTAGCATCTGGAGACTGTATATCTCTACTCATTTATTTTGCACCTACTGCATGCTTTCTTTATGTGCCTACTGTGTTCTTAAGCGTTTTTCATACAATTTACACCCTTACTTTTAAAAAATATGTGTGTGGTGTTTTTTTTATTTCAGAGAGAGGAAGGGAGAGAGAGATAGACACATCAATGATGAGAGAGAATGATCGATTGGCTGCCTCCTTCCTGCACACTCCCTTCTAGGGATCAACCCTGCAACCTGGGCATGTGCCCAAACTGGGAACCGAAACGTAAGCTCCAGGTTCATGGGTGGACCCTCAACCACTGAACCACACCAGCTGGGCAATTTTACAGCCTTATTAGGGAGAAATGCAACTTTATAATTTATTTTGTGATGCTAAGATCCTATCAAAAAGTGAGTATAAAATATACTTGTATCTGTTAAGACTCACCTGAAAGGTCAACTTATTTATGGAAATTCTGTTGATTTCATTGGGCAGAACTGACCTCTGTTTCCCTTGTGTCCTATACCCTGTACAGATGCCTATATATGCTCATAATATTCACTGCACCTATTTACTTACATGTGTACTTATCTCCAGGGCCTAGCTTGGAGTTGGAACACAGTAGGAATTAAAAAACTTTTGTAGGATGAATCAGTAACTGGGGCTAGTCCTTAACTTTTCTGCATCAGTTTTCAACACATAATTTTCCTTGCTGGGCACCAATTTGTCTCCTGCTGGGAGAAAGCAGAGTATTGCCTTCTCTAGACTTTGAATTAATGTTTTATTTGTTGTTGTTGTTTACTAACCTAAAGTGATGAAGAAGCATGAGTTTCTCAGCTCAAGCCGGAGCACTTTTGCTAAATACACGGATGGGCAAAAAGTAGGTCTACAGTTGTAATACAAATAAACAATACAATAATTAATTAATAAATAGTACAAGAATAAACCCTGTGTTTTGTGTACTCACAACTGTAAACCTACTTTTGCTCACCCCTATAAATAAGGTAGAAATACTGAATCAATAAGCTCTATGTTGGATTACCTTAAAGTTGCCCAAAGTTTGCCCACATTGCCTGTAATAAATGGCTCAATGCCCTTTGCCTCAAAATCTTTATTATTACTAATATGATCCATTGTTTAAACAGAGAAGGAAGCCCTAATGTTTTCACCCCAACATAGACCTGGGAAAAGAGTAAGCCAAGTGCAGACTAAAGTGTTGGCACGAGACTCCTCTTTCCTTTCTCCATTCACTTACCTGACATTTATTAAATGAGAGACTAAGTAAATGACAGCATGGGGAGAGGTGGGCTGCTGCAGGTGTGCTTGGAGATGGCATCAGGAGCTGGGGACTTTTGAGTGAGGCAGTAGGATTAAGGGCTAGTCAAGAGAGGGAAGAATGGCAAGCAGACAGTAGGAAAAGCCGAAGGAACAGTGCCAACCATGCGGGGACATGGGGCACATGATCTCTTAGGCAACTGCGAGAAGTTCAGTGAAGCAGGAGGTTCTTGGAGGAAAGGAGAGAAGGAGGTGGTTAGCCACACAGTCCTGTGTGAATGTTTTATGATAAAAGAATGCAGCAGTGGAACTGTGCTTTAGGTAGACCACTTTCATAACCTCAAGGCATGGCCTTATGAAAGTCCTTTTACACCAGGAATGCAAAAGTCAAATGCTTAAAAAGACCACACAAGTAAAGGTTAACAAGTGAGGAGACTGGAGGTAAGTCAACAGGAAGCAGTGGCACTGTGTGGCATGGGGCACACGAGCCCAGAGTTATCTACTGATACCAGAACTTTCAACTCTTCTTGATAAGTCAGTTTTTTATATGAAATATCATATTTTTAAAGTATTGACAACTAATTTAATGTTTTATTAAATATGATGTTGGTAAAAAATGTGCTTGTTATCACTTTATAACCCTGATTTTTGCTTTGTGTTACATAAAATAACTTGGTAGTATTTGCTCTCTCTCAAAAGATTATTAGAATCATCTTGTAGATAGTTAGGAAATCACAATGTACTACAGCAATTGAAAGATCATTTTTATTATTATTAATGCCACCAATTCTCTTTTTTTTAAAATTGACTTGAGGGAGGGAGGGAGGAAAGGAGGGGGGAGAAGAGGAGAGAAGAGGAGAGAAGAGGAGAGAAGAGGAGAGGAGAGGAGAGGAGAGGAGAGGAGAGGAGAGGAGAGGAGAGGAGAGGAGAGGAGAGGAGAGGAGAGGAGAGGAGAGGAGAGGAGGAGAGGAGAGGAGAGGAGAGGAGAGGAGAGGAGAGGAGAGGAGAGGAGAGGAGAGGAGAGGAGAGGAGAGGAGAGGAGAGGAGAGGAGAGGAGAGGAGAGGAGAGGAGAGGAGAGGAGGAGAAGAAGAGAAGAGAAGAGAAGAGAAGAGAAGAGAAGAGAAGAGAAGAGAAGAGAAGAGAAGAGAAGAGAAGAGAAGAGAAGAGAAGAGAAGAGGAAGAAGAGAAGAAGAAGAGAAGAGAAGAGAAGAGAAGAGAAGAGAAGAGAAGAGAAGAGAAGAGAAGACAAAAGAAGACAAAAGAAGACAAAAGAAGACAAAAGAAGACAAAAGAAGAGAAGAGAGAAACATCATTGTGAGAGGATCAGCCCACAACCCTAGGTATGTGTCCTGACCTGGAATTGAACTGGAGACCTTCCAGTGCACAGGACTATGCTCCAACCACCTGAGTGACATCGGCCAGGGCCCAATTCTTATTTTTTTAACATTCTCATTTGTGTCTCACTTACTTTTTTCCATCTTTATTTTTATCTAACAGTGATCCAAGCAAGAGCGTGGCATACCATAGCCTGACATCAAAGGAATCAGTCCAACACTCCTGACTGGCGATGAAGATTGGTTGGCACCTCTGTTTCAGTTATGTGAGTATTAGCTCTTCCTTTGGCAGAAGGACGGGTGTAAACACTTTTGAAATACTTCATCTAATTTGATTATACTATATATATGAAAGCCATTTTGCCTCAGCCTACAGAACTCTGGATAATCAAAAGTCTAACAAAGAAAACTCAAAGTAGACATTACCCAAGCGTATTGGAATGAGCTATCAAAATACTCGCTATTTTTAAATTATTATTTCTTTTCTACAAAGTAGAGATTCTCATGTACTTATGGAGTTTTTGGCCAAAGTTTTGTTTATTCTTACCCAATTTGTAGGCTAAAAAAACAAGCAGAGCTGATACCAATAAATACTAAAAACGGATCCTAGAACTAAAGATAACAATTAGATATTGGCAGAGCTCCCCAGATGAAGTTGCAGAATCTCTTTCTTTTACTTTACGTCTTTAAACAGGATTTATCTCATTTGTCTGAGATGATTTTAGTGTGGTCCTGCCAAACAGTGACCTCTCCAATTTTCTATGCCTGTCCTTATGCTGGTGGAGAGGTCTGTACAATTTTCATAGGATGTATTCAGATTCTCTGTGGCATGTGTGCTTTTTTAGAAACCAAAAATCTCATAATCATCCTATAAATTTTACCCTGCTGCTGATGGAAACTTCTTCAGAAGCAGCACCAGAACAACCGGGTCTTCTTTAAGTGCTTCTGTAAAGACTTATTTCAACAGCTGTGGTGGAGGATTCCACTGCAGGCAGCCCAATAAGGTTTAGATTAAAAACGGGAAATAAACCTCTTGAAGTAGAATTCTGAATGTACCTACCAGCAAGAGTGAAATGAATCACATGTTTCCTGTAGGTGACATTTCACTCTATGACTTAAGGAATCTCAGCAGGAAAAGTGTAGGTTTGCCTAGAGAGGAGTGTAGGAAAAATTTACAAAGAAATGAAAAACCTAGAAATGAGGTAGGCAGGTTGCCAATTCTCTGATTTTTTCTTTTTTTTTTTAAGTAGGAATATTCAAAAACTGAGCCTTAGGCATAGAGAGTCAAAAGGACCTTTTAAACTTTCCAGAAATAGGGCTGTAACTCCATCTCCTCCAAGATAGTCTCAGATTTCATAGTGAATAGAAGTTGGGTACTGAATTTTATGTTCCGAATGAGGCTAAATGCAAGGTGACTACTGCAAAGATCAGATCTATGGCCTGTGCTATTGGTAGTCTGAGTCACAGAGAGAAGTGGAAGTACTCTGTTCATGCTCCATGTCAACTTATTTCCCTTTGTCTTTGTCCACCTATTCCTGTGAATAAGTTGAAGTCAGAGAAAACTTTGGGAGAGAGTTAGAAGAGCCTCAGATGTGGGGGAAGGAAAAGACAGATTATGCTCCAAAGATTGGATCTTATCGAGAAAACCAAAGGGCATTGCATTTGTGAAAACACTGGTAGGGCTTTCGTCAAGAGTTGCAAAATCACAGTCAGATAGAGCTTCAGGGAGTATGTAAGATCAAATCAGTAAAAAATACTTAGCCTAAGTCTCAAACAAACTGGTTCCTCCTTGCCTTTTGGTGACCTTTCCTCCTATTCCACTCCTGGGAGTCACGTCTAAAGTTCTATCCCTCTGTACCGTCACCCCACATAGGCCCCACTCCAGGCATATCTGCAGGTGGGTGGAATGGGACGGCAGAACAAACGGGTTTGGGTGTGGTATCCTGTCCTAATGTCAAAGGGTCACAGCCATTTGTTTTTAACCTTTGCATTTATATATCAAAATGAGGATGTGCAATATGTTTTGAAAATCTGACACCTCACATAATATTTTCCCCTTTTACAAACAGATCAATTAGTTGAGTTTCTTTTTCCAGTTGACTGTCGCTGCCACAGGCCTGTGAACTTCTTAAAGAGAAAATGTTGTGTATTTCTGAAACCCAGAAGTACTTAAACATAATAGGTGCTTAACAAATCTAGGTTGAATAAAGTAACAATTCTTAAAAATTTAATATCCTCTTAGCGTAGTTACAGGTTAGAGATAAAGAAAGTTATGAACTCCTAGGGACAGTAACTAGGCAGACTCACAATATGAACTTAATTCTAAGTCAGACTAAGATCACTTTATGATGAAGACTGACAAATGCTTTAGTTATAATCATTAGCCAAAGTAACCTACTCTATTTCCTTTACATTAAAGGCAGTATTTGAATACATTCTGTATCAGGAAGCAGTTCTTAAGATTTGGGGGTTATAAATCCTTTGGGAATCCAAGGAAAGCTATGAATTCTCTCCTGAGTAGGGAGGGGGGGAAGCACCTTCACATCTACTAAAACAAAACAAAACAAAACAAAACAAAACACAACACAACAAGAAGCTTTGTTCATGAACATTCTGAAGCACATTCATGGACAAACCTGTATCCCAGGTTAAGAACTTTCATAAAGGCACAGCCCTTGAATAGTAGTGACCTTCAAAGTCCAGGAGAGGGCTTTCAAGAAAAGGTTTATTTCAAGATTCCGAACAGTGGACTTCTATACAGCACAATCACAAATTCCATCCATTCCAAGAGGCTGAACTGAAAGAAACAAGCATGCATGTGGAGCTGCCCCTCTCTGCAGAGGTAATGGAATTTTCATGCACACCCCACAGGGCAGAAGACCTCAAAGGCGCTTGTTTAAGCCAGATGACCGGCTGCAGTATTATGGCCATAGCACGCTGTCCTCACGTCCAAAGAGACACACAGGAGGTTCACTGTGCTGAAACACGTTAACATAGCAAAGGGATGGGGTTTGTGCCCTGGAAGCTTAATGGGAAGGGTAAAATATTTCCTAAACAAATTAAAAGACAAATTACTGTCATTAATCACTCTCTCGTTAAAATGGCTTTTCCTCGGACCTAACATTTAAGCCGATGACTAGTCATTCCCTAAGATTCAAAGGCCAGGGAAGAACCTGTGAGAGAAAGCAACTTGCATCTCAGTTGTCCTTCCTGACCTCTCATCTCCTCTCTTCCCAGCAACTGCTAATAGTTCCTTCTTGCAAAGGCAGGAAAAAAATATCTTGAACTTACTAACTGAGCCAACTTCAAATTGCCAAACTAGAAGCTGAAAGGTTGCGTTTTAAAATGCTTTGGCAGCCAAACAGATGTATTTCTAAATTTCACTCCACTTCATTCACTGGCTTCGCCTCCACTATTTTTAGGATGCGTTGCTCATTTTCTTATCATTTTCCATTTCATTGCTTTTGTTTCACATTTGAGTAACTGTAGGTCAAATGTACTCCAGACTATTTTGTGAAAGACATGTGAAAATCAAATCGAAACTGTGTGATTAATGATATGAATCATCTGTTTCTTAAAAAACAGGAAGGTAAACAAGTGCCTGGCAAAGCCCCACCTGCTTAGCTGCTGTTGCGGTGCTGGGCATATCAGGAGGAAAACAATTCCCCCTTCTCAAGGCTGAACTAAAATTAGGCTCCACCTGCAAGATGTTAATGAAAACTTACACAGCTGCATTCCAGAAACAAGTTACCCAGATTGCTTTTGGAAAGCTCTGTGTAAAAGCAAACGTGTTAGCTCTTTGCCTAATTCTCAAAATGTATTAATTTTAATAGCAATTAGTAGCACAATAACCAACTGATAAGTAATCTCAAAATAGATCCAATATTATCAAATAGGAGATATACGGTAATTTTATCCACACATCCTGCTGGGTCTAACCCCTCACTCTCAAATGCAGACTTCCTGTCTCTTTTTTGGCACTTGCATTCAAACGGAAGACACCAGAACAAGTGAAGTCACTGGAATGGGCTGTGAGCTGTTCCCGTAGGCTCAGGGGAGCGCCCCTTATCCACACGCTGCTTAATGGGAAGGAGGGGGAGCACAGGCTTCCTTTGCCCTTGATTTCTTTTGCAGATTTTCTAGCTTGCTTTGGAAGAGAAGCCTCAAATCGGAGCCAAATCACATCAGACTCACATCTACCTTTTTCTGACTTAAGATCCACTGGCCCTCCAGTGTTCTCATCGGAGAAGGGGCTCTCCTCCGTTTCCATTTCCAGGTCAGGTGTTCACAGCTCCATTCTACAGGCCACAGCACTCGGTTTTGATCCCCAATACTTTTCCACATCATACTCCAGTGCCTATCTTCCGAGAGAAAGATGTTTATTTACTAAATTACATGTGTCAGAATTTTTTTAAAGCTGCCATTTGGGGATGGAGAATCTCTGCCTTTTAAAAATGCCAGCCTTGAAAAAAATTCCTCTTTATCATTTCCTTAACTTGCAATTTAGTCTTATCAAAGGAGCAGGAAATGCCTACGGTTGTTCTGATTTGGTCTACGTTCCCGATGTTGTATAGATTCTTAATATTTTCACAATTACAAAAAATTGTTTCAAAGTCAAATAGGCTCAATTAGATCTCAAGCAGCAAATTTGGTTTCTGTTAGAGATTAAATAACGAAGAAAATAGCAATGCTAACAAGTAGGAGGCTGCCTTTCATTACCCTATCTGATTTCATTAGCCTAATTCAGGCTTATTAATTATTGGTCTGATGAGCTCATCAATGTAAGTATGCCAGCCTCATGATGGTTGCATTTGGGGAATATTCAGTCTTCTTTCAAGACTTCTACACAGCCCTCAGATGATATTCCTGTTTCATTTCCATTTCAGGCTGCTGCCCTACTCAATAAATGTATCTGAACCGCCTATGAAAGCAACACTGCCAGAATAAACATTTTGTTTATTACATAGCTCTGCTTGCAACTGTCAACAAAGAAATGTAAAAGGAGATTTAAGTTTTCATTCCTAGATAGTGAACTCCTGTGTGTTTCTACAATGCAGGTCATTACAGACTCTGCTGCCCCCTGAGATTGAGCAATTCTTGTGCGCGGCGTAACAAAGGGCTGTGGATCTGGCAGTGTGGGAGTGGGCTGGGCCACTTAGATAAGTTTCATTCACTGTAGGAGCCCAAGGGAACTGCGCATCAAAGCAGCTGCACTACTTCAGTTCATGGTGTAACTTTACACTATTTTCCCTTTAAGTCGCTACTAATCCCTTGGGTTTACATGTTTTTGGGGACTGCATGCGAGAAAAGCAGTGTGAAATTGCCTGAAAGCCTCCTTATAAATAAGACTTATGATATAGACCAGCTCTGTTGATGAAAAGACTGTGAGAAATGCCTTTGAGGGCCCCCAAGAACCATTTTACAAGGCTCTCACTGTGATTTTTTTGGTCTCTATCTAATGACTGCTTAAAAAAAATAAAAATAAAAAAAAATTACTAACTAGGTTAAAATCTCACTGCCCCCAAATTCAGTTGGAAATGGAGGCTTAGCATTAACATAAATCCTGTCTACATATTTACTAACCAACATTGCTTGTTTAAATGTGATCTTCTCTCTGGAAAATATCTTACTCCTTTGACAAACAGAAGAAAGAGAAAGCAAAAAAGGCAGGACATTGGGGACATCGGAGATTGGAACCCTAGATTAAGATTCCAGGGACTCTGGATTTGCTTTCTCAACTATGTGTAAGATACCAGCGTGAGCCATTTATATGCTTCATTTACTTAGGTCAATTCTTTGAAGTATTATTGTTCCATTTTAAAGGTAAGGAAACTGAGGCTAGTAAATGGCAAAACCATCCATTTAGCATGGGAGTGTCTTACTCTAAAATAATCATGATTTTTTTCTTTCACTTCCAAACAGGGGAGGTAGAGGAAGTGCAGAGGACATGGAGATGGAGAGTCAATAGAAAAACATTCTTCTGTCTTTATTCCCTTGGGTTCTTCGTTATCACTGGGGGCTCTTTCATGTTCACTCTTATGCTTCTGGATGTTGGCCTGACCTAGCTTACTCCTTTTATGAAAACACTCACTCGTCTTACACCTCCCATTTCCTAACATTCTGTCCTGTCCGCACCATCCTGTGCCCCCTTCAGTTTTCCTGGTGTCTAAGCCCTCCTACAAACAGCCATTTGGAAACAATTTCGAGGTCCACCTACTTTCCTGTGCATCTGTCTATTGTAATTCAGAGGATAGGGACTGTGTGTTTTCTACTTGTCATGTTTATGTCTCATACTCTGTGGGTACCTAATAAATGCTGAATAATAGCAGCTTTATGACAGTGCAGAACCAGAAACACAGGTTCCTACATTTAGTATTTCATCACCAGCAAGGAACATTTGTTCACTGTCAGCACAATGCTGGGCGCAAAAGGAAGTTAATTACTGAAGCTGGGCTCTTACATTTGTACACTAAGATGTTTAACTTTTCCCTCTCTTATTTTCTTGACAAAAAAAGGGGAGCACGGAGATCAGCACAGAATCTTCTCATTAGATCCACAGCATTCCGAAGATAGAGGCTGGTACTTTTGTGAGGAAGGGGGAACCAAGGTACAGAGTGTGCTGAATGAGAACTCCTTGCGAGTGAGTACTGAAGCCACATACAAAAGTCAGTTTGTGCCCTGGCCCAGGTGTTGCTCAGTGGTTAGAGCATCAGCCCACATGCAGAAGGGTCGTGGGTTGGATTCCCAGTCAAGGGCACATACCTGGGTTGCAGGTTCAGTCCCCGGCTCCAGTCCAGGCACTTGTGGGAGGCCACCAATTGATTTCGCTCTCACATGGACGTTTTTCTCTCGCTCTCTCTCCTCCTCCCTCCCTTCCACTCTTCCTAAAAATCAGTGGAAAAAATATCCTCAGGTCAGGATTAACAAAAAAATAAAAATAAAAAACCCCGCAGAAGTCAGTTTGCTGTTGCACAGTATCTAAAATAAGTATTTTCTAAGACTACCGAGGAAAAACACAACCTCTGTGTTCATGCTGTGTCTAAATAAGCAGAGCAATTTCAGCCATTTAAACTCGATAATTTAAGCTGAAGCTTCATTTGCTTGTAATATCAATATAATTGACTCAAAAGGGTCTCTCTCTCTCTCTTTCTTTTTTTGTAGACTTTCCTAAACAATGATCTCAATTCCATTTCTTTTACTCCCCTGTGTGGACAGAGGCCACAACCATACAGGAAAAATAAAAGGCCACATGCAAATGTGGGACATTAATTCATGAGCAGACCCATTGTAACATCGGTTTGTTGTCGTTCTCAATCACTAATTCAGTAAATATTTATCAAATACTACCTACCACATTCTTGGCTCTGTGCTGTACAGTGAAGCTCACAGTTCAGTGTAGAGACAGACATGTAAACAAGTAATTAATAAAATATGGTGTGCTGTAAGGGAAATAAGTCTTACGGGAATGATAAATTCTTCCTATGTGCTCTGAGAAGGCGACATGTGGGAGGTGACATTTCAGCTGTGTCTTAAAGATGAATAGATCTTCACTGTCAGGGAGTGGGGAATACATCATAGGTGAACAGAACAGCAAGTGCATAACTAGAAGTCCAGGGGAAAGGATAGTATAGTGTGTCTATTATCTAGAGCATATGGTAAGAAATAGTAGAAGATGGTGTTGAATTATCTAGTGATGAAGGCCTTTTTTTGTATCACTCTAGGGAGATTAATATACAGTATTTTATGAGCATCAGGAAGTCATGAAGAGTTTTAAGCAGAAGGATAATATGATTATATTTATTCTCTAGAAAAAGAATTCAGCATAAAGAATGGCTTGGCAGTAGTTGAGTTTGTAGGTAAGGGTGAATTACATGGCCATTACTTTAGTCAAGGCGTAAGGAAATGAGAGGCTTTACTTGGGAAATGGAAGAGAAAATGAAAAAGAAAATGTAATTGAGAGATATTTAGGAGGCTGAACTGACAGGACTTGAAAACTAATACAACATGTGTGAGAGGGAGGTCAACTTGAACAATTGTCTTAGAGATGGTGGTGTTATTATGGGAAATGATATTAACATTTTTTGGACTCCAAAAATTTCAAGAACTTTACTGAGTTATTTTCATATGTTCAATTATTTATATCTCACAAAACAATGTGATATAAAAAGCAGGTAGTTTTGTTCCTATTTTATATGGAGCTCAGGAATGGTGAGACTGGCTAGTTGCACAATAGAGTCAGGACTGGAACCTGAGTCTTCTCAAAAGTCAATATGTCCACACATTTCTACCATCTTCAGGTGGCATTAATGAAATTCCCTTTTACAACTCTGACATAGATTTTAAATCAGAGTAAATCATAAATTTGATTAAGAGGGTTACAACAAATTAAAAATGTTCATTTTGAGTGAAACCATTCTTTTTTCTAAAAGTATTTATTAATTCTGGTTAAATGCCTGGACAAATATTTTTGCTGCCAAACAACAACAAAACAGAAAATCAACTTAAACTGCTGATAACTGCTTTGTAGTAAAAAGGTTGACATCTTTTTGTTAAGGAAAAATTTTTGCCATAGAGCCTGCTAGAGATGAAGCCTAATACATGAGTAGGATGACATAGGTTTTCAAATAACTAATTATTTGATTTCAACTCAATTTTTTAATATTACTGATTCAAAATATTTTGGGAAATTATTATCAAAGAAAAATGTTTCTGAAGTTAGCTGAGCAAAAGTTTCTTTTTTTCCTAATAAGCACAGTGGACTTTTCTTACATAATGAAAGGTTACTAGATGAGGGGTGTTTGTGTGAGGGAGGGCTGTGCTTTTTCATACTGAGGTCACTTAGTAGTAGTTGCTTTCAAATTTCTATTTCTCAGTTAGGTCATCTTATTTTAGTATGGTGGATGCTGCATTTCCTAGCATCTACTTCTGCTTTTGTGGTGATTTGGGAAAGTATTTATTTGCATGAGCTACTTGCACCTGGTCTGAAATCCATAAAAGAGTAGAGGGTAGGGGTGGGGTGGGGGGCTGGCATGGCCTTCAGCATTGTCTTTTTTCTTTTTTTCTTATTTTATTTTATTTTTACATTTTTCATATGAAACATTTTCCTGCAAGGATCTTCTATATAGAGTTGGAGGATGCTTTTGATATGTAGATCAAGCAAAATGGTAAATACATAGCCCTCTCTTTTCAAACATTCCCTTATTCTACATCTGCTTGTCCTGTCACTTTCTTTGATTTCCATGAGGCCTGCCCTTGGGTTTGTACTGTAACTTGGTATCTTTCCATTGTCCCTTACCACAAAAATGCTTTTTAAGAAACTACATTCAGAATTTAATCCATCAAGCTTTAGCTCCTCTTTCTCCTCTTTCTGTCTCAAGCTTTAGTGACTAAGTCTTTGCTTTGATTTTCCTTCTCTGACTTTGAGGGTTCTCACTTTCCCTTTAATTGCTACAATCTGGTGTCCCCTTTTGCCTGGGAGTAAACAAAAACAGAAACAATTGGTGAAGAGACACATGGGCTCACGAGCTCACGTGCCTGACTAGCTGATGGATGGGAAGATCTGACTCTCAGGAATGAGGCCTTTTTTTCATTCCATGCAGACTCATTTTTGGGATGGGCCCTATGCCAGGCATAGTGGTAAGTGCCTCACATTCATAGAGTCCTCCAACCAACTTGCAAGGTAGGCCTTGTTACCATCTCCATTGTTTCAGTTGAAGGAATCAAATCCAAAAAAGGTGAAGTATCTTTCTCAGGGTCATTCACCTAGTAAGTGATAGGAGTGGTTGATAGACCCAAGTTTTTCTGACTTCAGTACCTGAATTTAAATAACTAATTTATATATTTTTCATCGGAAAGCTTCCCAGTGCCACTGAAAAATAGTTCCCTAGATTGGAGGGGTAAGTTATCATTATATTATTTCCTGAGTTCTAATACTCCAGAGAGTGTATTTCCTCTGATGCCTATGCACTTGTTAACAATCTTCTAAAAATAGGGAAAACAGAAGAGTTGCCAAGGTCACTCATTAAAAGAAAAGAAATATATATTTTATTGCAAAAAGTTAAAACTTGAGCTGAAGGACAAGTATTGGGTAATGTTGGCTCTGATTCTCTATTGGCATGTCTTATTTATTTTCTTATAATAGCAAACAGTATAGAGAAATGATCACTAGGTGTGTTCTGTATTATTATGTGTTAGTTTGGCTAATATACAATTTTTCAAAATACAAATACTATTTTGAATACATATGGAAGTATCTTGGCAGACCAGCAATACAAATTCTTTGAACTATACATTAAGAATATATAATTTTATTCATTTTTCAAGGCAAGAGAGAAAAATGCTACATGAAAACTTTAAAATGAGAAAAACATCATTAAAATTATTAAAATTTCTGTATTAGAGATTCATGGCTTCCAGTCAAGATGGCAAACATAGGTAAACACAGTACTCACATCTTCCCACAAACACATCAAAACTACAACTAAACCACAGAACAACTATCATTCAGAACCACCTGACATCTATCTGAATGGAAGTCCTACAACTAAGGATTTAAAGAAGAAGTCACATGAGACTGGTAGGAAGGGTGGAGACACAGAATGGGCTGGTCCCACACCCATGTGCGTCAGATAATTGTGAGGGATATCTTGGCTGTGGAGTAACCCCTGATAAGCAAGGGGTCCCAGCCCCACACCAGGCCCCCAGCCCAGGGTTTCAGTGTCAGGAAGAGAAGTCCTCATACTCCATAACTTCTGGCTATAAAAACCAGTGGGGACTGAGGCTCAGTGAGATGGAGGGCTGCTTGGAGTCCCGGGCAGTTCCTATTAAATGGCTCACTCATGGATTTACTCAGACTTACTGGCTCTGAGCTCTAGCACTGGGGAAGCAACTTGAAAGGCACCAGGGACATACAGGGAGGAACTGAATTGTCTGGTATCAGGGCGAGAGCTGGAGGGGCAGCTTTCTGCAGACATCATAATTAAAATGCAAAATGTTAAAAACAAAGACAGAATCTTAAAGGCAGCAAGAGAAAGCAGTTAGTTTCCTACATGGGAGCTCCCAAAAGACTGTCAGCTGATTTCTCAACAGAAACTTTGCAGGCCATAAGAGATTGGCAAGAAATATTCAAAGTGATGAAAAACAGGGACCTATAACTAAGATTACTCTACTCAGCAAGGCTATCATTTAGAATCAAAGGACATATAAAGAACTCCCCAGACAAGAAAAAGCTAAAGGAGTTCATTGCCACCAAACCAATATTACATGAAATGTTAAGGGGTCTTCTTTAAGAAGAAGAAAAAAAGATAAAAAATATGAACAATAAAATGGCAATAAATACATATCTATCAACAATTGAATCTAAAAAAACAACATAAATGAACAAGCAAAACAGGAACAGACTCATAGATACAGAGAACATTTTTATGGTTGTTAGACGGGAAGGGGATTGAGAGGATGGGTGAAAAAGGTGAAAGGATTAAGAAGTACAAACTGGTTGTTACAGAATAGTCATGGAGCTATAAAGTACAGCATAGGGAATATAGTCAATATAATCTAATAACTATGAATGGTGTCAAATGGGTACAAGATTTATTGGGATGATCACTTAGTAAGTTATGTGATGTCTAATCACCGGGTACTCTCACCTGAAACTAATATAATATTGTATGTCAACTGTAATTGAAAAATAAAAAAAATATTTAAATAAACATTTAAAAAAAGACTGGGAACAAGAAAAAATTAAAGATTCATTAGACACAAAACATTTTCAAATGTGACTTTATTTTATCCAAATTGTATTCAAATGTTAAATTTTGAAATATTAGCCAGGACTCTAATAATTTATAAAAATCATTTACCAGGGGTCATTTCTTAAAAGGTAAATATGATGATTTGGTGATCTTAATGAATAAAGTGGATCACCCCACAATGCATTCATCCACAGTCATTGACAATTACAAAGATTCAATTAAAGCATTATACACTACACCTCTATTAGAAAGCACTGGTTTATGCTTTTTTGGAAAAAGAATAATAAATAAATTTAAATAAATAAATTTAAATAAATGTATTTAACTTAAATTTAAATAAATTAAATGAAAAATAAATAATAGTGATTTCTGTTCCATAGGAGTTCACCTTCTAGTAGCAAACATATCTAGTTGCATCCCATAAATATTATAAACATAACATATTATTAGATATGCATGGATTCTATTGCCAGAGAACAGAGAGTGAGAAGAAAGTAATTATAGCTTAAGGAATACAGGTTTCCTGGAAGAGATGGGATTTTACTGGGTCTTGAAAAATGGACAGAGTTTTGAGAGGTAGGCATGACTCTGAAGACAGATATTGGTTACTTTAAGGCCAAGTCAAATTCCTATTTGTGCCTTTTTTTTTTCTTTGAAAAACAAAACAGATAACATTTCTTGGAACAGGTAAGTGTTTGTATCTTGACATAAAAATTTTAAATGCTGGGTATTCTTTGTTTAAATGCCAGAAGTAAGATAATTTTCTTTCTCATTATGGGAAATAAATAAGGCTAAAAGCTGAAAAATTATAAAAGCCACTTGATTAAATGAGGCAAGCAAATAAATGCTTTCTAAAAGTCTCAACTCAGTACACTCTTTCCCTGAGGTTAGTTGGAACTAGTCCACAGTCACAATTTCCCCATCATATGGGTGGGCCAGTCAATGTGGTGCAGGCAATAAAATGTGTAATCAACTTTCAGATGTTTTTAGACATTCCAAGATCACTTTGATCATGACTAACAAGAAAACTGCTGTTTTAGTTGATAATCTATAAATCCTCAGGGGGAAGTTTAGTCCAATACCCAATAGAATATTTCACATTTTATTTTAGAAATGTAGAATAACACAATCTAGAAATATATTTATCCTTAAAACTTAGTCAATTTTCCATTATATAATCTTGGTTCAATGTTAACGTTTTAAATTGTCATTTCCCACAAGTCCAGGGACCTCAATAATTGAGATAAAGTTGATTTCGAAAGCATGTACCCTTTAGATTATGTTTAATCTGGGTAAAATGTGCAGTGATAACTTTTAGAACAGCTTTCAAAACTGCTTTTAGCAGTGCAACCCGTGACATCCCTGTCCCTCTTCATGTAGCAGAATTTTGCTCAGTACCAGGAAAAATAATTATGATGGCAGAGAAGAGACCAGAGTAAAAGTATTCTCAGCTGAGTGCTTTTTTAGAGATGGAAGATGTTCTTAAATATGTATTTGTTCTCTGCCATAGGCATAGTTAACGTGAGTAGTTAGTAGGACACCAATAGCAGCATCCATCCAAGAAAGCGACATATAAGAGCTTGTTCAGAGTAGGAAATGACGTAGAGAGGAAAATTTCAGAGATGACAGCTGTTTAAATCTAATCAAAACCTCTTCTATACCAGGAGACATTTAGTCTTCCATCGGCTCTAATATGTATCTTAGAAATCTATACAGTTTTAGAAGGTTGCTAAAGCAACACTTGAGAGCAATACAAAGATAAGACATGGTGACATCACTCGTAATGAATTAATATGGAGGGGGATAGGTGAAAGGCTGTTGTCTGGGACGCCGTCTGAGACAGGTATCTTAAATAACGATAAATCTAAAACCTATGTCTTTTGAACTTATGCTACCATGTGATTTTTATTTTTAGCACACAGTATTGAAATGTCCCTTCCCAAAGTAACAGCATGTACACACACAAACACACCCATACCCAGCTGAAACCAGTAATATCCACACAGGCCTCGCTACTCAGAGCATGGTCTGCAGGCAAGCAGCATGTGGGAGCTTGTTAGAAACTCAGATTCTGCAGCGCCACCCCAGACTTACTGACTCGGAATCTGCATTTTAACAAGATCCCTGGATGATTCTCATGCACCTAAGTTTGACAGGCACTGATTTAAATACAAGTTGCACGTGGTGATTGCAGCAGGGGGTTGGGGGGGCAGCGCGGCAGGAGGGGGTTGAATGTGGAAGAGGGCATAGAGGGGATAAATGGTGATGGAAAAAATAATAATAAAATAAAGTACAATTTGCACAGTCTCTCATCCTTAAAACCCATGCATCTGAATTTTCAAACCATTGCAAATTTCCCGTGTCTAAGGCAGTATAGTTTAGTGAGTGGTAAGAGCAAATGTTTCCAGAGATTCCCCGTGCAAATGGCCTGGAGCCCACTTCCAGGCCAAGCTGGGCCTCTTTCCTGGGTCATTCTTCCTAAAGGTGAGGCCGTCTGGGGTGGAGAGCAGGTGAGAGATGGAGACTAGACACGCAGAATGGAGCTGGGGGTGGGAAGGGGGTAGGGCTGGTCCCAAGTTCAAGCCTCCATTTGTAGTCTTGCCCAGGCCTTGCATATATTAGGGTGCATGGCAATTATTAAAAATCAATCTGTGGCTATAAAGTTGATGATTTTATGCATTAGAGTGTCTAGTCTTGAAAAAAATAATGCTTGCGATTCTTTCCACCCCCCTTTCTGCAGCCCTGGTTGACGGGATAAAAGGTGTGAGTCCAGATGCCATGCCCTTCCCTTTCATCTATTTTCTCTGTTTCCATTCACACTACGGCTGGTGTGGCACTGCTGAGAGCAATGTTTCCTTAGAGACTCACATCGCCTCTCGGGCTTCCAGGCTCTGTGCCAGCGGAGTCTGACAGCGACACAGAGGGCAGGCTCCTTTCCTAGATATACAAGCACGGCTCCGACGGCCGTCAGTGGGAGTTCTACAGTCACACTGAGAGCAGAGTACAGTCCAGAATTGGAAATTTGTCTACCAGGTAAGACACCATAAGTGGCCTGGTTACAGAGGAGTCACATTCCACAGTTAAATAGCAGATGCATTGAGAATTTAGAGGACAGTTTGTTCTCTCAGGTTCTAGAAGGAGAAGCAGGTGAAAATAAGTCAACCGAGGGCCAATCATCATAGGAATTTTTTAAATTCCTTAAGGAAATTATGCAGTAAGCTACCCATTTATTAAGAGGTCTTTTCAATTGGCCATTTCACCTAGTTGGACGATTCTGCAAATAAAGAAAAATTATCTGAACACCACAACACTTTCCTTATACCTTATTTTCTTTATCTGCCCCTCTTAATTCAACCCTTCCCCCAGGTCTCAGTTTGAATGAGAAGCCATCATAGATTAGCTTAAGTGCCCTTTTTTTTTTTTTTTTTTTTTAATCCTCACCTGAGGATATTTTTTCCCATTGTTTTTGCTGAGAGAGTGGAAGGGAGGGAGGGAGAAAGAGAGAGCGAGACATAGATGTGAGAGAGGGACATCGATTGGCTGCCTCCCGCACGTGCCCCCACCGGGGCCTGGGATCAAGCCTGCAACCAAGGTAGGCGCCCTTGGCTGGAATCGAACCTGGGACCCTTCAGTCCACTGGCCGATGCTCTAACCACTGAGCCAAACCGGCCAGGGCAGATGCCCTCTTTTAAATGTGCTTAGGGGCATCCTGCATTTCTTCTTCATAACACCTATCCATCCTAATTAAATATCTGGGTAATCATGCGTTGTATGTTCGTCTCTCCAGGTAGACCTTAAGCTTCATGAAGACAAGGGTCATGTCTGTCTAATTATGTGCCTGAAACACACCGGCCACTCAATAAATACTTGTTGGGTGAATTCACATTCAGTAGCCTAAATAGAAACTCCAAACGTCTTATAATAAAGCACGTCCACCAGGATTTACAGGAATTTACTGGATCCTCACCAAAACCAATTTACGATTTAGACAAAATCAAGTGGATTTGTTTGTTTGTTTTCTTAAAACCACAACAGACTCAAGTAGTAAACTAGAAGGGGGGAGGGGTGAAGAAGGGTTGAAAAAGACCAACTTGATTGACAGCTTCGCAGAGGGAGAAGATGGAACACTACAGATGAAAGAGCGAAAAGACAGAGCAGTGTGTACACGGATAAGGACTGCAGAAGGTGCCTTTTGCAAAACTTCAGAATCCCACAATTAATGTGGGTAATTATAAATCTCAGGTAAAAAATATAGGTAAAATTATATTCCACATAGGCTGCTTAGGAGGGCAAGAAAGTACATATTTTGGAGAGTTTTTGCGTAAATTATCTAAAAGCAAGTTTGTAGCATAATAAAAATAATAGTATCCATTGTAATACATTTTAAAGTATATAAAGCATTTGATTTTCATAAAATACAGAAGAAGGCAAGCTGTAGTTGTCAGGAAAATTTGCTTACGTGGAGCACCTTATTCTAGGGTGAAGATGATGAATTAGGCGCTATGGCAGTTTTCTCACTTACTAGTGGAAGAGTACTTAGGCTGATTTTTTCAGAGAGTCATTGGAAAGAGATTTGATTATGATTTCAAAAAGTTTTAAAACCCAATATTCTTTTCAATAATAATTTACAGAGAGTTGGACATTATATTTAAATTAAGTTACCTAAATCTTACAATGGTGGTGCATAAATAATATAGATCTTATAAATATGCAGCAGATGCAAATTTTATTATTTATAATATTTTAAAAGTAGATGTGTCTTGGACATTAACTTATAATTTTACATTAGTTATGCTGCTGTATTTTGACAGTGCTCTTTATAGAATGCTGAATTTTACAAAAAACACACACACTCACATAGATTCTCAAAATCATGCTTACTTTAAGGTATATGAGGAATGCAAGAATGTATTTTACATTTTCAAACATTGCTACTATCCAGAATTGCATTTGAAATTGCAGTTTTAAGTGCAGAATTGCATGTAAAAAAGACAAAGTATCTTAGAGATGATAAGAAGAACTTGTTGCCTTAGCCAGTTTAGCATCCTGGTTAGAGCGTCAGCCCTCGGACTGAAGGGTCCTGGGTTTGATTCCAGCCAAGGGCATGTACCTCCAGTTACAGTCTTGATCCCTGGCCCCGGCTGGAGTGGGTGCAGGAGGCAACCAGTTGATGTGTCTCTCTCACATTGATGTTTCTCTCTCTCTCTCCCCTCCTTCCACTCTCTCTAAGAAACAATGGAAAAAAATATCCTTGGGGGAGGGTTAATAAAAAAAGAGAAAGAAAATACAGAAGATATCAATTTTTAAAGGAAAATGCTACTTCTATACTCAGACACTTCCTGTGTGATTTCAAGGCACTTACGGTCTTTGTATAATGTACCTTTGTATGTCCTCTACCCGGAATAGTCTTCACGAGAACTCTGTATACTTGGCAAGCTCTACTAATTCTTAAAGATTTAGTTTACTCATCTATCTCTGAAGAATTTTTTTCTTTTCCTACAATTCCATGCAGAGTTCATTAGGAATCACTTTCTTCTCTGTGTCATTGCTGTGCCTTGATCAACCCTTTCTCATTGTCTGAGTCACACAGTATTTACTTTATTTCTTTACATTTCTCCACTAGGATATCCTTGTGGGAAGGGACAATGTCAGATTCATTTTTTATTGTGTTCGCAGCATCAAGTTCAGTGCATGCTGCAGCATAGTGACTCAATAAATACATATAAAATAAATAAACGTGACCTAAACATCACACATATTAGATCAGTTCCAGTCTAAAGTTCTACCCAGATAAATATAATAAATAAATTAAATGAGTTTAGGCAGAGACATATATTTATGGGTGTCCTAGGACTATAGAACAGAGAGGAGAAAATGATAATGCAATACTATGCTTCATAGACTAAAATAAAAGTAGTTCCTTAAGTTGTCTCAATTATCTGCGCCCTCAGAAAATTTTTAGATTTTGGAGACTTAATGTATGTTCTTTTTCAATCACTCCCTGGTAAGCAAGGCAATCAACTGAGAAATTTCTTGAATCTGTGCCTAGTTAGGGAAACTCATGAGAATCGAAAGAATCTCATTCAAAAACTGTTTGGTACCATTCATGGAATGCATATTCTAATCAGTACATGCTGTATTTTTTTAAAAACGGCACAGATTATTTCAGAAGGAAGCACATCAACATTATTATAGTGAAGCTAGAGTGGAATTATGGATTTCTCTGCTGGAATTTTTTTTTGCTTTTCTGAGGGTTGCACATATACATGCAGATTTTAAGATACCCCTGAATTATGAGAACATGAGAAAAATATTTTTATTATAAACCTGGGATATAGTTTACCTTACTATATCATATATTTTAGAAATCTGAGATATATGTTAAAAAATGAAGTTATTCTTTCATTTGTTTATGTGACAAATATTTCTTTGAGTATTAGTTATAAGGCATTCTGTGGGTTTTATGGGAAATACAAAGATTTCCTACATATGAACAATTTAGAAATGCAAATAACAAACTAAAATGGTTAGTAAAAAGAAAAAAGACAGCATGCAGTAGTTTCTTTTTTGACAGTTTTTAAGATATTTTATAACCTGTAGTCACCATTCAGGGAAGTAGGCTATCAGTGCGCAGTGACTCTTCTAGCCCTGTGAACATGAGAACCTGAATAAAAAATGGACATCCTTTCTTCTCCATCAAAAATCAATACTATATTAAACAACACTTAGTCACCATATTTATTTATCATACTTGAAAAAATCTATAAATCATATGCAGGAAATGCTATGGAAATAAGGAGCCAATTTTTTTAAATTGAGGTATAATTGATAGACAAGATTATATTAATTTCAGGTGCACAACATAATGATTCAATATTTGTATATACTGCGAAATGATCGCCACAATAAGTCTAGAGAACATCCATCACCATCCATCGATACGGATTGTTTTTTCATGTGATGAGAACTTTCAAGACTTATTCTCTTAGCAACTTTCAAATATGCAATATAGTCTTATTAACTAGCCACCACGCTGTACATTACATCCCCATGACTTATTTATTTTATAACTGGAAGTTCGTACCTTTAGTCTAGGAGCCAATTCTTAAGATACTCTCTTCTGTTGTCATGCTTCTAAACTTGCCTTTAACAATTAACGTGGCCAGCAAATGCCTGGACTCTACAAATAGAACATTTAACAGCAAGAGCAAATGGCCAGATGCTCACTACCCAATCAATCAGGCCTAACTTAACAAAACGACCAAAGTACAGCAGTTAGTCTGGAAGAATTGGACCAGTATACTATTACCTAATGACACGGGTGTAATTTTACCAGCAATACCTGAAGAACGTTTAAGCAGGCTGTATTCCCTTTTTTCTCCTGTACTCTATCACAGTTAAGTAATACCTGTCTGGTAGGATTCAAAATTATTTACAGTGAGAATGTATGCAGTGGGGAATGAGGGTGGGTTAGGGAAGCACAATCCTGTTGTTTTCAACCCAGTTGATCAGAATTTGGTGAATAACTAGGGTGACCATATAATTGATTGTTGAAAGTCATTGCTTTTCAAGTGAAGGTTGTGGGGGTGGGGTAATTATGGCAGACAATTGATGTAAACTGGAACTATTCCAAGCAAACTGAGATGTATGATTAATCTATGAACAATTAGCCATAACTAGACAGTTTTAAATTAGTTAAGACAGATCAGTGAAGTTAGATGTTATACAAGCTGTGTAAGGGAAAAATTTTTAATGTTTGGATAACATAGTTGATTATCTAGTTTTTTAAAATGATGTCATTGACTCAAAACAACTTACTCCACTGAATCGTCTATGGTTTCAATGACATGTATGTACCTACTTTTCCCCCCAAAGAATAGTTAAGGATTCTTCACTCTTATTTTTCTAAAAGCTCTTGTCATCTAAAACTCATATAACAATACAAATTCCTGGGCAACCAAAACCCTCTAATGATTAATAAGCAAGACGTTTCCATGCCTCTGGGACAGACTGGCGAATCTCAGAGGGAAGGGAGGTGGGGTTTGGGAAGAGATTAACCAAAGAATTTATATGCCCTTATGCATTGTCCATGGACACAGACAATAGGCTGGTGAAGGCCTGGGGTGGGGAGGGAATAAGGGGGGAGGGGGGAAATCTGTAATACTCTCAACAATAAAGACAAAAATATAAGCAAGACGCATAACGCTTGAAGCCAAACAAAGAGACCAATAGGACTTAAGGAACCTGGGATATTGTTTTGACTCTAATGCTACTACCAGGTAGGACTTACCTTCACTCTGATTTAAGTTTTTAATTGCTACAAAAGTGATAGTAACACTTCGTAATTTCCTAGAAGTGTTAGTAACACTTCTATAGAAGTGATAGTAACACTTCTTAATTTCCTAGGTAGGGCTTATGGAAATACTTTAAACACTTAAAATGTTTAAGTTTAAATATTTTATTTTCAGAACCTTTAGAGTGATAAAAAAGATAAGAGAGGAGGCGTAAAGAGCCTGAGAACACATAGAATTAAACAGTGTTTGAAATACTACAAAGAGAAATATGTTTAAATAAAATGGAAGAAAGATAGATATTCCTGACTAGAAAACTTTCAGCTGTTGGTGATCTGCTAACATTTTCAGAAAGCCTTCCTGAATCTTGTAATTCACTCTGACACTTAATTGTTATTGTTCATCTGTGTTCCCTGCTAGACTATATGCCTTGTGAGACCCAAGTATGTTTTATCTATTATTAAACTGCACAGTGTCTACCCAAAGTAGATACTCAATATTTTTTTACCAAATTTATTAATGTTGATGACAAATTTAGAGAAACAGAATAAGACATCTCTATTTGAATATTAATACTCTGCATTAGGTCTTTTCCAGATTCTATTTGCCTTTGAATTTTATGCTTGAGCTTTTTCAAAGATCCCTTTTCCACTAAGACCTGGAAAAGGAATCTTATAAGAACTACTGAAGGCTCTGTGAGTTTTCACCATAGAATATTCCTTCCTCTACTGTGACACAGGAAGAACTGGTTTGGAAATTGAAGGTGGCTCTGTGCAAATAATCTATTTACTTTCGGAGGTGTCAGCTCAGTTGGTGAGAGGACAGCACTAATAAGGGTTTTATTAGCTTTACCCGGAGAAAACTGCCCCAGAGTCACAGATTGCACCTCCAAGCTCAGTGAGTTCTCTTGGGTCGTAAAGAGAGTGCAGATTACTCAGTACAAACTATTAACAGTTTGGAAAACAAGCAGCTGATGGTAGATCTAATACACAAAAGACAGCACATTATTACTTTGCAGAGTTATAAGACAAATTGAACCCATCAAACAAGTGTACACTTAAGTATACTCTTGTCATCTGTCCCCTTTAGATCACAGCTCTAAAATGAGCATATTAATGAAGGAAATGTTAAATCCAAATTTTTAGATGGTCCTGGCTGGGTAGCTCAGTTAGAGAGTCATTCTGATACGTCAAGGTTGAGGGTTTGATTCTCCATCTGGGCACATACAAGAATTAACAAATGAATTCATAAATAAATGGAAGAACAAATCTCTCTCTCTTCCTCTCTCTCTCTCTAAAAATCAATAAATAAAAATTAAAAATAAACCCCACAAATTCTTAGAATACTGTATATCCAAGTCAGTATTGGAATCTCTGCTTGGGAGGGAGAAAATCTGGCCATGTAGTATTGGTAATCGATTGTCAAAAGGGCAAAAATCAATCTGAAAATCATCAGTAGTGATCACATTAGGCACTTACAGGGTGATAGATTCTGAAAATATTTATGTATTGAAATAATGGTTTTCTTTGCAAGAATGTGCTTTCCCCCCAAACAAACAGCATTTCACTGTATGTGAACCTCTGTTTTTCTAATAAACATTGATTCATGGCTCACTACCTAAATTAATGTCAGAGAAAGAAAGTAATTCAGAAATATTTTTGATACACTCTGTGAAATTCAGTGTGAGACATCTGATTAGAATGTGGTAAACCAGTGGAATGCACTAAAAAAAAATGCACTGCAAGAAAAGGTAAAGGTGACAGTGACATGCAACAGCCATTTACAAGCCATTTGGGAGCCATGAAATGATACTTATTAAGAGCCCTTCCATACATGGCAATGTTCTAGTGTCATAGACATTGCATGTCTTGTGTTCAATCCATTTTTTAAATGAATGTGTTCCCTAGAAAGGTTGATAAAAGAAACCAATTACTACTTTGACTGAGTCCTCAGATAAAAACAGAATCCAGATCTTAGAAGGGGAAGACCTGCACAGGTTAAAACCCAAACAAACTTTATACTAAATGCTTTTGTGGAATAGTTCAGAGTTTACTTCTCTCATTTCCACTGGCATGCTCTTTTGGGAACAGGTGCAACAAATATCCATCCCTGCCTTCTCTAACATGTAACTAATAGGCATGCAATAAAGCAGGTTGCATATCAGAATCAAGCATTTAAAACAGACAATGATTATGTATCCAAACAATAAGACATAATACATGATATATGGTAAAACCACATGGCAGTGAGCCTATCAAGAACAGATAGGCCTTTTGACTTGTCATTCTTTCTATTTTTTATGCTTTATAAATAACATGTCCTCATAACAGTGAAATAAGGACACATATACACACTACACACAGGCACACAGGCACACACACACGCACACAAACAACTCCCAGTTGACTCTGTTCCTCCTGGAGGAGAAGGGAGAGTTGGAGACCTAAGGGCTTGATGGGATGGAGTTGAAGTGCTACCCTCTTAAGATATTTTAACCATGAAGGAATTCCTTTAGTAGATTAGATTTACCAAATCTCAGGCTGTGCTATAAAACAAAACTGGTTCATACTGGAGCCTTGAATTGTGGTCTCTCCCTGGTAAAAACTGCATGTCTCTCAGAACATTTTTAAAATCACTTAGGGTTTGGAGTAAAATGTTTCAGAATGCTGCTCTTTAATATCTGTTGCTGAAGAAGATTCAGAGGGTAAGATACCTAGAGATTTCTCAGAAAATGTTGTGGTAGATAGCATAATGAAAATATCATTTGCCAGCTTTGGTTGAAAGCCAAACATCTGGCACACAGAATCTAATTCTAAAAACAATGTTTAGCCCTGGCCAGTATGACTCAGTTGGTTGGAGCGTCAGTCATCCTGTGCACCAAGGGGTCATGGGTTCAATTCCCAGTCAGGGCACAGACCCACGTTGTGGGTTTGATCCCGAGTCATGCAGGAGGAGGCAGCTGATCAATGCTTCACTCTCACATCAAAGTTTCTCTCTCTCTCTCTCTCTCCTTCCCTCTCCCTTCCTTTCTCTCAAGAATTAATGAAAAGAAGTTCCCTAGAGAGGATTAAAAAATAATAAAATAATAAAATAATAAAAAACAATGCTTAGAGGCCTGTTATAAAGGTGAGATTCAGGAAGATTAAAGACCTTGCCAAGATTACAGAGCTAGTTAGAAACAGCCAGGGATTGAATGTTGGTCCATTCAGATTCAGAATCTGAGCCAGACAGATCTAGATTTGAGTCCTGTCTCTCACTAGAAGTAAACATGGGCAGATTTCTTAACTTCAGTGAGGTAAACCTCCATATTTGTATCTAAGATGAAAATAATGCTTACCTGACAATATGGCCAAAGGTAAAATACTTGAGACAGGGTCTGTTCAAGTGCTGAGCACAGGGCGTCTTCCCTCTGTGGCCCTGCCTTCAATAAGCAGTAGGTCTGTCAAGGCCCTGAGCTGGCTGCTGCTAGAGACACGCTATCCGTGAGTCTCTCTCCTCCCACAAAATGTCGGAGGTGCAGTGGGAGAGAGAAGACAATAACTCATTATAGGATGCCTGTAGATATTTACCCCAATATGCAGAACACATAAAAAGGGGACACTCTGTTTGAAGGGCTGTGGGTGTGTGTAAAGAGGACACTGGTCCACCCACTCATCTTTCCCAGCTGCCTCTGGCACTCTGGGCTGACTCCTTTGAACCCGGGGCTCTGAAAACAGTCATTAGGCAAGATAACATCTGGTGGACATTTAAACATAAAACCCTGGTTTCTACTGTCGGTGCACAAATATCTGTAATAAAAGGCACAGGTATGATAACATAACATATACGTGCATTCGACAGAGGAAGATGACAGTTGCCTTTTCATGGAAGGGGAAAGAAGAGGGTCAGCGATGGTATCACAAGGAAGGGGGCCCTTCACGGAAATGGGTCGAATTTTAAGAGGCTGAGATCACCAGTGAAGAGGCAGGAGAGGAATGAAATGTATTTTAACCTAACCGTATCAGGAGGAAAGGTAGACTATGAAAGGGAAGGAAAGGAAAGGAAAGAATGCAAAGCATTTTGGAGACGTGTGAGCAGCCTGACCCCCCGGAGCTGGGAGTGCACGTGTACAGGAGGCGGGAGAGGTGGGCCTGGAAACCCGAGGCGGTGAAGGACCGTGTTAAGAACATGGGTTTTGCAGTCAGATGTGGGTTTGAGCTCCTGTTGAGACACTAGTTGTATGAACAGGGGCCATTGAGTTAACATCTATGAGCCTCAGGGTTGTCTTCTGGAAAATGGAAATAATAATTATAATAGAGCATGATAACATTTATTTAGCACTTATTCTGTGCCAGGCATGGTTCTAAGCATTTTAAAGGTGTTAACACAGCTGGCCTTCACAACCCTGGGAGGCAGATACAATCATTGCCACAGGTTTGCAGATGAGTAGACTGAGACCAGAGAGGTTAACAAAGCTGTCACGCAAGTCGCCTGTCACATAGTTGATAAGAGGGATTGGAATCCAGGCGTTCCGGTTGCGGAATCCCCCTCATTATGGACCTCATAGAGTGTGGTGAGAATTAAGTGAGATAACACCCATAATATGCCTAGTGATGGGGTTCAGGACATGCTATCCCAAAGGATGGCACCTTGGCATATGGAATATTTTAAGCCTGAGGAGTTTGAGAAAATGGCAGAACCAGGAAGGTCAGCGGCCTTCCATCCCAGGCCTCTCCTTTTCTCTGGACAGAGGCCATAAACCCCTGGTGTGAGAGGTGCTTTCCCTGTGCCCAGAGGAGAGAAGCATCCTTAGAGCCAAGAAGAATCCTACACACAGGCATTGTTAAATGTCCCTCCCCTCTAACCTCCCCCACTACAATTCCCTCTCTCTCCCTAACCTACCCTATTTCTACATGACTGCCTCTGTTCATCAGTCCCAGCAGAAATACAGTCAGGTCTGACTGTTCCTTTAGGTTTTCATTTCCTTATACGCAGTCTCCCATGTTGCGTACACTTTGTATTAAAATAAATGCATGCTTTTCTCCTGGGAATCTTCTTTTTCATTTTCTTTTTCAGACCCAGCCAGGAACCCTAAGAAGGTCCAGGAAAACTTTCTCGCCCCTCTAATAGCAAAGTGTCAGGCATGGACTGAGGATTTGATGGAGTAAATCTTTACATGGAAAAGCAGAGAAAAGTGGGGTAGAGAAAGAGGTTGATGCCAAGTCATCTGAAGGCTCCTGAATTCCACACTTAAGGGGTAATTTTGACATTTTCCAGTTGGCAAGTTTTAATTATATGTGGGATTGCAACAGGCTTGAGCTGTGATTTAAAAAGATTCATCTTGGAGGATATACCGATTTAAAAAGGGAGAGATGAGTAGAGACCAAGTAGACTTTTACTGTTATAGTCACTAAGTGGGCAGGGAAAAAGGTGGTGGCCATGGAGACAAAGAGGAGGAGACAGGTAAAAGCTATTGCAGACACTGAGATGAAAGGTGAAGCAAACGAGTGGTGACTCAGGGTTTCGAGGCTGGGTGACTGGGAGAATGCTGCTGATGCCATTAATAGAGATGCAGAAATCAGGGGCAGAAGCTGGGCCTCGAGGGGAAAAATGATGATTGCATTTTTTCACAGTTTGAGTCTGAGGTGATGACAAATCATTTAGGTGGAGAGACAGTCATTTAGGCAGTCAGCTTTGCAGAAATTCAGCTCCATGTAACAAATACACGATAATATCTATACTTTCTCAGAACATCCTCTTGATTGAAAATTTTGAGCACATACCTATTATCTATACAAATATATATACGTATGTATTTACTAAGTGTTTGCACATATTTTTGTATATTATAAAGAATAATCACATAGGAAATAATAAATAGAAATAGAAATTCTCATTTTTTCCTGCTCCCCAATGGGTGTTTTGAGTGCCCTCTGGAAGACATGTAGCCCACTGTGGAGATGACTAATATTTTAGATCCTTTCACAGCGCTGGGGAGGAGCTTAAATGCACTGTACTGAACAGAGTGACCTTCTGTTGCTGCTTCTCCTGTGAATGAAAACCACCTCTTCTCAGGGTCTCTTGATAGGGCTCATGGGAGAAAAAGGGCCAAGGACTTCCCTGTGCTACGAACTTACTCGTGCACACAAAGGCCCGTATGTAGGGTGTTCAGTGTAGAATTGTTGAGAAAGGTGGAAATAACCTTAAGGCCCATCAGAGGGCAAAGATAATACAAGTTATAATGATAGATTACAATGCATTATAATTTTATAGTTACAATTATAAAGTGTAATACAAATAATAAATTATAATACATCATTCTATGGATTAAAGAATTAAGGTAAATCTGCATGTGCATGTACATCTCCATGATGTATCTCTTAGGTAAAAAATTAAGTTGCAAGAGAGACAATGTCTTGAGGAATACCGCATGATTTTGAAACATTCTGAGTATGAATAAATTTATATTGTATGATATATTATATTTACACATATATGTATATATATTTGGCATGACATTGAATTTGAATTAGCCTCTATATCAACTACCAATTTATAGGACTTACAGAAAATGAAGGAATGTGTTAGATAACACCAAGGGAATGCAATCAATAAAATCCAAACTGACAAGATCTGTTTAAGACAGATGATCAAATTATTCAGTTTATTCAGCAAATTGCAATGATAAAAAAAAAAAAAGAGAGAGAGAGAGACAGAGAGAGAGGGAAGGGAAAGGAAGTATGATAAAAAAGATTTTTAAAAATTAAAAACTGGCCCAGCCTGTATTGCCCAGTGGTTGAGCGTCAACCCATGAACCAAGAGGTCACTGGTTTGATTCTTGGTCAGGGCACATGTCGGGGTGTGAGGCTTGACGCCCAGTATGGGATGTGCAAGAGGCAACTTGCACATATTTCCCTCCTGCTGACGTTTCTATCTCTCTATCCCTCTCCCTTCCTCTCTCTAAAAATCAATAGAAAAAAAATTCAAAACTGGCAAAACTATAGTATTTAAGGATGGCCACTTGAGTAATAAATTACCCTCTCCATATTTTATTATTTTTACAGTAATGTGTTCATAGGCTATTTGTATAATTAAGCATAATATTAAAAGAGACAAGACAAAAACATAGTACATACAGGGTGACTCGTTGGAATGAAAGTTCTAGGTGTATGTTAGAGTGAGAATGTTACTTATTAAGAAAGCTGAAGCTAGATCGCCTTTAGGAGGATATTGTGTTCAGAGATTCATAATTACAAAACTTTCATTAGGCAACCGGAGAAATGTAGGTTATTGAAGAAGGAGTGAAATGAATTAGCTTTTAAGTTTGTTTTCTCTGAGATTTCTCAACATTCTTGCCTTCTTTACTGTTGGACTCCCAAATAGCACAGACTATTTTTTTTTTATTTGCTGTCTCTGACCCTTGGGGCTAGATCCTCAGATAGTATAACAAAATGGGCATTAGTCATGTACAGGAAGGTTATTAACTACTGATATGAAAATCTCCTGGGTGATGACAGGAGTGTTCTGTTAGTCAAACCGATGCCAAAACATGACAAACTAATGTCAAAATATAATGAACATCCAGTTCTAGAGGATGATTAAACTCAAATGCTGTGGAGCCTAGTAATTATGGGGGAAGCTCATACTCTTTTGGTAGACTTTATTTTCCACACTTGCTTCAGGTCTTTTTTCCAGAATCACATTTTTTTTTTTTTTAATACATCTTTATTGATTTCAGAGAGGAAAGGAGAGGGAGAGAGAGAGATAGAAACATCAACGATGAGAGAGTCATTGATTGGCTGCCTCCTGCACGCCCCCGACTGGGGATCAAACCCGCAACCCGGGCATGTGCCCTGACCGGGAATCGAACCCTGATCACCTGGATCCTAGGTCGATGCTCAACCGCTGAGCCACGCCCGGCCGGGCCAGAATCACATCTTTATTTGGTTGCGTTGTGTAAGTCCATAGAAAATTTTGCTTACAGAACCACCATTATAAACAAGTGCCATTGTTTTATTAAGCTGATTGGCCATAGGGGTATTTGATTTGTGGGTAAGTACTTGCTAATCTGTTAGCGAGACTCTGCCCCAGTTCACTTTTTAGCAGCTCTTTTCATCATATTTTGTTGTTTGACATTTAGATGCCATTAGAGAGGATAGAAATTGTGCACTTTGGTGTTTTTCCTAATTCTTGTAACCAGTCGAGAACTCTAAACTGAAATGAAGAAAGAAAAAAACCCAGTGTGCATCTTTCCTTTTCCGCGACCAACAATTTCCATGCTATTTTGCAAATATAGGACAGCTGCTTTATTGAGCTAAAAAAACACTGCAAAATGTAATGATAGTACTTTGGACTCTATTCTGATCTCCCTTAAACTCCACACAGCTTGGATTTTTCTGTAATTTTAATGAAAATGTGGCATGGCACATCTCTCTCATTTAAATTATGCACTGTCAGTATTTTCCTTCTTTGCGACTGAAGCACTTCTTGGGAAACATGCCAGGTACAAGAGGGGAGGGTGAAAGCCCAAAATAGAAAAGAGAGATGGGGGGGTGGCGGGGGAGGAACCGGACTAAACAAACACACTCTTCACACAGCCATGTTTTTAAAGACTTGCAAACGGCGGGGAAATGGGGTACAGAAGTTCAAGTGGGATTAAGGTAGCTTTAGCAAGCCTAAATGCAGCTAAACATAGGTCAAAACAGGGCTATAACTCGAACCTTAAAAACCTGCTGATCTGTTAAAAACTAACACAGGTTTCATTCACGAAACTACATCTTATTACTACTTAGCTACTTAGGACTTGATAATCATTTGTAAAAGTCAGTAGTGTTTCTTGATACCAGGTAACAATTTCTCAATTAACAAAGCCTTCTGCCTTCACCTGCCGTGCTCCTCTTTTGTTTTCCAAGCAAATATCAATCATCTACTTATTTAACAAGTGTTTGTTAAAAGCCTGAGTGAAGGACAAAACAGAGAGGGTCCCAATTTATTGTCATCTCTGTCAGAATTCACATATACACAGAAATAAAATTCTCTTGGGGAGAGGTGGTTTTAAAAATATATATATATAGGCCCCTTATTTCTATCAGTGAGAAACAGACATACAGACTTGGTACCATTTTATAAATCACTCTTTACATTTAACCCTCACTTTAGCCTGGCATGATAAATATGGTTCTCGACCTATTTTCCTGATTAGGGAGGAGTTTTAGAAAGGTGAAGGAAATTGGTGGCCATCACTGCAGATCTACAACATTAACTTGCGTCTTCTGACTGGGAATTAGTGCTTTTCTGAGTTTGGTGCAATGGTTAAGAACATGTGTCCTGGAATCCATAGGATTTAGGTTTGACCACAGATCTGCTCCTTAGCATGACCTTGGGCAAGATACTTAACCATTGAAAGCCTGTTTTCTTTAACATGGAGCTCATGACAGAATCTCCCTCAGAGGGCTGTGGGAAAAAGTCAATCATATAAGACTGGTGCTTAGCACAAAGTCCAGACCCAGAAAGGGTTACCTAGAATAGATTAACCCATCCTTCAAACAGGATCAGAAATTCTCTGTCAGCTACTTATAAGAACTCTTTGAAACGAAGAAACTTCAGTTGGGTGGAGTAAGAGAACCAAGACGTCTGGGATTAACTCTTAGTGAATATGACTGGTCAGGGCTAATGCTGAGCATAGGGAGTGCCCAAGGACCTCATTTCAAAAACAATTTTTCCACATATTAAGAGATTCCTTTAGGATAGGTCAACAGGTGCTTTATTTTTATTATTATTATTACTCTTCACCTGAGGATATTTTTTCCATTACTTTTTCAGAGAGAGTGGGAGAGAGAGACACACAGAGAGAGAGAGAAACATCAATGTGAGAGAGACACATCCATTGGTTGCCTCCTGCATGCACCCTGAGAGCTGGGGATTGAGCCTATAACTGAGGTAAGTGCCCTTGGCCAGAATCGAACCCGGGACCCTTCATGGGCTGATGCTCTAACCACTGAGTCAAACCGACTAGGGCTCAACAGATGCTTTAAAGTGCAAATCTTCGGGGGTAGAAGGAGCAAAGTGATAGCGTTTCTCAGAGATCTCCCTGTTATAAATTCTTTTAGTCGAATACTATCATTTTTGAGATCTCCTGCACAGCTGGAAGGAAGGGGACTCTGGTGTAGGATTGCTCTAGAAAAGATAGAATCAGGTGGAAGGTGGGATGCCTGAGGTCAGGATGGTGGGAGCCTGAGGGCCCTGCATGCTTGGATGAGGAGAGGCAGGACATTCCAAGAGAGGGAAGAAGAGTCTGGAAAATGTGGGAGAGCTCCAAAATAAACTTCCTTTATTTTGCAATTTCAGTTGGAATTGATAACTGCCCAGTGTCAGTAAAAATGCTCTCCTTTGGCTTGCCTTTGGCACTGCTGTCATGGGGCTGAGCAGGGACACCTGGTCAGGGAAAACCCTGCAGTTCCAAGTGTCCAAGGGCGGACACTTGTCGAGTAGGACGAGTCAGAATCCCTGGGAGTGCAGAGCTTGTTTTCTTCCTGAAGCCTGCTTGCATTCATTACTTGAATTATACCTTTAAATATCTTCTCTGAAATATTTCAAGCTAGAAAGCCCAGGAATACCTCTTCCCCGTTACTACTTAAGGGGTTGGTTAGAATAAAACCTGAGGCTTATGGAAATGTCACTATGTAACACGTATCCTAAGAGCTATGCAAAGCCCCCAGGTAAGCCATCCTTCTCCGAGGATCAGAAATTCGGTTCTCTTTGGAGCCCATTAACTCTTCAATCCTCTTTCCCCGTCTACTGCCATCTGTCCTTGTGGCATTATGTTTTAACTGCAATTAAAATGGCCCTGTGCATGATTTTGTGCCCAATATTCTGGGAGAAGGAAGATGTGTCTTTTCTTTGTTTTGCCTCAGTAAACAGAAAGGATTTACAAAGTGTTAGGCCCCAGCACGTGGATGCGCTCAGCGGTGAGCATCTGCAGCTGAGGGAGATCTGTGGCCAAAGGCAGAGATCCCTGAACTGAGCCTAGAGTTCTGAGTTTGAATCCCAGCGGGGTCCCCTATTTGGACTGCAGTTTCCAAATCTATAAAATGATGGAGTCAAATTTTGTTGGTCTGCGGTTCTAATCCTCTCAGTTGGCAGGATCCAGTCATCCTTGATATAAAGGTGATTTTTAGCTCAGTTCTAAATTAGCAGCCATAGCCCCTGAGTTCTGATCTCGCTGCTGGCTCTGGGACATAACAGGCATTTGCTTTGAAATCCTCTTTTTTTTCAGCCTCCATGTAGAAGCAGAAATCTCAAAATACTAGTTTATCGATTCCTCCTATCATTCCCACATTTGGTTTCCTTTGCATTTGCCAGCCAGTGACTCACATCTAAATAGGTGGAGGTCACATGAAAAGAAAAAAGGCAGAACGTTAAGTTAGAGCTGAGCTGTAGATCAATGGTTGCAATTTTACCCCAAAGCAGGGCTGTGCTTTTGGAAGGACTAAGATTTATTGGTTTCAACCCATGAAGATGTAAAATGTGCTGTTATCGCTTCTCCCCAGAATGTGTACTGGCACCAGCCTGGGGAAGCTGCATGGAATATCAACTTCTTAGTTGCTTTGTCAGTCCTACCATCCATTTCGTGAGTCCAAAGTCCAGCACGTTGCTCATGCATAGATGCTATCTCGTTGGCATGAACCTTGAACTATTATGCACCATGAGTGATGTTGATATGACTGGTACTATGGCTTAGATATTGACATATTTAAATGAAGTGAAATCTCATGGTATTCTGAATTCTGAATTTAAACACAGTGTAAACTTTCATGTATGTATTCACTTAAGGTATAGTTATTCAGTTGGTGTAGTAAACTGTAAAATGATGGAGGCAGATTATGTGCTGGAAAGAATCTGGATGAATTAGATGCAGAAAGAATTTGTGTGAATTTTGTTGCTGCTGCTAAATTTACCTTGAGTGTGATACTTTTTCTGAGCTTCAACTTTCTCTTGGGAACAACAATATTTATCTCACAAGATCTTTGCAAGGCACATATAGATATGAAAAAATGTTTTATTAGTTTATTTACTTAATAATAATTACAGCTCCCATTTTAGAGTTGGCAAATGTATTTGTACATATAGAATAGCATTTTAATCTCATACTGTTGGCAGTGAGAATGGCATCAGGTGTTAAACTGATAGAGTCAGACCAGACCTCAGTTCAGCAACCTCAATACTTCAGTTCTGGTAAGAAAGAATTCATAGTCAAGACTCAAACTGTAAGAGAAAGTTTATTGAGAAAGTCACAGAGGTAGAAGAAGTTAGTGAAATAGGCTCAAGAAATAGAGCCTATAAGAAGAAATAGGCTCAAGAAACAAGTTACAGAGGCAAAGGAAGGGGCACTTGGAGCTTAGGAGAGAGAGGGCTAAAGGTAACACACCTGGAGGGGAAGTGGAGGGGGACAGGTAAGGCCAGGGCCTGTTCTTGAGAGGGAGATCTCATTGGGTCCTCTGTCTTGTGGGTATTTTTCTGGAGGTATCAGGGAAGAATCCCAATAGAATATTCATTAGCTTTCCAGGTGTGTCCTTTTTAGGGTCATGGTCTCTACTGATAGGTCAGCACCAGGGCATGGGGTCATTAGTTAGTGCAGCTGGTCCTGAGGTCAGCTGTGGTGTCATTTGTCTGGGCCTGCTGCTGAACATAACTGAGGCCTAAATGTGTTTGATTCGGGTCAGAAACTCATTGTCCTGGAGGCTTAATGCTTAAGGGCTATTCTCCAGCCTGTTTGTTCATTCCCCCTTTAAGGAAGGGGGGGGTGATCTAACCCTCATGACTAGCAACATGCCAGGGGAGGAATGGTCACAGAAGGGTCCAACCGCATTACCAACAGTTTGAAAGGTCAGTGAGTCTAAACCGCATGACCTGTGATATGTTAGGGAAAGAAAGGCAACCCTGGGGGTAAGGTCCTTGTTTTCCCAGTTTTGCCTGTTGCTAGGCACAAGGGGTTTTCCACCCTGGTAACCTTCTGTAACCTGGCCCAGCACCCTTGCTCTGATCATGTCTGTCTAGCTGCCTACTACAATACCACCTTGTAAGGCTGGAAAAGCATGTTAGCTACATTTAAGAGATAAGAAAATTAAGGTGCGGAGTACTTGGAACCAGTCATTTCTTCAAACTAAATCCTAGACCCAAAGGCCTTCCTCGGAGGCAGCTTATTTGCTAATCAAAAAAATGGACCTGATGAGTGGTTGAAAGGTCTGTCTCCCCTCATAAGCTTGGAGGGAGACATTTCTGACCAGTAAATATACAGCCACACCTCACTGGGGTTCCTGTTAATATACATGAATTTTGTTGCAGAACTCTAGTATCTCATAGTCCCTCAATAGCCATAACACATTGCTTTTCAGGAGGGAGGTGAGTGCATTTGCTACTTGAGGAATTCTCTGATATTGAGATGATCTGAGTACAATCAGCATAAACAAGAGTTTTCTAACCAGAACATCACGATTTTTCACACATCAATAAGTCATTCCTAGTGGATTGTGACCGGAGCCCTTAATAAAGTGATTTCTGAAACTATGAAAGTCTCTTAAGTCTAAGAAATAACTCTCTTCTTATATAATTCTTTAAGTTGTGCTACAGTCTTTTATTCTGCAATTAGAGATAAAGCTTGAAATGCAAACATCCATGAGAACGGTAGCAAATTGAGTTATATTTGTACTAAAGCAAGTGATACCAGATTCTTTCCTGAGGAAACATTTACTGGAAGGAAGATCAATGTGCAAACTCCTATAGGGGAGTTGGGAGGGATAGAAACCAGAAACTGTGATAAGAAGGTCTAGTGAAGAAAAGAATGATTGAAATTACAGATGAGATAACATTTTTACCCCTTAGATTGACTTAAGTTATTTGATAACGTCAAGAATTGGCTAATGTGGGGAGTTCTCTCATACTCTGCTGGTGGGAAGAGAAATTGATATGGTGACTGTAGAAGATGAATGAAAAGTATATTAAAATTAAATTTCATCTCAATATCTAACCAAAGGAACATCATGCATATGACCAAAGAGACACATGCTAGGATGTCCAATGCATCAGTCTTTATTATAGGAAAAGAGAAACAGTCTAAATGTCCAGCAAAGGAAGAATAATTTCACAGTCATATCATGATATATTAGGTAGTAACTGAAATGAATGAAGACAATATATATTGATATGGAAATGTAAAATATACTATAATCGGATACCAGGGGAACTGCCTTGCACTTCTCACTCCTCAAACCTTCAGAATGTTAAAACTAGGCAAAATAACCTTTGAACTAACCGCCTAGAGCATCATTGTATTTCTTACAACTATTTGCTATGACTACTGGACTGAAAATTAAAGACATTCTTTAGAATTAGCATCACCATGTTAGCTTATCTGCACCTATAAAAATTCCTTCCTTAGCTTCTTAACACCCATAGAAATTCCCTCCTTCTACTCATGTACTTAGCCCCTTGCGTTCTCAAAAATATCCTTGCTTTTACCTCCTAATGGGTACACTATTTGGGTTTCTGCCTGAATTAGTGCTTCTCTTTTGGATCTCAAATGCTTGTTGTCTCTCATTTTGGCCTTTTATTTTTAGGTTAACAGATAGTGCATATTGTGAAGTTAACGAAGAAATTACACTTCTCCCTTAAACCATACAAATGTTTATACCTGTTCATATATGTATGAGAATGTAGAGAATGTTTTGGAAGATATATACTCAAATTGATAAAAATGATGGCCTATAGATCTGAGACTGGGGGGTAGTTGATGAAGGATATTTTAGTACTATAATGCTGGAATATTTTATTGGAATGTTCTCATGCATTTAAAAAAAACAGAAATGCACCTTGCATGTGTTAATACCTAATTGACAGGTACTCTAAAAATCAAAAGTGAATCATTGGATGTGAGAGCTATAAGGGACTCAAAAGGTTTTAAACACAAGCCACCCCTCTCTTCTTAAGCATGGAGAATTTTCTGAAGGTCACATTGCTTATTAGTGCTTCAAATGGACTGCTATCCTTAATCTGACTTTTGCTCTAGCCCTCCCTCTGCAATTTGGAGCTCACTCTCAGGATACCAGTGCATCTTGCTAAGGTCCTTGCTGTGCAAATGTAAAGTGTTATTATTCTCATGAATGCGGGGTAAGGGGTCAGGACAGGGACAACTCTTGACTTCGAGGACAAAACACTGACTTCACCTGGTTCACATCTTACTTTGGGACTGGTGAGAAGAGTCTATTTTTTATCCTTTAAAAAAAATTTCAACTACAAGAGTAGAAACTACTCAGCAGTATGGGAGAATAGGCAAGAGAATGACTCTTAGATGTGCTCTTTATGGCTTTATACTTTAATAATATCAGCTGAAGCTCTACTAGCAACAAAATGAAAATGACTTTGCAAAGAAAATTTGTTAAATTTTGTTTAGTTAAACAACTAAAGAACATTTGATTGTAGTATAGCGCTAAGTGCATTCCGGTTAAGGAGATCTGGTTTATCCCAGCTTGCCCCATAAATGTTGTGTGAAAAATCTGAATACAGGTGTCCCTCATTTTATTGTGCTTTGGTTTATTGTGCTTAGAGGATTTTAAATTTTACAAATTGAATGCAAGACCCTCCACCAGCAAAAAGATTACAACTCACTTTATTGTGATACTTGCTTTATGTGGTGGTCTGGAACAGAACCTGCAATGTCCCTGAGGTATGCCTGTATAGCATGGGAAGAATGATACTTTCTTATTCAGGTTGCTGGTAAAAATAAACATAATAAAAATGTGTGACCAAAGCTGCCACACTGATAAAAGTGTACAATAAATTCTTGTTGAACTGAATTCTATTATACTGCGGGGGTTCAGAATGAGTCACTCTAGGATGTGGTATGCAGATTATTTTGAGCTAAAGGCAACTTTAGCTACAGGATCAAGAGAAACTTCTTCCCCTCCCTTAACTACCTAGAGGAACTTGAATTAGGGGCCTTGCCCATAATAAGAGGTTATCAGAGATAACCTCTGCTGATATACCTAGAGGCAAGGACAAACTTCTACATGTATTTACTAAGTATCTACTCTTCTTATCCTACAAAGCCCCTTTGAAGCCCCCAAGGTGCATTACCTCATCTCTAGCTCAGGATGTCTTATATACCCCCCGCCTTCCTACCTCTGAACCTCTCCTGCATGGAGGGTCTGTGATTTTCTCAAGTGTGTGGGGTGCCCATACAGGTAGATGTATTAAATTTGTTTATTTTTCTCTTGCTAATATGTCTCATGTCTATTTGATTATTAGACCGGCCAGAAGAGCCCTGAGGGTAGAGGAAAGTTTGTCCCTCCCTCATAATACTGTTGGTCAGTACTCTTATTTGAGACCTTTTGCAAATTAAAAACAAAGGAAGGTAGGATGTAGAGGGGATAACAGATGTAACATATTTTGGAGACCTGAGATAAAGAATCATAGAATTTGGGGACTTGTAGAAGTTTAGATACATTTTCAGTCATTCCAACAGCCTTTTACAAATAAGAAAACTGGGAGGCTGAGAAGGTACATGACTTGCCTAGAGTCAGTCAGCAGGAGAGAGCCTATCTTCCCAGTTTCACTCAGTTGCTTTGTTTTCAGAAAGTTCAGTGATGGTTTCTTTTGGAAGTAAGAATGCAGACATTCTTTCTACTTCCCTAAAGGATGCCGGGAAATAACCAACTGTGGTACATTCTGTAAACGGTGCTCAGTGAGCGAGAGGACTGTATTGTTTGCCCCGGCCATGTGCTGCCAACGCCTCAACCATTTGTTAGGTCATCAGTTTGACCCGTTGCTGTTAATACAAGTGGGGGCTGGGAGTGTAACTGCCTCAAGGGCTTCTGGTGCAAAAATATGAGTGGAAGAAGCAAAGTCAAGACTTGGAAATGGGACCTTGGGCTGGTTAAGTGATGTCACTTAACTTATTCTATCATCAGAAAACTGTTCTTTTTCTTAAAAAAAATTTTATTTCCCAATTAGTTTTTCTCAATAGGAGTACCAGATGTTCAGTAACTGGAATTACACAATCCTGTATTTTCACTGTCTGACATAATGAAAAAAAAAACAGAGAGCATGTGAAGGTTAAAATATTTAGACTTTAAAAAATTGAATTAGAGCCCTGGCCAGTGTGGGTCAGTTGGTTGGACAGCCTCCTGTGCACCGAAAGTTTGCCAATTCAGTTCCCAGTCAGGCTACATGCCTGGGCTGTAGGCTCAGCCCCAGGTGGGGGGCGTGTAGGAGGCAGTGATTGATATGTCACTCTCGCATCGATGTTTCTCTCTCCCTCTCCCTTCCTCTCTCTAAAAAAATCAATTAAAAATTGAATTAAAAATGTATATATAATGTCATAATTTATGACAGAGATCTTAGCCAAGAAAGGAATTGGGAGGGCTTATGGGAGAAGCTCTTAACACCCCATGTCTGTTGCTAAAGCCCTACAGGAAAAGCCCCATTTAAAACAGGGCTCCATGGCAGCAACAGCCCCTCTCCTTAGCTCCCTCTTCCCTCTATAGAAAGAGTTTCCTGCTGCTTCTTGCCGTGTGTGTGTGTGTGTGTGTGTGTGTGTGTGTGTGTGTCCCACCATGCCTGCACGTTCCAAATTGCAGTCCTTTCTTTTTCCTGAATAAATCCTTTTTGGTGATGGAGTACCTAGTCAACTTTTGTTTATGGTCGACAATGACAATAACAGTGTTATGTAGACAAATGTGGTACTTTTTATAAGGTACATACTCAAGCCAAAAAATAACATTCAGTAGTTACACTCTATATTGAATTTTAATATTTTCATAATTACTTAAGAAATCTGCGCCATTCCTTTCTTAAATGTTTCCATGAGGGTTGGGGGGGGGGGTCATTTTTCGATGTATTTACCATGTGTGGACAGATTATATACAATGAATTCAAACTAAAATTTTGAGTTTTCTTCAAGATTCTATGCAATTGTTTAAAAACAATTATTTCTAGAAAGAATACTAAATAAATCAACATTTTACAAATAATAAATACAAAATATCAGCTGCAATAAGCAATAATTTTAAAAATCCAATCTACTCCCCAGACACCCTTTGCCAAGTCCCTTGGTTTCTATGAGGACATCTGGAAATACTGTTCCTTAGCTTCAGCAGAAGCTCCTTCCAGCCTTTCTTCAGCTGTGCTAAGTAGCAAAAACGGGCCCTTGGAACCCAACCAACATGGCTTCAAATTCTTTCTCCACCACTTACTAGCTGTGAAACCTGGTTCAAATTATTTTACTTCTCAATTTTCTCTTCAGAAATGGAAAATTATAATTCATACCTTGAAGGTTTTTTTGAGGATTAAAGGAAATAAGCACTCCTTTACCTTACAGGTATACAACCCCGATGAAAGCATTTAGCATGACGCCTGGCCGGAGGTGTGCTCAGGCTTTGGATTTCCATCTTCTTCCTCCTAGGTCAGCGCGGTGTTTCCCAACCTGTTTGCAGAAAACCCACGCATGGGTTTCAGGGTCAAATAAGTTTGGGGGAAGGCACATGCTCAGTTCTCCTCTTTGGTGTAAGAAAATGCACAATAGCATATTAAAGGTTCTAAGGAGGCTTAGTCTGGTGTTTTCCAATCTTATTTGAACACAGATTTTCTTTAATCTCTAGAGAACATAAATTAATGGTTCTGGGGAACTCAGCATGGGGAAAACTGGGCCAGAAAATTGGGGAAGTATGGGTAATGGCTTTAAGGCTCCCGAGAACAGGGAAAAAGCTTAGAAAAAAAATTAGGGACAGCTTGTGTGGCCGTCCATTCCCATTAGAGTTTCCTCCCTTTTTCCAATTAGAGTATGGGTCCCTTAGAGGAAGGCTTTCAGACTTTCCTATCTAAGTATCCCTAAAGCAAGGGACACTGCACACTTATTTTATCATGAAAGCCCATGAGAGCCTCCTATGTTACTTCATAAGATATCTGTTTGTTTAAATATAAAAACAAAAAATTTAATTATTGAAAAGTAAATAATTGAGTACTTTCACACACACACATTTTTCTGATCAGATTTATGTTCTTGGAAAATGTGTCCTATTTCATGCTTATTGAATATATAAATGCAGACTCTGGTATAATAATGAATGGCCTTGGGAGGGGTACATAAACTCCAGGATAAGAAGCAATGCCTGAGTCAGCCGGTCAATAAATATTGACTGCTTCCTCTTGTTCGGGTACTGTTTTGGGAGCTGAGCAAGAGGCAGAAAGAGTTTATATTTTTTAAGGAATTCTTATAATCCTGTGTCCCATAAATGTGTGTGTGTGTGCAGGGATGGGGGGGATTGTGTGCTGAGTGTGAGCAAAGACAAAGTGAGACGATACATATGAGAACTTTTAGCACTGATCGGTGCTATGGAGAAGATACAACAGTGAGAGAGTGACTGACAGAAGTTACTGGGACTAGCGGGTCAGGGAGGCTCTTTGAGAATAAAACATTCAGGTTGAAGGCCACTGATAAGAAAGATCCCATGCAAAGGTTTGCTGAGGAGCTTTCTGCATTGACGGCAGAGCACCTACAAAAGCCCAAGGATGGGAAATGGTTTGGCATGTGTTTTAGTTTTGGATTTCTCATAATAGACCCAGAGATAAGAAGTGGGTTGCAGGTAGTTTATTTGGGATGTCACTCCGTGAAGAACCGTAGAAAAAATGAAGAAAGTGGACAAGCGGAGGAAAGAAAACAATAGTGTGTTATAAGTGAGCCATTGCCCTGGTTAACGGGGGCTTATTTCCCGGGGTGAGGCCCCTTTGAGGGACCATGTGGAGCTACCTCAGGCTCTTCCTACAGGAGGGCTGGGAGGCTGCGTCATAGATCTGCCTTCCCCACATCCCACTGGCTAAGTATTATTCTCGGGTGTGAGCACTCCTACACTGTTAGGTTGTTTCTGTGGAGGTCAAGCAAACTCCTGAAGAACTAAAGGAAGTCCTCAGGCAAAAAAAGAAGAAAGGCACAGGCACTGAAGATAGAAAACTGTCAGTATGCTGAACACTCTTCAGCTGCAGGGGGCATGGCCGGGCGTCAGCGGGGTCTCTTCCACAGTATAACTCCGAGCTAACTCCGCTGGAGCGTAGAGGGGGACCATAGAGGGAGGTGAGTTCAGAGGGACAGGCAGGAGCCAGGTGATGTGTAACTTTGCCTTTAAAAAAAAAATTATATTTTATTGACTTTTAAGGGAGAGGGAGAGAGAGAAACGTCCCTCAGCTGCCTCCTGCATGCCCCCCACTGGGGATTGAGCCCAAAACCAGGCACGTGCCCTGCCCGAGGAATCGAACCCATAACCCTTTGGTTCATGGGATGACACCCAACCAACTGAGCCACACTGGCCAGGCCTAACTTTGCCTGTTTTAAGTCCATTTGCAATGAGTAGCTATTGGAGAGTTTAAAATGGAAAAATAATTTGATATGATAAACTTTTAGAAAGATAACTATGGTTGTTTTTGTTTTTTGTTATTTTTGGTGGAAGATGGCCTGTAAGGAGGCAAGAAAAGAGGCAGGACGATGGATTAGGAGGCTATTAGCATATTCCAGGCAACAGATCATAGTCAATTGGGTTTAGTGGTAGATCATTAGTTTTTTGGTTTTTTTTTTAAAGTATGTCTTTATTGATTTCAGAGAGAGGAAGGGAGAGCGAGAGAGAGAGAAACATCAATGATGAGAGAGTCATTGATCGGCTGCCTCCTGCACGCCCCCGACTGGGAATCCAGCCCGCAACCCGGGCATGTGCCCTGACCGGGAATCGAACCGCAAACTCCTGGATCCTAGGTTGATGCTCAACCTCTGAGCCACGCCCGGCCAGGCTAGTTTTCATATTATTCAATCTATAAGCAGTATTTGACACAATTGATCACTTCTTCCTTTTTTTTTTTTTTTACTGTCTAATATCACTTATCTGTGGAATCTAATAAGAAAATGAACTCATAGATACAGAGAACAGACTCGTGTTTGCCAGAGGTGGGATGGGAGGTATGGGAAATGTGAAGGGGTCAAAATGTACAAACTCCAGTTATAATATAAATAAATCCTGGGGATGTAATGAATTGCATGCTGACTGTAGTTGATGACAACAAAGTGCATATTTGAAAGATGGTAAGAGAGGATATCTTAAAAGCTCTCATCACAAGAAAATAACATTTGTAACTGTGAGATGACGGGTGTTAACTAAACTTACTGTGGTGACACCTCCTCCTCTTGAAACAGTCTCGCCTTGGCTTTCAGAAACCTCGCTTTCTCTTGATTCCTCTACTAACTCTCTCGGACTTTGGACCCAGTCTCCGTTTTTGCAGTGCTCAAGGGCTCAGTTCTGGGATATTTTCTCTATCTTTACACACTCCCTAGGTGACCTCATGTAGTCTTATGGCTTTAACTACCAGGGGCATCAGTACTTTTCCAAATGTATATCTCTAGCCCCGTCCTCTCTCTTGAACTCCAGAGTCATTTTTGTCCCTAACAAATTTGTCACCATTTTGAGGGTCTGATTAACCTCTCAAACCTAACATGTGAAGAACTGCACCCTTGGTCCCCCACACCCCTGTCGACATGGCAGGGATTAAGGCTGTAGCAGTGGGGGTGGTGAAATCAGTTGGTTCCTGAAATGCTTTGGAGGCAGAGCCAACAAACCGTAATGATGGATTAACTGTGAGGAACTGGAGGAATCAAAGATGGAAGCTCAGCTTTGACCTGAACAACTGGATAAAATGTGGTGCTCTTTACCAAAATGGAGAAGGTTAGATTTGGCAGAGAAAATCGATGCTTCTGTTTTGACTATATTAAGTGTGAGAGGCCCGTTAGGTACCCAAATAGGATGTGTGAGGTATTTGGGTGCTTCATTTGAAGGAGAGATTCCCTCGCCCACATCTGTATTTAAAAAGCCAAATGAGGATTTTACAAAGATGTGGCCCATATAACAGCTCTCAGTTCCTCTCCATATATTGGAACTACAGAGTTGAAGAACACTTGTCTAACTATGAATCACTCGGGAAAGAGTAAAGGATGATACGGGACAATAAACAGTCCTCTGCAGTCAATTTTCTATTCACTGGCAGGTGAGCAACTGAAAAAGTTAGGCAATCATTGTCTAATAGATTTTGGTATAAAAACTCTATGATAGCCAAGTCAGTCTTTTAAAAATCCTCTGGTCAGATCCTTCCAAAGACTTCCCATTCCTCTGAGAGTAGGAGTCCTGACTATGTCTGATTTGGTATGTGTATGGCTTTTTACCTAGGCTCACTCTGGTGTTGCTCAAACGTTTCCTACACAGGGGACCCTACTTAGACCATCCTGTGTGAAATAAGACTCCATCATTGTTTATCCTTTTACTCTGTTTATTCTTCATAATTTTTATCACTACTCGAGCTTAGCTTATATATTTATTTGCTTATTTTCTATCTCTCTTATTAGCATGTAAGCATCACTAGGTCCTGGGCTTTACTTGGTTTGTTTTGTTTGATGCTACATCCCCAGATCCTAGAACATTGCCTGGCACATGAGAGGCTTGGTAAAGATTTAATTGGATAAACCAACAAATGATTCTTTTAAAATTTATGTCATCAAAATCCTTCTTATGTGGCTTTAGAATGTACAGAATGCCACATAAGAAATATTTGCTGGGCAGGAGAAACTTGCTGTGGTAGAAAATCTCAGAGCCTAGATGCAAAGATCGAGGTGGGCAGGCAGGCCCTATAATCAGTCAGCATCAAGGGAAGCTCTAGAAATTTAGCAGGTTTCCCACCAGCCATTCAGGGAGCTGTTCAGAGCTTTGGTCCTTGATTCAGGGGTAAGGGTTGGGGAAAGAGGAAGTTAGCAGGCAATAATCATATTGTGTAGGTTATCAAGACTAGATTTGAGGCAAAATAGGACAAATTAAGCTTAATTATTAGAACTAGGGTGTGTATTAGACCAGTGTTTCTCAAACTGTGTTGTACATCAGAATAAACTGGAGAGTTTTCAACATCCCCCACGATGAGATTGCACTTTATACCAATAAAGTGGAACTATCTGGGGATGGGACCCAGGTGTCAGTAAGTGATTCCAAAGTGCACATAAATTGTATTATTCAATGTGGCCCCCAGACTGGCAGCCAGGGCATTAGCCGAAACTTGTTAGAAATGCAGAATTGCAGGCTCCATGCCTACCTACTGGATCAGAACGTGCATTTTAACAAGACCTGGGTGATTTGTATGCACACTGAAATTTGAGAAGTGCTAATACAGACTACAAGGTTGGAGCTGGGTGGGAGAGGAGGTCATTAATTCTCAATTCCCTGAGGTGAATTGGAGGACCATAAATCCACTGTGTTCACTGTGCTCTCTGATTTAGATCAGAGCTAGATCCAGAGCCCGCGAGTGTGGGTGGAGGCAGGGGCCTCGCAAAGGGAGGACACATGCGCTTAGCTCCGAGATGAAGGCAGTTAATGGCCTAGGAAACCAGGCAGCGTTTAAATCCAGTGTGTGGTGGCTGGTCAGAGATAGGATTGAAATGACAGGTTAGTTCCAGACTGTAAATGAGCCACAGATGGTGATGGTGTCGGAGCAGGTGAGGGACATGATTAAATATATATTTTGGGCTCAAAATGACCAGGTAGAAATTCTTAATGTACTCCTGAAAAAAATAAAATCATGAAGTGAGGATAGCACAAGAGCGAGAATAAGTGGGGCTTTTTTCCACTCTCCTTCAATATTAATGTATGTCCACAAGTTGTGTAGCTTATTATTTTAATCACCCAAATAGTAAAAACATCACCTAAAATTAGGAGAGCATTTAGAAGCCAACATTAGATTAGAAATTGTTTTGCTTGGTTAGCTTTGTTAAGATTCTGCTAACTTCTCTCCTTCAGAAATATAATTTTTATTTCCATGTCAACAGCACGGCTGACATGGTTTCTGTGCCACTCCACATAACTATTCTTCCAATTGCAAACTTTAAAGCTGAAACACATTTTCCACTTTTTAAGAAAGTATCAGTATGTTCAAAAATTCCTCCAGGCTGCTAATCAAACCCAATATATATACCTTCGCATTCACGTTACCTCATTTTAAATGCATGTGCCAGTTTCACTGTGAAGAGTTAGGAAGATGTAGGAAAACTAAGTGAAAGAAACTTGAGGGTGACCCAGGGAATCTGGTTGGTGATGGAAATGGTCCCTTTTCCTATTACAAAGTATCCTAACATATGTATTCTGTGTTTTTAAATTGAAATTGGCCTTTGACCTGCTAAACTATAATCTTTCTGAGGCAGGGTCAGATTCCAGGCTGTAATGCCTTTCTTTCCATGGAGTAGGCGCTCAATAAGTACTTGCTGAATACCTGACTGAATCATTACCTGTCTTCAGCGTGAAGGCCTCTGGCTTGTCACTGCCTCCCACCCCTTCTCCGGAGGGGCATTGCCCGTGGCTGAGGGAGCTGCCTTTTCTAGAAAGAGCTGAGAGGTAGACTTCTGAAACCACAGCTTGGCCTTGCTTTCTCTCCACTGCCTTATTTTGCTCATCTCTCTCCATAGGTGTCTCATGAAAACACTCTCAACATAGTTATACGAGAACTCCGGTCTCAGACTCAGCTTCTAGGAAATCTGACCTAAGACATTGTATATGTGTATGTGATGATTATGTATATGCATGTATGTGTGTGTATACGCACAAAACTTGCCAAAATTTTGTTCTACATTAGAAGTACATTTTACATTTTGATCCAGTAAAAGATTAATAGGTATGTATATATACGCACACACACATTTATTCGTTTAACAACAAATGTTCACGTATTGCCTGTTATGTGCCAAGCACTGTTCTCGCTCTTATTTGTTGGGGAAACAGCAATGAATATGGAGTTTACATTTATAATACAAAACGTAACTTTACCATGTGTCACGCAGGCTGATTTACTGTATTCTATTCTAATATTGTCTTTTGTAATCTATTGTATTCTGTTCCTTTCTTTTAAAAATGCCGTTTACAGCCACTAAATTGATTTAACAATGTGCTTGAGAGGTGTTACAATCGGTTTGAAAATATTGCCTTAGTTAGTGTCATATCTGATTTTATGAGGTATAAAAAGGTTTTTGTTAATATCTTCAGGCATTCAATATGATATAATATTTAATACCAAGGAAAAATACCTGCAAGTGGCATATGCATGATATTATTGTCTTCTTCCTTGAAGGCTCCTATGATTCAACCTTTATTTTTATTAATGTTTCTTTTCAAAATACCCTTTTCATTTTCTTCAACTAGAAGTCAATAAAAGAAGCTTTCACCCTGTGTCTAAACTGTCAAGGTCTATAAGAGAAAATGCACTTTAAAGAAGTAGGAGTTAATGATCACTCATGCACTATAAATTCTATTGGCAGATACTCTACTAGCTGGTAGATATAAAGATGACTTTCTCCTTGAAAACTAATGAGACTTGGGAATAATATACAATCTGTAATTCAGGCTGACTATCCTCCAAATGTAAGAGCTTTCAGGTAATCTTAAAACCTTACCTAAAATAAATTATTATTTCAGTTTATTTCTTATAAAAGTAAAGATATCATATATATATATATACACGCACACATATAAAACTATGTATGTAAAACTATATATGTGTGTGTGTATATATATATAAAACTTTAGTTTTTGAGCCTAAAAATTCATTTTCTTGAGAAAAGATTATGACATATGTTTGCCATTGGATTGATTTAGAAGTGAAAGAGTGCTGGTTTCTATATGTATTCTTTCTGGAGAGGGGCTCAGATAGGCCAGGGCTAAAACACTTGTGAATGGTGGAAAGAAAGCATTCTCCTAAACATAACCTTGATTTAAATACTAATTCTACTAAAGAAATAGGTGGCATAGGGTTTCCTTATGACTTTCAGTTTTTTTATCTGTAAAATGGGATAATAATTCTAATTGCACAAGGTTGTAGTGAGAAAAAAATATATGATAGTACACTGAATGACTGGTTCACTGTCACTCACTACACACTCAGTAAATGTTCATTTATATCAATCAAGACTCATGAAGAAGGGGCATTTAGCTAGCCTGGTGAGAGAAGTCATAGAAAACATATGAAAATTCTGCTTGTTTAAACACCCATTGGACTTATACACCCAAACAATAGCTCTGAGAGGCTTCAGATACAGGGTGTCCCCCAAAAATGTGGACACACTTTGAATAATTATAAAGACAGTGTTTATAAATATACACTTCATTTTCAAAATGTAGTAGAATCAGCTGTTAAAGTGTGTATACATTTTTTGAGATACCCTATAGAGCCCAGTGATGATGACCTCACTCTGAACATCTTCAAAACTCTTCTTTGGGAACTTCTCTCAGAATGAATCTGACTTTACAGTTACATTTTAGGATTGATATACTTCAGTATTTACCCAACTGGATTCGCTACTTTTCTCATCAGGCTTAGATCTCAATGACTTTTGGTTGTTCCCAAAGTCCAATTCAACCTTAAAAAGTTAAACACTATGCAGGACCTGAAGGCCACATCAAAAACGGAACTCTAAAACCACTGTGATTCACCACAGCTAATGTGTTTGTTAGACTCTCTGGTTGCTTACCAAGAAGATACAAGCCACTGATGGTGATCCTTATCAACTAGCCAAGGGTGGCTTCCAGACGCCCTCAGGATCAAACCTCAGCTATGGGCAAGGGTCCGGCTGGGGAAACTTGTGGTGCTCTGAGGCCCAGAGCTTGGAGTTGGAGGCTTGGGAGCTTGTGAAAATCTAGAGTTCAGGACTCTCTCAAAACTCCATGCTTAGAATGTGTTTTAGCTGAGATTTGGCTGGATGTACAGATCTGATCCAGTTTAAGCTGGCTTATGCCCTTGCTTCTCAGAGTCTGCTTTTACTCAGAATGAGACAGTTCCCTGATGATCACAGGAAAAGTTACTTAACCCTTCTGAACCTCAGACTTCTCCTATGGAAACCGGGAGCAGTAATAGTTCATTTCAGTAGGGTTGTTGTGAGATTATGTAAGATAATGAAAATAAAGAGCTTAATGGGGCATCTGACACATAGTAAACTCCCAATAAATTAGAGCTATTATTATTATTATTACTATTATTATACATAACAGCTAAATACAGCCCAATCTACCTCCGTGCCCAGCTCAATGCCTAGGAAACCCAGCTTAATTAGAGGCCTGGCTCTCTTGGATTTACCCCAAAGGGGATACTAGGCAACAATTACTGGGGTAGGAAACCATTTATAAAATGTCTGGAGTTCAGATTATGGGAGAAGAGAAAGCCATTAAAGGCACCAAGCTAGTTGGATAAATTGAATGTACAGGGTTTGGCAAAAGTGGGTTTATAGTTGTGAGTACGCAAAACACAGAGTTTATTCTTGTATTATTATTGATTAATCATTGCATTATTTTCCATATAAACAACAGTAAACCTACTTTTGTTCCATCTTATACATTCAAGCATGCTTTTTTTTTTAATTAAAAAAAGGTCATATGCCTTTATAGTTATAGAAATATGAATTTGTTATAGAAATATGAATTCAATTTTCATGTTTTCTGAATCCATTACATATTTCTAGAATAATAAGAATAATAGTGAGAATAATAGCTAACACTTACTGATAACTACGCAGGATGCTACAAAAACCCTTTGAGTGGAGTGTATATCTGGTTTGGCATCACTATAATGAACAAAATGTCAATACAAAAAATGCAGAGCTATCCCTTCCCCCTAGCTCTCCCACCTCCCCACCCACCCATGCCCTTCACCATTCTGGTGTTCAACAGTGTGTAAGGCATCATTAAACTCTATAACTGCCAATTTTCTCTTCCCACTGGTAAAGTATAGGTACATATGCATTCATTTGCACATCAGCAAATATTTATTAAATGCCTGCTCTGAGACACTGGTCAAAGGACTGAAGTAAAACATTCCTTCATGGACCATCTAGGGGAGAGGACTTGGAATGTCTCTGGGGTCCCCTCCCCTAGCCAGTTCACTATGCTACAGTGAAGATTCTTTTCAACTAAATTGTCCACGTGTCAATTTTTACATGTTTTAAATGATGGTAACACTTTTAAGTGCTGGTAACAATGACTGGAAGGAACAATGCTCCCTTGGTCCTTGGTGATGTTGGTTGGTCTTCAGTATTTTCCAGTCAAGAGGTGGAAAGGAGTGGAGCGCTTCTAGGGAGGTACTACTAGGAATCCAAGCTAAGAAGCTACCCATCACTGCTGGGGCCTGGTAGGAGAAGGCTTAAGCCCCTGTGTTTTGGGTCTCAAGTTCCTGCAGCCTAACCCAATTTCCAATCACTCACAGGGTGTGTCACTTGGGATTGTTACTGTGTCGAAGTGGAAAAAAATATAGCTGAGATTGCTGCAGGCTAGTCACTCTTCAAAGGCAAATGAAAGAATGAAAACCCTCTCTGGCAACTTTTAAGACAAAGAACTTTTAAGTAAATAGTGTCCACAATTCAGCTTGTGCGAGGCATGCCATTATTTTTAAGTATGACTTCCTCCAAAGAAGGTTACTGCCATTAGGAAGTCATGGTTGCTGGGGGAGTGTGCGTTTCAGTGTGAACTATTGGATGCTGGTTGTTGTTTTTCAACTTTTAGGTAACAGCACCCCAAAGAGTAGCTACTATAACATATAGAAAGGGCAAAATTTTTAATACTTTGTTAAAGCACATTGGGAATGTCTCTTTTGAAGGGATAAGACAGCTTAAAAATTGGCTTTCTCTGAAGAACAAATGAGGCTCAACTCTCACCACATAGATTTGGCAGCTCCGTTGCTTTATTCCATAAGTAAAATCCCACTGATAGCTGCTCCCGTCCTTAAAGACTGGAGAAAACGAACAGCTTTACAGAAATGATAGAGTATCTAAAATAACTATTCTTTATTCATTAACCCAAAGAAGAAAAACACTTGAAATAACCAGAGGGAAAAATACCTATTTTCCTGATCACCCAACATGTCAATTATTTCTCTTTTGTTGAATGTCAGATATTCTGTAACCAAATCTATTTTTACAAATAGGGACAAGGTAATTTAGAGGAGAGAGGGAAGGAGGAGGGGCGGGAGCAGGAAAGGAGTGGGAGGAGAGGGAGAGCGGGAGAGTGTGATGTGTCTCCCACCAGTATTTCTATGCTCTTTATATTGTCATTAGTTTTCCTCCTGATAAGCATTCTGCCTCATTCAGGCAATATATTACACTAAAGAATCTTTTTCCTTTAACTCTCCTGTGTCTCAGTTTCTTTATTCTTTAAATGATGATAACGCTTGTTCTGTTTCAGAGTAAAGGTGTTAGGATTGCTAGTATATTATAGATAAAAATATTTTGAACTCCCCAGAAAGACACAATACAAAGTATTCTTATTGTCGTCATTATCACCAAAGATACTCTATACTTTCTTCTTATTGAGCCTTCGCTTCCCAGTATCTAGCCAAAAATAGGAGCTTAATGATGGCTGTAAAATAATAGAGCTGCAAAAGAGCGGAAAAGATTGTCGAATTCAGGCTTTTCTTTTATTCAGAATTGGATAGTGGGGCTTAGAGACATGAAATAACATTTGGGGGTTACCTCCCCGACCAGTTCCCACAACTATGAGTGATTTTTCAAGACTATGCTGCCAATCTTCTCTCTCTTTGTTTATTTTCTTAGTGGCTTAAACTATTTAAACTTGAACTACAATCTCTATTCTAAAGTTTCTCAGATTGACACCCCTATCTCTGACAGGTGTGTTCTTCCACCTCACACCACAATTGCTTTAACATCATTAACATCATTAACAAACAATTGTATTTGTTTCCTAGGATTGCCATAATAAATATGAACCCTGATGTGGTTCAGGGCAAAATTGATGCCCATTCAATATTTCCCTAAATTTTTGAAGTCCCTTCAAATCCTAGCTCTATCCAAACTGATTAAATAAATTAAATCAAACATGTAAAATGGATATTATATAAGAAACATAAAACTAACAGTGATGTTATAGGTCATTAAATAACTGGAAAAACATGCATGGTGTACTGTTAATTCTACAATGCAGGTTCAAAGGATACAAGGTGCCAGCTTTTGAGTATGTATGCATGTAAAAAGACTGGTGAAATATTGGGCAATATTGACAATGGACATTTTTCATGCTGTTGTTCTAGATGATTCTTATCCTGTTATGATTTACTTCCTGCAATGAACACATAATATTAGTTCTGTATTAAGGAGTAAAGAAGTTATCATTAAAAATTTTTTAATGACCCTTTTTTACAAATGTATGTTCTTTTTAAGATTCGTTTGTATATTGGAAATGAGATAGATTGGATTTAAAATGGTACTTGAAGAGGGACGAGAGACAGGCTTTGAGGGACAGGCTTTCAACCTATGGTAGAACCAGTCATTCTTGCAAATCACCAAAGAGAATGTAAATGCTTGGTAAACTACAACTGGTTGCAGAGGAAGAAGTGGGGAGTCAAACTGTGTCTTTGATCCAGAAGCGAGTGTGATTTTGCCCCTCTGTTTGTTTAGGTTAAGGTCAGATTATTAATTTCCTATTGCTGCAAAATAAATCGCCACAAACTTTTGAGGCTTAAAACAGTACTGACATCTACTATCTCAACTGTCTGTAGAGTATCCATAGATTTAAAATTTCAGGCATGGTTTATTGGGGCCCTCTTCTTAGGGCCTCACTAAACCATAATCTGGGTGTTGGCTAGGCTAATTTCTCATCTGGAGGCCAGACTACAGAAGAATCTACTTTCAGGTTCATTTCGGTTGTTGGAAAAAGTCATATCATTGCAGCTCTGCGACAGAGGGCCTTGGTTTCTCACTAGCTGTCAGCTGGATGCTCTCAGGCCTTAAGTGCCACCTGCAGTTCCTGTCACATGGCTCTCTCCAAAGGGAGTTCATACCCTGGCTGGTTGCTTCTTCAAGCTTATAGGAGAATCTCTTTTTCCAGTCTGCTAAGACAGAATCTTAGATAACAGTGACACGCCATCAAGTTTACATATTTATTAGCTAGAAGGAAGTCAGAGTTCTGACAACACTCAAGGGCAGAGGTAGATTCTAACACCTGGTCACAGAGCTTATGCAACCACCTTGGAATCACAAAACCAAAGCACATTGGGAAGCCTCCAAGAAACAATCAGAGAAAGAGCAGGAAAGACCAACTGCACCGTGAGGCCCAGGCTCTTCCCTCCTCAGGCCTTTTCAGGTAGAGGCTGCTCTCCTAGGTAGCCAAAGAGAGAAAAGCTCTTCTGCCTTCGGAAAGCAGAAATAACCAGAAAAGAACACAGCTACATATGTCACAAAATCACCAGGGTATGGGGAAAAAACCCCACAGCACCCTGTCCACTCCTTTGGAGTTTCTGATGTAAAGCCTGTAGTACCAACTTGGTATTTCTACTTTTTCAAAGTTCCGTAGTTGATTCTAAAGAGCTTATCTGTGCTTCCTAACGAGTGGAAGGCCTTTCCCTTTCCAGTCACATATTTAAGCCTATGTAAGCTCCTCTCTGCTTCCATGTTCACGTAAAGCCTTTTCTGATGTTTCCAGTGCATGCTAAATTTTTCCTACCCTGAACTTATATATTTAAGTGTTTACTTAGAAAAACTACCACACTGGGTGGTAAGTTTTCAAGTTTTTGTTCATGTTTTTTAGATTTTGTTCTTCGAGCACAGAGTTCTCTTCTCATATTTTTTATTAAGTGGATTTCTGAGTAGATCACAGGTATACAGTTTAGTTTCATTAATTTGTTAAACTCAGAAAATAGCAATGGAGCACAGGTTACTTCATTTCCAAAGAGGGACTTAACTTGGATTCAGAAAAACGATTGTTTCAGATGAGAATAGTCTGAGGAGACAGTATGTTACAGTGGATTGTTCTCAAATGCTACATAGTCATGCACAAACTACTTAACTTTTGGCCATATTTGTATATTTTTGTACTACAATGTACATAATCACAATCTTTTTCTTTGGGTTGAATCTTACTTGACCTCAACCTAAACAATACTATGTACACCATGTACTTTGCATACTGGTTATACATTTTTCAATTTCACCTGAATATATACATCATCACAATAAAGTATTGTCTGTGCGCCACCTACAATTATTTCCTGTAGCACCAACAGTGCTTACACAGCTTGTTAGGAATTACACAGAGCAGCACATTTCTAGTCTCAGAACCTTGCTCTGTCTCTTTGAGACCTTGGCCCTCTGAGTCCAAAATGTAGGAAAAGGGTAAGAACAGTAGCAACCAGTGTTTATTATTAAGTACTATGTATCTGGTAAAGTTCTAAGTGTTTGCTATGTATTTGTTTATTAAATCTCCAAAACAATCCCTTAGTATTATCCCCGCCCCTTTGTTTTTTCTGACAAGGAAATTAAGGCACAGAGAAGTTAGGTAACTTCCTCAAGGTCATGCAGCTGGTAAACAAGGCCCAAGGATTTGAACGCAGACAGTCTGACTCCAGAGTCTGTTCCATTAACTACTTCATACACGGCCACCCTGGTTTAATCTGGTATTATGAAGATTAAATGCAAAACAAAACACACAATACATCCCCCCTCCCCACACACACACAGACACAGGCGCACACACCTCAGCCAGCCCCAGACCTAATTTATAGAAATAATTCAATACAATTTAATAGTCTTTCTAGAGGATATGTTGGTATATTTTATTTCCTCCTCACACAGGGATCACAGTTTTTAAGCCTCAGACTGGATAAGTCTGATGCCTTCCCGTTGAGGCCACTAAGAAAACTTCAGACAACTTTCCAGTGGGGTTAGAGAGCAGAAGTGCATCTGATTTGAAGAAATTTTACATTGATCCCTGACACAACAAAGGTGGCTTAAATTGACCTTCCTGAAAGTTTGCAGGTCATGAAGACCAATTAGTTGCTATGGTGTCAATAAGTGCAAATTGCTTTAGATTGTTGGTGAATAGGGAAATCTCCACTGGGTCAGTGCCCAGGGCAATGAGGTACTAAAGGCACTGCAGGTGGTTTGAAGGCAGACATTAAAAAAAAAATTCACAGCTGTGCTGGGCTTTGGCGGTTCACCCAGCAAGGGTGATGTGTTCAGGCCTCTTCAGCCGGTGTGTGCAAATCAAGGTGCTGTTCTCAGCCTACGCATCACTCTGTGATTTAGGTTAATTTCATTTCAAGGATCACATTCTCTTTAGACATAGTACAGCAACTGGGATTAGGCAGAGTTGCTTATTTTGCAGAACTTTTGATTATCTGTAAAACATCAACATATATCTAATTAATGATCCTCCCCCCAAGCAGTCTTCATTTTAAAAGACTTCATTTACAGTTAACAGAAAACTTACATATAAATATCTGAGTTGAAATGTGGAAACGAAATGCTCAACCTTTCTGAAAAACCAATTCAGAACTCAACCTAGACATGCCATTATATTACAGTAACAATTAGAAAAAAACTTCTCCAAATTAACAATGCATATACTGTCACAATAAACAGAGTTAAAGGAGATAATTAAAAGTATTTTTATTCGGTTAATAAGACAAAGTGTCACAGTTGAGAATGATTACTGGGAACTTCTGCAGATAGCGTAGAGCTGAACACCTTGTCTTTGTAAAAACGTAACTATATCCAACAATTGCAATATGTTTTATTCATGTGGTGTTTATGTGTGGATATGCCCAAGCTATTTGCTAGGTGAGCAGTCACACTTGATAGATCCAAGAGGGAATTTCTTGGTACAATGAACAAAAAGAGCTATTTTGTTCTTGTGCTCCAACCTTAGACCAAGGGGAAAAAAAAACTGTCATAAAAATATGGTCACCTTTCTGCCTTTAAAACTATGCTGGTGCCTGGGGAAGAATTCTCAGAATGTAAAAAAACTGGTGACATTACATGGGAAACTTTCTGTTCTTCCCGTTGTAATAGTCAATCTTGTTTGGACAGTAGCCTCTGAGTGGACTGGGAACAGTGCATTATGAGTGATGGCAGGGGATTCAGGGGCAAGGGATCCACGAAACTATAATATGATGACCAAGAACTGATGTTTCTATTAAAACTTTACTATTTAAGCTTTGTTTCCTGACGCTTTGATGTAGTGAAATGTCTATGTCGAGTACTATAATCAAAACTACCTAGGATAAAAATAAATCACTTAATGTACCAATTTAATGCTCTTTTATTTTCCCTGCCTTGCCTGCGTTGCAAAGACAAAGATATACTCCTTATAATTGGAAGGGGTAACAGGCAACATGGCCTTTAACATAAAGCTTTTGTTAGGTAGCTATAAAAATGCAGCAATTGAAAATAAAGAGGGTTATAGCCTAGGGGAAGGTCTATAAGCAACTGAGGTTATGCCCTGGGGTGTCGCTCAGTCCACATTTCAAGGGGAACATTAGGTCACCAGAAGAAATCAGAGTGGGTGGAATATTTTTGTTGTTCATTTTAGTTCCAATGACCCTGGCAAAGGGCTACTTACTGAAGTGTGTTTGTTTGTGGAGGTAACTCTACCGGGAATATTTTAGATTATGTTACAAGAATGGTGTATGTTATAGAAACACCTTTTAAAGAAACATGGGCATAGAGCTGGCTCCTCTATCTTCCTGGTAGAACTAAGAAGCCAAGTTTGTTCTTGAAAAGGAAAAGGCCCTCTGTGTGGGTTATGTGCCCTTTATCAATGCCATTCTTGTAAATCCTTGGCGATGGAGATCTAGTACTCAAAAGCAAAACAGGAAATGTAAAACTAAGACTATTACCAAAAGCCAGGAAGGAAAGCTGCTCGGCATGTGATCTGGGACATTTGCAATAGGGAACCCAAGTGGAGGATGCCTGTGAGTGGTGTTGGCTGTTATCTTTTCAACAGTCTCACAGGCTGAAGGTCAGGGAACTTGCCCACGAAAGTGAGTGCCTGACCAATTTGAAAACTTGAATTAAATACTAATGAGTAGGCAGCCTCAGGTGGAAAGTGACAGGGTTCGCAGTGATGAAGACTTGGAATTAGTACCTTTATAAAATACAGAACAAAATACAGCGGCAGCAAATTAGCCCCTAGGCGTGGACAGCTAGAAAAGGACAGTTTCTCGGAAAACTCCTCTCTCCTCATTGAGACAAACGTGAAGGGACTCGACCTGACAAGAGAAACTGAGCCCAAATAGGCAACGCAGGGCCAGAAACAGGCAGACTTTGCAAAATTCCAACTCTCAGGGGAGCATAGCACCTTATTCCTCTTTCCTGAACTTCATTAACATTCATTTCCAGAGTTTCTGTCAGGGAACCTGCAGGAGCTGCTAGCAGTGTGGTTTCCTCCTACGGGGATGGTCTGAGGAAGGCCCTGAGCCGGTTGAGATGCTTCTCGGGACGGCTCTGCCCATGCCACCAGCGATTCTGTTCTAGGCCTTGACGCTGGGTGGAAGTGGGGAAGTGGGAGGCATGGGCATAAGGCGTGGGTCGGGGGAATGACTGGTATATGCAGTCTGGAGCTGTCTGCTTTGAAACTCCCAACTTAATCAGCTGAAGGCACATCTATACTGGAACCGCTCTCTGAGATGCCATTTTGGATATGAGAAAAAGTTAAAGTGCAAGAAAACATAAGCTTTGGATTACTTCCCCCGTGTCATTCCTCTCAACTAGAGTTTAGCTTCCTGAAGGTGAAGAGCAACTGTTTTTCACTTAGATTGGGCCGCTAAAGATGCCTGTTGAAGAGACGAATGGAAAAGCAAAATCGAGGAGCCAAGATAAGAGTGGTCTGCAAAACTCTGTGTTTATGTTTACTGCTTTTTAATTTACTGGTATCTGCTCCTAGAGTTGCCTCCGGCGGTGGGGGCTGCCTTTCCACCGTCTGCGCAATGCCCTCCCAGAATGCCCACCAGCCCTGGTTTTGGCTTCTTGAAGAACTGGAATCTAGGAGTAGAACTGGAGGTGGAGTTAAGAGATGGAGAGGCAGGGGTGGCCTGACTGCTTAGGAAGATGTCTGTGACTAACTTATGCATTTCTAGATTTACACGAAAGATGTCTGGACCACGGGCTTATCTGTAAAGAAGAGATTCTGATGCCATGAAATCTGGTTTTAGAAGCCCATCTCCCCAACACACACACACACACACACACACACACACACACTCCTACGGAATGTGTGTCGAAGAGCCCATTGATTTACAGGTACCTCATCAAGTAACATCTTTTTTGGACTCCATATCTGTGCCCTTATAAGGGATTAAGTCAAGATGGCTAAGGCTCACAGGACCAAACTAGAGAGCCCTGGTCTTGACTGGTCAAAGAGAAAATGTTTGTCTATTTATCTTGTACACTGGTATGGCCTAGGGCGCAGGAAGGGCGTTTCAAGGCATTTGGAGGTATTATGCCAATAACCATCCACATACTGAGCTGCATGGACATGTTCGGAGAGAAGTGCCAGAGGCAGCGATGGGTCTGGTTTTATTTAGCACATTTAATAATGATCTGGAAGAAGGAGAAACACATTAAAATCACAGATTATACTCAATTGACAGGTGGTGTAAACATAAATGAAGGAAAACAATAGGATAAGAAGAATTTAGAACCTAAATGAGTTTCTGTCAGAAAAAAAAGGGCTTTCACATCTGCCCAAAGTCTCTTAAATCAGCAATGGAAATTGTTTTAAAAGTCATTTAGCTCAGAAAACGTTTGTTCACAGGCATTGCTCACATTTATAAGTGCTAACCTCTCCCCACTCTACCTCTTCTTATTCCACTGGAGTATACTGTTTGTTCCTATTGTTTAAAAATACAAATCTGGTCATGCCACTCCTCGTCTTAAAATCTTTGAAAGGTTCTGGGTTTCCTACCGGATGGGGTCCAAGCCCCTTAGCCTGAAGAAGACACTTCCCTCACTAGTCGTGTCCTTCCCAGCCTCTTTCACATGCCTGTCTGCTCTGCACTCCTCATGGCACCCGGGCTGAATTATTTGTAGCTCCTGATTGCAGCCCACCTTCCTACTAACTGCACCATCTGCTCCCCACTCCACTCCTTTCTCCTCTCTGGGTCATTTCCACACAACCTTCAAGATTTAGTCCTGGCCTCACCTCCTTCACAGGCTGTTGTACCCAGAAGCCATCCTCACCCCTGAGATGGTTTGGTGCCTTCCTTGGCAGTGCTATCACACCCATTGCCCACTTCTAGCATGTTGACAATGATAATGGCTGTTTATTGAACACTTAATTATGTTCCAGACTCCGTGCTATGTGTTTTCATGCATTGTCTCTGTAATCATTACAACTACCATAGGAGGCAAGTATAATGATCTCGGTTCTATATATAAGAAAATCTCACCTTAAGTTAACTAACTTGTCCAAGATGGCACAGCCAGTAAGTGGCAGAGCTGAGATTCAAACTGCTTCCAGAGTTCACTGTTTTAAAATTATACTATTACAGTAATTTGTTTCCTTGTCTGTCTCCCTTCTTGTGTAAATTTCTTGAAGACAGGGACCACGCCATGATCACCTGGTATCTACAGTACCTTGCATGGTATACACAGCTTAATAATAACAACAAAGATCATTAACATTTAATGAATGCTAATTATGTGATAGGAAATTTACATGTATTTTATGTGCATTACTCACAAAACATTGCAGAGTGGAAAAAATCATTTTTCGTTTATACTGGAAAACCTGAGGCTGAGAGGTTTCAGGATTATGTAGATCTGTCCCCAAAGCCCTCACTCTTTTCAATACATCATTTTGCGTTCTCATATAACAGAAAATAGGCATAAAATAGCTGTAGGATTCCACAACAAACAATTCCCGATGAAACCCCAACTTAAATACATGCGAGAGACCAAGCACATGCATACATATAAGCTCTCTGTCTAATTTTTTTAGGCCTGTTGATCTACTTTACTTGAACCCATTCTGATTTGCTTTAAGCCTTAGTTTCAAGGGTACTTTCTTATTTTTGTGATTAAATTGAACATAGATCCACATACTATTTGTGGCATCAAAGTAGCTTTGCTCTTACTACTGTTCCCGCTCAAGGTTTTCTTGTTTAGAAGGCTTAGCAAGATCCAGACCCTGGATGGTGCCCATGAGACATAGTGGAAGACACGTTGACCTAGATTGGAAAGAAGGCTCTCAATCCAGTTGTGTTATTGGGTTTGTCACTTTTTTCTCTGCATTTCGGTTTTCTCTCCTACCAGCTTCCTAGGTGTTAACTGTCAGCCAGCTACATCAACATCACTGGGGCAGTAATTGATAAGTATTGATTTCTTGGGTCCATTCACAGAGATTCAGATTCTGCAGGTGTAAGGCAAGTGTTTTTGGAATCTCCCCATGTGATTTTGCTGCTGTTAACTTAATCTAAATGATTTTTAGCTAATAGATAATGCATTTATTATCCAGGCTCACTTCTTGGAGGCTCAGGAGAATATATTTTGGTTAAAATTGATAATTTATATATACCAAAGGCTTATAAAATGAGGGCCTTGCATGTAGTAGGCTTAGTGAGTGGGTTTCACATTCACTACTTTCACAAATGAAAGTGTTATCTGGAATTTTTTAAAAAAACATAATGATAAAAGCAATGGTTAACATTATGTAGCAGTTTGAAATTTTTTCACATACATTACTTTATTCTGTGCTCACTTCATAGATTATTTTCCTTTTGCAAATGAGGAAGCTGAGACTTTCACACTTGTCTAAAGTCACAGAGTGAATCAGGAGCGTGGCCAAAATTTGTTCTTGTGTCACCTGAATAGGGAAGCCATGGTGTATTCAGTTCCTCAATAATGACCTTGCAGCCTATGGCTCTTCATATAAAGACTCTTGTAGTCTTTATATGAAAAGGAGCTACATTTTATTTTTAGATGCTTAAGATAAGAAGAATGAACTTTTTGATTGTGAGCTGCTGAAAGGCATGGTTGGCATAATGCTGCAGAAGGGTTTCGTAGGCCTCTAGCAATTTCCACCAACTTAAAAAAAAAAGTGCCAGGCTTGGTACAAGAAACTGGCTTGAGAACCACTGGTTTAGAATTAGCGACCTTGCAGGGAGTGACTTATATGTTAAGGATCTCATTCTTTGATATTTATTCTGCTCCCCACCCACTCCCCAAAAGATTGTATTTCTCCCTCAGTCCAACCCCATTTTAATAAGTGGTACCACAAGCAACCTAACTGCCCAAGCCCCAGACTAAAGTTTTAATTCCTTTTACCCTCACTCTGCTTCCTAATTCCCATTCATCCATAAGTCCATTTGGCTCTGTGTCCAAATATATCCTAACATTGTCCATTTCTCTCCACCTTCCTCTCTCCATCTTCCCTAATACCACCTTAAATTAGACCACCGTAATCTTTTTTATAAACTGCAATAGCCTCTAAGTGTTCTCACAGATTCCTCTCCTGCTCCCCTGCAATCCATTCTCCTCACTCAGCAGAGGGAACCTATTTCAAAATATAAAATCCATGTCACACCCCTACTTAAATCTCTGCAGCAAATTTCCATTTCATTTGGAATAAAATCCAAACTCCTTAAAATGGCCTTCGGTGATTGAGTTTCCCTTCATCCCTCCGAGCTCATCTCTCATTCTGAACAGTCTCTCATCGTACTAGTCACACGGAGCTTGTGTCGGCACCTTGAACACATCAAGCTCACTTTTGTATCGAACCTTTGCATTTTCTTTTACCTCCACATGGAATAAAATTCCCCAGGATGTTCTTAAGTCTAGCTGCTCTCTTCACTCAGATATTAGTTTGAATATCTTTAGATATCACCTGTCCTTGTCCTACAGACCTTCTCAAATAAACTGTTTTCTTTTCTTTAAGAACTTAGAGAGACCACACTGTCATTTCCATAAAATGTATTAGAATAGATTTTGTAATCTAAGGATAAGTTAGCTGACGTTACACCCAAATGCAGATACATTCTCATCAGGAATTCCCTCCCCTACTAGAGGGCGGGAGGCTCTTAGCTAACACTGTATGGAAAGGCCACACTCCAGAGGAGGCTACTACAGACATTTCAGCTATCTGTCTCTCTGATAAGCATATTATGTTAATTAGCATAATGCATGTCAGAAGTGGATTTTTTATTGGTGAAACTAGTGCCTTGTTAATTAGCAGAATGAATGCTAGAAATGGACTCTAATAATAATAATAAAATTAAAGGTGGATGCGTCAAAAACATTTTGGTTATATTTGGCATGAACAAGATATAGAAAGCTAGAAAACACTCTCTTTTTAGGATTGGAATACAAAGCTTGACCTCCATATTTCCCACGTCTAGCCACTGGTTTAGAAGTCTTCTGATGGCCTTATGCTGACCAGGAGGGTAGCAGAATACTTGTCACATCCATCTTGTGGATGAACAAGGGGGATGTACCCAAAGTGGCCTCACAGAATGATCTGATTGAAAATTCCTAATAGGCCAGTTCATGGTGGATAGTCATGCCCCAGACATATAACTTCATTAGTAAAAGGTTTATCTTTGCCTTTAGCAAGCCGTTTATTGTTTCTGTGCATCTAGGTGAACGCACTTTTGAAATGCCTTTTTACAGCCCCTCGTTCTAAACCGTGACCATCCTCAAGAGAGCACATCATCTTGTTAACTCTCCTGTAATACAGCCTCCACCTTGCTTTCTCCCACCTTCATAAAATCTTTACATTCCCTTCCTTAATTCCAAAGGCATTAAAAAAAGCTGCAAACTGCCATTTCTTGGAAACATTCATCTCAGTGTGTTGAGGTCTTGCTTTCAGGTGTGTCCTCTGCTTGGTTCAAGTAAATTTTTATAAAAATTAGCTACAGGTTTGAACTTTCTTATATCAACAATCTTGAGGGAACCTTTCATGTAAGATGGTGGGAATATCTAAAAAAACAGAGAGATGGCACTCCATCAAGTCACAGAATAGGTTTTTATTAACCGTTATACCTATTTGCTAATAAATTTTATTTAATAAAAGTTCTTATGTGTGGTAGAATTTGGTATGAACCTTACTTTCATTTACAACCTAATAGCAAGGTTGTAGGGGGAGTAGCTCACCCTTACCTATTTCAGAGCTTGTGGTAGTATGCATTATCTACCAAGAAAGAACCCAAGACTTTGTGCATACCGAATAAGCTTTGATTTACTATGCAAGATAAAATTCATTTGTGTATTTGTTTACTTCCTTATATCACTTTTTCACCCCACCTCACTCCCACCCAATGTAAGTCTCCCAAGAGCAAAGGTCTTTTTTTTTTTTTTTCTTTTAAATTTTTTTAACAAGGGTAAATTTTTAAATATATCTTTATTGACTTCAGGGAGAGGAAAAGAGAGGGAGAGAGAGAGATAGAAACAAAAATGATGAGAGAGTCATTGATCAAGCCCACAACCCGGGCACGTGCCCTGACCAGGAATCGAACCCTGATTGCCTGGATCCCAGGTCGATGCTCAACCGCTGAGCCACACCCAGCTGGGCACAAGAGCAAAGGTCTTAAGTGATCTCCTCCCACAGCCTAGACCAGAACTGCACCCAGGAGGCACTATTAGTCACTTAATAGCTATTTTAAATTTCTGAAAGAGAATAAAGGGAGAGAGGGAGGAAAAAAAGTAAGAAGAATAGAACAAGAAACAGGGGTAAGGAAAATTGAGGGGAAGAATAAAAAATAGGTACATGGAGAAGTCAACAGCAGGAGTCCTTAGTCTTTAAAAGGCAATGAAGGAAAGTGGTAGTTGTGCTTTCCAAAGAGTATTTCTTGGAATACTGGCCCTATAGATACTATGAAAAAAAATAATTTAGTGGTTAAATAAGATTAGTAAGAACTCCATGAACCTCTCCCTGGAATATCCACAATGCACACGAGCATCGTAAGGGCTCTGCGAGGCATTTTAGGGAGCACACACACAAAACAAAATGCTTTGCTAACTTTGTTTTACCCAGTATTTCCTAAACTTATTTGAGTGAGCATGGGATTCTGTTTTCCTCTGTAACACTTATTAACAAACTCTGAAAAAGGCTTTAGAAAAGCATAAAGGCGGTGGGTGGGAAACTGGCAAAGAAAACACCAGTGCTTTCATTATCCTGTGAAGCGAGTTCAGGGGCAAAAGTCTAACCTTCCCGTCCCCTGTGCCTTGTGAACAGAGCGTGTCCACAGCTGTGTTCTAAGCAGCCAGGGAAACAAATCTCGGTCTGCTTCTACCTCCCGACCCACCCTTCACCCAGAGGAAGAAACATGGACTGAACGGCCGAACCTTCCCGAAGCAAGGAAACTGTGAGGTATCTGGGAGCAATCATGCTCTGAAAATTGGATATGAACGTGCTACCCAGTGTAGCAGAAAAAATGAACCCGTGAGAGCTGCCAGTACAGTGAAACCCACTTACTACATCCTTTTAAACATCAGCCTAATGCTCACACATGCTCAATGCTTTCTTTCCTTGGCCCTGGGAGAAATATTATGAAGGTGTTTCACTTTAGTAAGGTTCATGAGTTTATGGCCTTGAGAATGCCCTTGAGAATAAACTCTAGGGACTGTGAGAAAGGAAAAGAAAAGCTACTTTTAATGGATGTTGTCTCTATCTCCTTTCCAACTAAAACATCGAACTTTTTTAGATTTTCTAAACTCAGCACCGAAAAGTGATGACTACTTTTCTTCTTTTATTGTTAACTAAAAATCAAATCATGTTGGAGTTAGGTAAACACATTTTGGGAGAAATTTCTAAAATAGATATGCTCTAAAATATGGGCAATTACTAAATGTTTGAATAACACAAGAGACATATGAATGTCTGTAAAGGTAGAAAAAATAATAATAATAATGAAGAGAATGTATTCTTTCCTACCCCTTGAACATCATATATGCTTTTCTTTCAACTTGGAACTCTTTGATCTGATTTTTGCCTTTCTAACTGCCATTCATGCTTCAGTCCTCAGTTTAGATGACATTTATTTTGTCAAGTGTTTTCTGACCTATCCACCTAGTCTAGAAAAAACTCTCCGGGTACCCCCGCTGTAATGTCCTTTACCACACTTGGTTGTGTATTTAATTGCCCATTTGCCATTAGATAATAAACCCCAGGATGGCAGGGACCACATGTATCTCATTCATTGGTTAGTCCTCAGAGCCTAACAAATTGCCTGGCTGGAAATCAGTGCTTATTAAATTGTTTGGTTAATATAGTTTCAGTTTATTTAACCAGAATATAATCTACATTTTGATATCCAACATTGCATTTGGAGAAACTTACACCTGCATAAATATTAATTCCATGTTCATATATATACTAACAGTCATAGTCACTCAGAGAAAGATATACTCCTGGGCTTGGCTCCAGGGTGATCGAACCAGAATTCAAAGAGAAAGCTTAGCTTAAGAATTATGGAAATTAGAAATTAAAGACTTAAGAAATGAAGTTTCTGAAGTAATCTTGAGTTTTGCAAGTTCAGAGAAATGATTCACTTCACGAAAGCATTGTTTCAGTTATAAAGTAGAAGTTAGATGACCGAGAAGCATTTCGTTGTTTAAGATATTTGATTCATGGACATGTACAAGAGTTTGATTTCCTGTTTTCTAGGCACATGATTATAGAAGCCAAGTACTTATGTGAACACCACAGATAGAATAAGCAAATAGGTGAAATACTTATATTACACACACACACACACACACACACACACAGAGGGTGTTTTTCTAAAGATGCTCATTTGTATGTGTGTTTGTATGGCTTTGTTAGGATGTATGTGAGAGACAGGGATGAGAAGAGAGAGAAATGGAGAAAGAAATAAAGAAAGAAAAAGAAAATAAATTGGCAAAGAGAGAAGAAACAGAGTTCATAGCCAAATTCTTAAGTTCCTACTATATATAAATTAACCAAAGGAAACCAAACAGATATTTGATTGACATAAGCTAAATTGAAGTGTGTGTGTGTGTTTATGTAGGAGTCAATTCTTAGTAGTCTACTGTGTTCATTGGCCTCTACAGAAACTGTATCAAGTGTCTGTAAGCATTGATAAAATTCCCCTCTATACAAATAAAGTGAATACTAAAGTAATTTGTGGACAAAAGTTTGGTCACACATTGCAGAAAGATCAAGCGAAATGAAATAGTTTGGGATTGTAGTGTAATTGGTTGCTGTGGGGCAAATAAATCTTTGCTGGCCAATCAGGATTATACATAATGGTTTCAAAATAGCAAAAACCAAAAGCAAAATCAAGGATACATAGGGTGGGAATTTTGAAAGGTAAGCTCAGAATGAATATGGGTGATGCTGGGACAGGAGTGCAGGAGCCAAAACTATACTGTGGGAGACAATAGAATCAAGGAAGTAGGGAGAAATTTTTGAAAGTCAAGTCACAGAACGTTCCATTTGAGTTCAGTACAAACTATCTTACTTTATTCTAAAAAAAGCTGCTTGAGCATTTGGAGAGGTACAAAGAAGGAACAGAAAGATAGAGGAGCTCACGACAAGCTATAAATCTTTACGCTTAAATTGAGTGGGGGGAGTTGAAACAGTACGTATAGTGCAGAACTTGTTTAAGAAAATGACAAATGGTGTTTCCATTTGTGAAAGTCATTTACAATTGGCCATTAATAAAGAGAGTGGGATAGAGGGAGCCTTTACAGAAGTTTTAAAATTTCAGTCATCAGATTTAGCTTATTTCGTTTAATTCCATTTAACAGGCTTAGAGTTGATTTTATTCAAATATGTATAAGGTCTCAAATGAAAAACATTTTGGTGATTTGCATGGCTATTTTCAGGACTGCAAAATCTAATCGTCACAGACAATAGAACCAGACTGTCGGCAATGGAAATAAGGGACAAAAATGACTGATGTAAATCAGCCGTTTTAGAAGTTAGGTTTCTCCCAAGATAACCCAAATCAGCTCAGTATCTTTGCTCACAAAGTTGATGCTCATAGAAGTAGCTGATGACATTCTCAGAGAGACTGACAGTCCTGCCTGGGGCCACGATCTACTCAGAACACACTCTCCCGATGGTGCTGCCTTCTGTGGTGAGGAAATAAACCTTTTCATCTTCATGATGAAGGGTCTCAACTTGCTTTATTACTTGGGGCTTAGTTTAAACTCCTTTCCCTTTAAGCGTCTTTGGGGTAACTGTTAGAGCCTTTGCTCACTTTATATCCTGGAGATCCACTGGGTACTATAATTATTATAATTGTGGGCCATAACTGCCTTGTTTTGGGGCCATCTGCTCTTCTCACTTGGATAATATAGTTTGTCGTTGGGTGCACATAAATCACAGACAGGATAGTTTTCCTCTTCCTGACTTGACAAACACCAAGCACATTAAGAATTCAGCTTTGTAATTAAGCAGGGCCCAGTCTTCACAGGCAGGGCTGATACAGAAGGATTTGCAGCCTGAGGGGAGGGCTCTTTGTGTTGACCTTGGGTGGCAGGCCTTACAGCATCCAAGGGAATTGCTGCCCCTACATTGTCCTCATCTGTGACCCTAAATTGGACCCCCAAGTTATGTGGTTAGTAGAGCACTGGGCACTACATTTGGTGTGAAAAGACCTGAGGCTCAGTTTCATCTGTAAATTTTCTTATTTTGGAGGCTGAAATGAGACTATGTGCCAGTGCTTTGCTATATACTCTAAGGAAGAACCAACTGGTGGTAAAAAATAATAAACAAATTGAGTCTTTCTGGAAGCATATGGGTGTACCTTTGCAGACTGACCTCTGTGTTGCGGCTTATAACGGGGGCAACTTTTCATTGCCTCCCAACCCTTTCCCCTACCAAAGAACCTAGAGCTCTCCACTGTCGACCGCACGTGGCTCAGCGGAATCCCAACGTGCTGTGTTCTCTTTGTGAAGATTTCATTGCTGCTACTCTCTTGGCATTGAAAGACATGATTTGACTTGTCACCTGGACTCTCATTAGAGGGTCCCCTCGGTGGGGTGACCAGCTGTTTTGATTTGCCGCCAAGAGTCTCAATTTTTGCAATGAAAAATTCTCATCCCCAAACCCCTCAGTCCTGGGCTTGATTGGCTCTCAGTACTTAGTACTCACTCAGGAAAACTCAACAATGTGAGATGGTTGCTTGCACTTGGCACTATTGCTTGTTACTCTGACAATTCACTTTGACTTTAACTACTTATTTGGTTCTATTGGAATGCAACTTGAGCTTACCCCTGTGCTATGCTCTAACTAACCCAAGGGTTTTCAGGCTGTATCTCACTGAATTCCAAGGGTCCACGGAGAGCCCTGCGTGGGAAGTCAGGGACAGGGAGCTCCAGCTCTCCTCTCACCATTTCAACGAAACTAGCTCCTCCACATTCTGTTTAAGATATTGGGTCCTATGTAAGATTGACCAGTGGAAAGATGTTCCTTTGTTAAACAAAGTTTAAGAATCATCACCTTGACCAAGTTAAATAACTTTATTTAGACTTTATTTAATAAATAACTTTAATAAATAACTTTATTTAGACTTTAATAAATAAGCCAGTCTGCATTTAAGAAAAGGGGAGGAGTAGGGCTAACCTTTGATAGAACAGCCTTTGCTTTTCCCCCTTCTTTGGTTGCGGATGAAAAATACTGCACTAGTAGTTGTATGTTGATAATTGTAAAATATTTTCTCCAACTGTCCTCTCTTTCAGAACTTCTTTTACCATTCTCTCTGATAGGAAACACACGGTGTAGTAGTCAACAGTGTTACTCAGAATGTTGGGGGTTGATTAATAGATGGGACTTCAAAATGCAAGAAAACAATATTAAAAACTTACAGTTTCAAAATTTTTTTTTAGTGTATCAGAAATGTATGGTATCATGTGGGTCAGGCTGGGCATTGGCATCTTGACCTGGTCTTATTGCAGGTTGACTTCATTACGAAGGGGATTTATTACATAGATATGCATCTACATGTTCTGAAAAACAACAACTACACAGTAATTATGTGTTGTAATGCATGCGCGCGCGCGCGCACACACACACACACACACACACACATTGACGAACCATCTTTGGAAAGAACCAAATCTTGAGCTAGAACCTTTAAGGGAAGCAGGGCCAACTTCCAAGTTTCAAGAACAAATGGCTAACTGAGATTGGTGAGAGCTTCTTGGATTTGGTCAGGCGAGAAAGGCCTAAATTCAGGTTATATTTGGAGGGGAGAACTAAATATTTTAGGCCAAAGGAAAAATGTTTTGATGAAAATTCAAAGAAGTAGGAATAGCTATTAGAAACGTGAAAGAGAGAGAGTCCTAGCTTTAAGTCATTGATTCTGTTCAGTTTTCCACTCATTCATCGCCTTCCCCCATCATGTGATATCCACACCAGCCTTCCTTGCTCTACACCATGATTCCTACATCTCTCATTTTGCTGGTTTCTTTCTATATTGGTCACTTCATTTTTAATCTTTGAAATTTACTGCTTCACTTTTTAAAAATTAAAAAACACACAAAAGAATTGTATATTGAGAAATGTTGCTTTGGAACACAAAAAGAATTAAGTGTTTATCTATATATGTGGCTTCTAGAGTAAGGTTAAAATTTGGGGATGGTGACTTGCTGACGCTCCATCTCTTCATTCCTGTCACCCAGACACTCTCCTTTCTCATAATATCATCTCATAAAGTTTTTCCTCTTCTCTTTTCTTTCATTCTGCCTCTTTTTTTCCCTGTATGTATATGGGGTTTTTTTTTGCTCTCATGTTCACTAAAGTGTTATATGGCTCTTTCCTTCCAGAGTGGAAACGTAGGCAGGACAATGAGGAATTATTCCTGAAATATGAGAGGGTCACTATTGTCACATATTTGTAGAATGGTGAGAAAACATCTGAGGAAATCTCAGAAGGACATTAATAACTGGGAAGAGATTGGCCACATTCCCAGATAAAACTAGAATATTTCGGTGGCTTTCCTGGTGTTCTATTCTGTTAGTTTTTAAATGTACTCTTTCATCTTTTTTTTTCTCCTAGCAAAACTGAGGAATAGTTTTGGGTAAAAAGAAAATGGCTTTTGTCACATTATGCTTCCACAAGGACATGGGGGAAATTATTGTACGTGAATGTGCTAATATGATTCTAAGTGCTTTCAAGCTTTGGGTTTAGTTCTCTGTGTGGCATGTAATTCCTGAGGGACACGCACCAAATTGATAAGCTCAGTGCTAAAGTGAGCTGTCTCTTCTAGTCTCCAGGAGCCTCTGACTGACTGTAGTGTCAATTGTGCACCACCAGTATTGCTGCCCTGTAGAAGAAACATTTCAGCACACTATTGATATCACAAGCAAATTAAAAGACTCACCAAAGTTAATATTCTCACATTATAACAACATCTCCTATAAATTATTAAAGCCCACGCAATTTATTACTCATGATGGGGCTGGGGGGTGTAAAGCAAGTTGAATCATGAGCCATGCTACTTAATGATTTATTTTTTTGGTCTTCAATGTGTTGAGGTTTATAAATCATCCTGCTCAACTCCCCACTGCACCAAGGAAAGAACAGTTGCTAGTCATGCCCTTCTCTCACCGATGATCACCTATGCACAGGGTGGAAGCATGATCATTATTTCAGCATCTATCAGCAGCCTCTGTGTTACAGACTGGCTGTGCCTTTTCATTACTATAATGCTTAGGAATGGCATTGAATGAACATGATTTAAGGCTTTAGATGATAGATCTAAGCCTTTTCAGAAATAAATATTAACCTCATTATTTAGGCAAGGAGACCAAACTGACTTGTATTCTGTCTCAAGGCTGGTAAGTACATCAAGATTTACTTAGGACTCTTGTGCTCTCAAGTCTGGTTTACCAGCCTTACCCCTAGTCTGCCTTGATTATGTTTCATGTTTTACAATAAGTAAATATATATATTTTATTCCACTCTAAGTGGTATGATTTATCTCTAGTTGTGCCATTGGCTTGGGCAAGTCATTTAAGTTCTCAGAGATTTGTTTCCTAATCTATCCAATGAGTAAATTTGTGTGGACTCATCTCTAAATTTCTCTTCCCGATTTAAAATTCTGATAGTCAGTGTGTAGCTGCAACCTGGGCAGGGATTTCCCCTGCTGGTGGAGTTTCTGAGCGCCCTATGAACATTTGCCCCATGCATCTCTCTGCTTTTGCCCTGAAATAGCTTTAAGAGGCATGGGGTCTGTGCTGGGCCTGTCTGCCCCTTCTTGTCTGTGCTGGCTGTAGGAAGATTTCAAGAGGAAAAACGCTACACATGAAAAGACTGAGAAGTGAGAGATGGCTTAGGACAGCCGAGATTCTTCTAGAAATGATGAACAAATGTTGTAAAAACTCTAAATAGATCCTCTGGGGTTAGTTTACAATTCAAGGCCTTTGGTGACCATTTGGTCTGACTTTTTTGCTTGTTTACATATGAACTCTTAACGAAGAGCCTTCCAGTCTTGATACATTCCTACCCCAGGCCGGAGTTCCCTGGTACACAAACACTGATCTGGGCTCGGAACAGCCACTAGCATGTCAGATTTTGAAAACAGTGTCACGTTATATCACTGCCCTAGAGTTAGTGGTAAAATAAACACTCAAATGTAAACTAAAAAAGCATGTAAATACAAGTTGTTTTAATACAGTTTCTCTTGTAAAGGCAGTTTGATAAACACTCTTCTCAGAATTAAAATAATAGACATCAATAATACATGGGCTACACATTTAATTTGCTTTGCAGAAGTCAACAAACATGCCTGCACTTTTTTTATGTGGAGTCTCAGAACTTGGGAAACGTAGTTTGAACTTTTAAAGTGTGTTCTTTTAGATGACATGTGATAAATTTGCCTCAGTATCCCAGTGTCTGATGTCACCTGAATGGAATTCTGGATTTCCTTCCACTTAAATATACAACTTTGGGGACATCATGTAAGCTTAGTCATTCAATTTTCTCATCTAAAAGATGGAGACAATAACAGTCATTTCATAGGGCTGATGTACAACTAAAAAGAGATCATGATCTGTGAAAGTTATTTTTTACACATTGTCTGTATAGAAAAAAGATTATTGCTTTAATCTTAATTAATATGAATAGTGAGTAAGCCCATTGGAATTCTCCATTTTAATCCAAGTAGAAAACTGAAATTTTACTTATTTACTACGAACTCCTTTCTCAGGTGACATTTACACATTCCTTTCCCTGCTAGAAGAGACTGTGAAATGGATGGGGTGAAGGAGGGTCCTCACTTGTACCTTCCACCTCCCAGAAACTGTGTCATGTTACAGAAACCTTAGAACACAGAGTGGCTGATGGTTTCGCAACTTGCTCGTTGATTAAATTCAGTAAGCATTTACTGGCTCCCAACTACTGTATGTGCTAGGCCCTGTTCACACAGTCAGATGGATGAGTGCAGGAAGAACTGACTAAGCACAGGAAAATGATTTTCTGGTGTTGCTATCTTTTCCCCAAATGCTTGAGTGCTAGGATGTGGTGAGGATGGGTGTACTTGGGAAAGTTAAGTTCAGGCATTTGTTGGCTGAGATCTTTTTACAATCAGACATTGGACTTATTGTAGAAGTTGAAGGATAATTCCCCACTGCTGAACAAAGGCCTCGGCAGCCTTTGCTAAAATGTAAGGGCCACTCTGCTGATTAGATAGAATCATTGAACCTTAGGCTACCCTACGTATACAATGGAGCCCACAAGCACCCTCCTAAGAGGGGAGGCATTTAGATGAGGTCTTTAAGACTTAGGTATTGTGTACCGTGAATGAACATGAAAGGTTGGTTGGCATAAATAGCCATTCATTCTGTCAACAACATTAATTGAAAACTCAGGGGTGCATAAAAACCCATTCTCATTTATTGAGTAAGCCTCCGAATACCTTCACATCTGTATGCAAATATTTCACAACTGTGAAAACCTACTAATACTGATGATTGAGTGATGCTGACGTTATGAGGCTGCCAAGTGGTGACACATACGTGCTGGCTGTGACTTTTCTGCATCATGTTTGCCTAACCACTTGTTTGTCATATTTTTCTGCAATGGACGTGTCCTTTAAATGTATCATGGCACTTGTAAATACTAAAATTTGTTCCACTGTCCTGGGCAAAATGCCTCCAACTGGACGGAAAACTTTGGTGACATATTTTGGCAGGGTATTAGTATGCTTGCTATGTAAAGGACAATGTATGGATATTTCTTTGCATTCTGTAAAAGCTGTAAGTTTTGAAAAATTGTATTATACGCATAGGGTGAATAAATCTTTAATTACTATAAGACCCTTCAAAGATGGACTTTCTGTTTTAGTATATTCTCTCTTCTCTATTCTCCCCCCTAATTTATACTTTGAACACAAGGAATGCCATCTATTTTTACTATAGCAGGGCACCTACCAAACAGTCAAGGGCCTAGTTCCCTTCCTGGCCTTGCCTTTACCATCTGTAAGACTTTGGGTTGATAAAATCGCCTGGCCTTGCTGAGCTTGGTTAGCAGCCTCTGTCCCGCCCCACCCATGTTCCCTCAGCATTCACCTCTGAACCCTGAAGATTACTTAGTGTGAACACCTGTGACTCTGGGACTGAAGACTTTTTTTCTGGCTTCGATAATATCCTCAGCATACAAAAAAGGAAGCCCAAAGCAGCCCAAGTTGTTATCTACGGAGGCCAACTTCAACCAAAAATGGATGGGGAGTTGGTAGAGAAATATCCCAGCTTCACCCCTTGTTGGGCTAATACTGAGATGTGTTCCACACCACCTTCCAGAGTTCCCCAGCAGGACTGAGCTCCAGTTGCCAAATTGGAGACTGCTCTGAAAATACACTTTTTATTGGCTTTTTTCCACTCCCTGTCTCATTTCTCACTCCCTGTCAGTGTTTTCTGGGATCAGCTCCCATATAAATTAGTGGCACTTGAATCCTTGTCTTATAAGCTACTGGGGAAACCCAATCAAAGTAGTCAAGTTTCTCTTGTGTAAAATGTAAAATATGATACCCACCCACCCAGGCACTGAGCGGATCAGATACTGTAACGTGTACAAAGTGCTTTGAAATTTGTGGAACGCTAAATAAATTCACACATTCTAATCATTATTATAGCTCTTGCTATTGTGTTTTCAAGCTTTAATTCCAGGGTATTAAATATTTGCAAATATGATTCTCTAGCTATGAGCTAAAGAGAAAAATATCTGAAAATAATAATGGAAGATAGGAAGTTATTGACAGAGGGTAGAGGACTGGCCCACACAATGAGGGGAACTTTTCAAGTACTACTGTGATACCACCCGACACCCACAAAACCTTCTCCCCCAAAATGACAGGTGTCAAAGACAAAGAATTAGGAAAGAGACAACTGGCTTTTCCCTATTGTCACTACTTTTCTAAGGAAGAAAGGTGTCTTTTTGTTACATTAAAAATTCACGGAGCAGGGACTGTGTTTAAATCTTTGTGTTGGAGAGTGCTGTGAAAAGGTAATCATACTATTCAAATATTCAGAAAGATAAGGCAAAACCATCTTAGTGACCAAAACCAGATGGGGGGGGGGCAGAGAGTGGGAAGAGTTCAAGGAGCCAGTTTTACATAGTAGGTCCGTTCACCACCCCACAGGCAAGCTGAATGAAAGACAAGTTAACCCAGCGCGTCATCTCCCAAATAAAAGCAAATGTGTGGGGAATTTTTCAGGGAAAAGAAAAATCTGCCAAGCCAGAGGTTTTTGTTACGTTAACCTCCTTACTCAGAAACCTGTCTAGGAAAAAAAAAAAAAATCTATGCATTGTGAAAGCAAAATGGGGGAAGAGATGATAACTCAGATAAAGAACCGTGGTTGGTAGCATATTTAATAGCCTAGAGAGATATGAAAGCAAATGCCAAAGCAGTACATTCACATTGCAGGTTCATCTAATTATATCTTGCTGACTAAATGAGTTTTATTAACTCAATGAAGAGCTGAGCACTTCACTTCAGCTTTTGTCACACCGTAATTTTCTCAGATATTAATCGATTGTGACCACACTTGCCTCAGAACTGAGCGTACTACAGAGCGAGTTTAGCTTTAGCATGCAGTTGCCTGCCATGCTGAAATAATGATTATTCGTAAATGTTAATGATTTTAGCAGTTGCAGGGGTACTATCATGCAGAACGAGATCTGCCATCCAAGTCACAATGTAGGTCCTGCCAAAATATTCTTGAGATGTTCAAATAGGTACCCACAATCGTGTGGTTCCCTAAATACTACTCGTTTTTTCCTGGGAAGTCCCAGTGAAGAAATTTCCTCTGTATTTGCTCCCACGAAGGCTTTTGCTCATCTTAATTCATATACAGACAAACTTTGTGATCCTTGGGTCTTAAAAAATTCTTACTGCATTTCTAATTTTTAAACCACATGTGGGCCCTTTTATTTTTCCTGCTCCCGTAATGCTTAGCTGATGCTGCTAGGACAGCACTTGTCATACTGGATTGTAGATAGTTCCCGAGTGGCCGTCGCCTGCGTTAGACTGTGGGTTCCCTGAAGGCAGTAACTACCCCTTCACTTCTGCGTTCTTAGCACCTGTCACAGACCCTGGCATTTAGTCAGGGCCCAATAAGTGCTTGGTGATTGAATCAAATAGACACAATGCAGTGTGTTGATATTTAATGTGCTTTTTGATTCACATGACACCAGTTGCTCCTTATGATGCTCTCCCTAAGTCTTCAATGAAAGAATGAGGCTGTTTTTTACTTTTTTTAAATGAGCTTTTAAATAAGAAAGGCATGATTGCATTTGGGTTAAAAATAATTTAGTTTTCTAGTTTATCTTTCAAAAGCTGTTTGCTGCCCAATGCTCTATTGATTTTAAATATTTTCTTTCTGAAGAGCAGGATTTCCAAAGGACTTGTAATTTTTTAAAACAGATTTTTACATTGCCGAGGTAAAGACACAGTAGGTGAGACCCATCCTCCCCTGATAAGTGTGAAAATTCCTACTGTATTATGATCTGTTCAATTCCAGCCACTGATTTTAAATAGGAAAAGAAATGGAATAAATGTGTTTAAAAGTCCCAACTGTTGAAAAGTTCTGTAATATAAAATATACAAACTTTATGCTTCCTTATAAAAAGGAAGCTGGTAGGATTAGAAACCACCTGCAGAATAAATATTTATGGAGCAAAATGACAACTTGTCTGATCTAAAGCATTGGCATACACTTTCTTAGCTAATGTTTGATGAAGCACCTCCACGTATAATTCTTCAGTGAACTAAAAGAAGAGTTTCATTAACTATTTTTGAAAGCTAATGAGGCCATGATCCCTTTCCAGATGCTTCACTCGTCAAATAATTGTGATCTTCCTTCCAAATCTCCCTGGTTTCTTGGTTCCTGTTATCTTGTTTATTGAGCAGTGATTATAAAGATGAAGAGGAAGAATACAAACACGAGACAGATGATGGGGATCAGATATATTTCATGTGGGTCCAAAGTGTAGAATCTTGTACTCTGAGCATTATTATAATTTCAAAATTAATTTTATAAATTGAAAAGTTGGAAACTGATCTCCTGAAGCATTGTCTATAAATATACACACAGTAATATTCTTTATGAGCTTCTATAGGCACAGCTGCAAATCTGTGTATGAAAACTGCAGAACAGTTTAGAACTCTCTGAAGGTTCTTCCTTATGGTCAGCCAGGCCACCAAACTTCACAAAGTGCAGGCATGCTTTTCCCTTACCCCAAATTGGAGGCTCTTAAAGCTTTATTACCTCAGATGTGGATAGAGAAAAAATTGTTTTCATGGTTTTTGCTCAGAAGCATAGATACACTTTCAACTTTTCTCTACAGAAGGGGATCAAGAATATGGCTCATTGCAGAATTTCCCTTGGGGTCTAGGAAGGAGACTTGGATTTTTGCTTGAGAGCAGACTAATCTAATTCTATTTTCTAGTATTCTGAAGTGCAGGGCTAAGAGGAAATAGAGCCCATAACACAGTGCAATTAAGGGTATGTTGTAAAAGGTACATATAAATATAACAATAAAAATGTCGAATCTCTATTTTGTACACCTGAAACTAATATAACTAATATAATATTGTATCCAAACTATACTTAAAATAAAATGAATAAATTTTAAAAATAAATAAAAATTTTTCCTTGGTAAAAAAATATATAGAGAGCAATATATAAATTAATGATCACAATAAATGTTACACCTCCAACAATAATAATAAAGCTAACATTTACTAAGTGTGTACTATGTACCAAGTGCTATTGTAAATACTTCCATGTATTCATATTTCTAATATTTAGATCCATTTTACGGATAGGAAACTAAGACACAAAACTTTACGTAACTGGCTCAGGTTCCCAGGGCTAGTATGGGATACAATGGGATAGAAATGGAAGCTTCTGGGCTCCGTGGTGATTGTTACTGCACTATGTAATATCATCACTAGATGATATGAGAGCTTTAAGCTATTTGCTTTGCATATGGTACTGCCCACGTTTCCCTTAATTGCTCCCCAAACTGTCATTCAGTTCCATCCGATTTGACTACGTTGGTTCTAGCATGACAAATGGGCTAAGGAAAATGATAACCAGTAAATGCCTATAAAGTATGTAATAAAAACTAACAGAAATTATTTTGCAACATTTTTTGGCATCATTAATATTCTTTTTATTTTAACCACCCATGTCCACCCCTTAGAAATTAGTGAACATGCTTCCAGGCTATTAACAAAAGTTTAATTGGGTAAAAGGTTTGCCCCAGGGGAGAACCGGGGAAGCACCCATACCCCAGCTGTTGTGAGTTTTGGTTCACTAACAGCTGCCCTCGGCTTCTGAGAAGGGAAACTATGTTGTTTGGAATGTCATTCCCCTGGGGCAGCAGCCACCAGTGATTAAGTGATGGGAATATAAAAATTCTCCCCTTCCAAACCCCGGCTTGCTGTAAGAGTCCACTGAATTCTAGCACCTCAGAGCTGCCTGTGGACCAGGCTCCCACCCTTTTAAGCTCAACACAAACCCTTGCTTAGCTCCTTCCCTGCCCTCGTCTGTCTCCTTCCTTCCACTTCTCCTAAAAGCACTGCCTCAATAAATTACTTTTATAAAAATCTTTTTCTTAGGGTGTGCTTTTAGGAAACCTCGGCCAAGATGTATGGTACTGCAAGTAGACCTCGGAAGCAGAGGCTAGTGGGATTCTAGAAGATGGCAAAGAGGCCCCTGTTGCTGGTGGTAGGTACAGTCTTGTTAGTCCCTGGCATTCCGGAGCAGTGTGCCTGTCAAAGATCAGAAATCAGGTCCCTCTGGGGTGGCTCAGCAATTGAGCATCAACCTATGATCCAGGAGATCACAGTTCGTTTCCGGTCAGTGCACATGCCAGGGTTGTGGGCTAGATTCCTGGTGGGCGGCTTGCAGGAGGCAGCTGATTAATGACTCTCACATCATTGCTGTTCCTATCTCTCTCTCTCCCTCACCTTCCTCTCTTTGAAATCAATATATATTTTTTAAAGAAGTCAGAAGTCAGCAGACTATGGCCCATGGGCCAAATCCAGCTCCTTGCTTTTTATAAATAAAGTTTTATTGGAACACATTCACTTATGTATTGTCAGACAGAGCTGAGTATTTGACACAGAGACTGTTTGGCCTGCAAATATTTAATATCTGGCTGTTTACAGAAAAACTTTAGGTTAAAATGTTTACCCAAGGTAGTCAACTGGGTTGAAATATGATAAAAGGGATACCTTAGCTAGTGCAATGTCTCTGGCTTTGAGAGACGGGGAATTTGGAACTATGACTATGGATTTGGGTGATCGTAACTAACTCTCACTGAGGCATTGAAGAGAGAAAATGACATGTTCTATTAGTTACTACTGCTGTATAGTGAGTTATCACACATTTAGTAGCTTAGAAATCATACGAGTACCCTCTTCCTGCTTCTTTGGGTCAGGAGCCTGGGATGGCTGAACTGGGTCCTCTGCTATAGGTCTTCTAGAGGGCTGCAATCAAGGTGTCATCCAGCACTGGGATCTCATCTAAAGGCTTGACTGGAGAGATGTCCACTTTCAAGCTCCTGTGATTGCTGACAGGATTCAGCTCCTTGTGAATTGTTGGCTAATGGCCATCCTAGGTTCCTTGCCACATGGGCCTCTCTCCAACGGGTCAGATTAGTTCACCAAAGCCAACAAGAGAAGGATTCTGCTGGAAAGAAGGAAGTGACAATCTAGCCTAATCATGAAAGTGACATCCCATCATCTTTGTCATATTCTGTTGTTTAAAAGCAAATCACAAAAGACAGCCCATACTCAAGACAATGGGTTATACAGTGGTGTGAATGCTGGGGGTCAGGGCTCATTGGGAGCCATCTTAGAGTCTGTCTGCCATGAAAGCTCGGATCTATTATTCAGAATTTAAAGCATACTGTGGGAGTCAGAAAGACTTATTAGAAGCATTTAAAGAGACACTCATCTATTTTAGGTAGAGTGAAGACAGATTTGAAGATCAGGTTCACATCATAAGTATAAAAGTGGCAGAATTTTAAAGAAAGCTAAATTCTCAGCCTACACAAGTCCAAATTCAGGGCCCTGGAATAAAAGGAATAGGATCCTGAGGTTTGGGAAAGGGAAATCTGAGTCCAGGGATCAAAGGGTGACTATAACATAGACTCCACTCACCATCACTTCCAGCGACCCATTCCTGCAACTTTAGGTTTTGTGAGCCTATAGGTTCTAGGTCCCAGTGGAAGGAAACTTCCACCAAAGAATACAGCAAGAGTCTCAGTAAACTTAAAACTATGGCTATTTCCAGATTACTTTGGCTCCTTGCACTAGTATACTAGCTGGCACAAAAAAATTACTATATTGACAGGGAAACTGATCTGATTATCGTGAGGAGACAGCAATGCTGTCACATATCAAAGGCAGGGAGCAATGTGTTTGTCACTCAGGTGACCCATTGGGGTGTATTTTGTATTCTCATACCTTGTTTTACTATAATGAACACGTACAGCAACCACAACCTGATTAGGGCATGGTAATCAGGTGCTCAGATGACTTCGAGATAATAGTTTGGTTTACCTCTCTTGGCAGTGTACCTAGACCTGCAGAAGTATTGGCCCCTAAGAAGAAGCAGCTAAAAGGGGGACGGAGGAGGGAGATGATGATTATATCATGGTCTTGGAACAAACTGCAGCAGGAGAAGCTATAGTGTATTCTGCTAACTCTTTTCTTATATATTCTCTTACATAAAGGCCAGGAATGTTACTGACCAGAATCCTGAAGCAGCTGTACCTGGAAGGAGTACACTCAATGTAAGAAGCCAGTGGGTCTGAGCATTGCAAGGGGTGGACTGCAGGGGTTTTTGTTGGCACTTCTCCCATTCCCCAGCTGTGGTGAGTGTGTGTCTGCTAACAGCTCATTGCTGACCCTTGCCAAAGATTTACCCTTAGGAGAACAGTGCCAGTTCACCTGAGAATTACCTTCCCAGGGGTGAGAGGGGCTATCCCTGTGGTATAACTTATATTCAGAGCTCCCCACAGGACCAGGCTATCTAAAGCCAGTTTACACTGAGACCACTTGGCTATCTTCTTGGGCTTACTGTGCTTCTCTTGCCCCCTTCTCCTGAGGGCTCTCCCTTAAAAAAAAATCATTTTCAGAAAAATTTCAATCCCAGGCCCTGCCTTAAAATTCTGACTTAAGACACCATTTCTATTAACTATACTGGAAAAATGTTTTTTCTATCCATATCACTCTGACCCAAACCTGATAGTATGTACATAAAAAATTATATAGATTGAGGTTGCCAATTTTTAAAAGAAAATTACCTCCTAAAATCTCTCCTTAATTTAGCACCACAGCCAAAACTTTCAGTCACTTTCAGTTCTCAACTTCATTGTAACCTATGACCATTCATCAGTTCTTGTTCCTTTCTAAGCCTTCCTCTGTACTGATGACAATTATCTTTTAAAACACGATTCTGATCATGGCACCCCCTAGCTTAAACATTTTGGTGACTTTTCACTGTTTCCTAGACGAAGTCTCAACTCTTTAGCATAACATACAAGCTTTGTTTACTGGGCTGCAATGAAACCAAATTACAGCAGACACTTGCCCTGTCATTCGGCCTGCACACCGCAAACCGCAGTCAGGCGCAACGACTTCCTATTCCCTGAAGAAGACGTACGCGGGTGTGAATCCCAGCTATTCTTTCTGCTTATATTTCAAGACACAGCTTATTTATTAACTTTTCTGGAAAACTGTTATCAACCAACCCCGCACTTCTTTCCAAACTCCAGGGAGAATGAATAACACCTTCTCTGTGCTCTTATAGTGCTAAGTACACACCTGCGTTATAATGCTTGCCGTATTTTTGTGTGTGACTGTTTATTAACCTGTCTTTCTCTGCCACATGACTTAGGATTTTTCAAGGATCCTGTGATTTGCCTCTACATCTATAATAATTATCACATGACTTAGCATACTATCATCCTCAAATATATATATATATATATATATATATATATATATATATATATATATATATATATAAAGAATTTGGCTTATTTTCAGATAGTCCCTCAGCCTGACAAGTTGATCAGTTCTATTCTAGTTCCTGCATCCAATTATTTTCCTCTTGTTGTGAATTTGGGAAGTGAAGAGAGTTTCTGGACAACTGTCTGTTCACTAATATCAGATGGCTGTCCATGTGGTCAGTCCATCATTGCATAAGTTTACGTAAGTTCACTTCCTGTGCATTTGCCTACATTCACACTCTCTGTGATTTGTTTCAAACTGGGGCCGAAAAATAAATTTCTAAGCGGCACTCAGTAGCAAACCTGAGATTGAGCAAAGTAACATAAATGCAAGCTTACATATTCTCTCTCCTTGAAGGTGGCAGCAAGCATGGGAGAACAGAGAGACGGCTTCACAAGTACCCCACTTACTTCATAACTTCTCTCACTTGTAGTCACTCTGGAGGCCAGTTTAATTGGCCCATGTTTCTGTCATCTAGACTTCCAGATAAGCAGAAAATTATGCTTTTTTTGGTTTGTTTTCAGCTTTTTCTTAAAAATTATTTCTTTATATTTTTGAGGGGCTGGATTGTGGATCTAGCCTTAAAAAGTTCAACTAAATGTACTTAAGAAAAATCCCCAGTATGTTATTGAAATTTTATTGATGACCTTGGAATAAACAAGAAGGTAAAAACAAATATAAAGGCTCTGTATTATAGGAACTCAATGGTTAATGTGGCATAAAACCTGGTTATGAGAATCTGACCTGATAATACGCATTGTTTTTCTCCAGCCACATTCTCAGCCTTGGCTCCTTCAGCTCCCTCTGACTTCAAAGGAAACACTGCATGACGAGGGAGGGCACACAATAGAAGAACTGGTCCCATTATCCCTCTCTGTTTGGAAATGGGTAAAGATTATAGATATGTTTTCTTCTTTCTGTGCTTTGGACTATAAAATGTCAATTACCTCAAGCAAACCCCCCTACCTAGACTAATGCACAGATTTGGATTATACCAAAATTGCATAAAATTGGAAACAAGATATTAATAATAATCCATAATGGTGTAACATAATGGAATTCATGTTTATTTTCATTGGCTTTAGCTCGTACAATAAAAAAAGTAAATTAGTTTAGAGATTTAAATTTCGTATTTATTATACCCTGACCTTTCTTGCTCTTCCCCCACCACTTCGTATTTACCAATGAGGTAACTAAAAAGAGTCTACTTCTTCCCTGTTCTGCTATAGCATATTATTGCCTCTTTAAATGTGTTTGTGAGTGTGTGTGTGTGTATTGATTATTTTAACCAATGTTTGAAAATAAAGTTGTAATGCTAAAGGCCAGAGGAATGAATTAGCCTGACCTGGTAATTAAAAGACCATACATGGAGTATGAACCAGGAACCACTGTTGGACTTTTCACCCTCAACTCGAAAGGAAAAGGCAAGCATAATAATCCCACATCACCTCTGAAAATGATGTCAGGAAATGTTTTCTCAGAGTCAGCTACTGGTCAAGACTTACATCAAGTTAAACAAAATAATGAAGGATCAGGGACTGTGGAAGGGCAAGAGTTCGAACAGGAGACCTTTAGCCCTTGGGCCTGCGATGCATAATAATACTTCCTGTTTGTTTCATGGGTGGTTACCATTCCCCCAAAGCAAACACATTTAAAATGTCCATGTTAGGGACGAAATGCTGTGGTTCCACTCTTCCTTTTTACGGTTATTTTCCACAGAAGTGAATCAATGCAATTTGAATTACCAAGTAAAAATAACAACAAAATCCCCAATGAAGTCTTTGTGCTTATTAAGCTTCCAGAAAATTTGGGATTGTCCAAACTACGAAAGAATTCTACAAACTATGAATTTCATCAAGGTTGGTTTGCTGTTTAAATGTCTTTAATAAAGATTCTGTGTCCCTTATGAGAGTCTAGATCGACTACAGGATTCCTTATTAACCTATCAAATCTTATAGCAATAACAGTAACTGGAGACTAGACTGCAAAAATGCTTTAGTTTGAGCTATTTCACAAATATAGAAGGCTGCAGGTGAGTAACATGAAGGTATTGTTTTTCATTACAAAAATAATTTGTAAATATATACAATATAAATGAGGTTTCTATAAATTGAATGATTTAGTAAGCCCCCAGCTTTAGTGGTTTGCCATTTTTTAGCCAGCATTTGGGCTTGACTTACCAACGCCCTGAGAAAACAGAGCAAGAGACTTGAACACAAGCCTATCAATCAGATAACTCTACAGTTTGTAAGTGGCAATGAATGACATTTCCTCAGGAAAATCTTGGAAATTACCAGTGTCACACATTTTATGAATCCATGTTTAACCTGAAGCCTAGAAACCAGCTCCTCTCCTTCCTGTCTTCAAAATTTCTATTACAAACTGTACTATGTTGAAGTTTATATGATGGGCCATTTCAACACTTTTGTTTAGTTAAATGAAAGTGCATCACTTTTAAAGAAAAGCCCTATTGCCAAAAAATATAAACAGCCCTAACTTTGATTAATATAAATATTTAAAAAGCAGAACATTCTGTTACATCTTACAAAAACAATTCTGCTGTAGCTGATGGGAAAGAGAAAAAGTGCTTTCATACATTAGACAAATCCAACAAAATACAGCTGCAGAACCAAATTTTAAGTAAATATGAGTTGTTTGTCTTTTCACAGGGCCAAGGTATTTACTTAAATGTAGTTGTTTTAGAACACTTTATGTTTCATTAGTAAAAATGAAAGTTTTTTTTGTTTTTTTTTATTTTTTACAGTTGTAGTCTGAAGTATTTGATTTAAATCGCAAAGTCCTCTGATTAAAAAACACCATTAAAATTATTCCTCCTGCCCAGTTTCGGGTTTTGCTAATAAGCCCCTGGACAAGGGATGTGTGAAATGAATAGATGAAGAAAAACGTTGACAGCAAAAGCGAGGTCTGGAGGGTGAAGTTAGTTTATTAGGCCCCGTTTGTCACGAATGGCCCTGCTGCACATATAAAAGCAAATCCCTCTACCTTAGAAGATTAATTCTGAAGGAGGCACTCTTGGGTCAAAGTATACATAAGCGTGTGCCTAATCTCAGCGAAATCAGGCTATTTTCTCACAGCAATTAAGCAGAGGTCTGGGTTTCACCCACAGTGTATTTAAACACAGGATACAATTAAACCCCAAAGTATTAATATCTTTGCTCTGCAAAATTGCCCAGGAAATAGATTTTGCCCTATTCCAAATGAAAAGCAAGGCAAATTAAGAGAATAACTTGATTCTTAGTTAAGTTGCTTAAAATAAAAGTATTGTATTTTCTTCTAATTGCAAATGTTGTATGCACATAAAGACACTTCTTACTTTACAAGAGGGCAACAGTTATACGCTTTCTAGTTCCTTTAATCTAAACAATGAATCTTACAAGTTTGCATGAAAATGTACTGTAATGAAATTTCTTATTCAGCATATGTTAGAAATCAACTCCTCATAAAAATCTGAGAACTCACTGTTTACCACCAGCAAAATGTCACAACTAGGAAGCTTCACAACCTATGTAAAGAGTAAAAAAAATAAATTTAAATCTTAAGCAACCAAGTGTTTACATGGATTGTTTTCTGCAGAGGTTTTTCTTAAAGTCATTTTATTCATATACTCATTTCAAGCCAAGAGGTAATCTTCTAGAGAAAATTATTGCCAGTTTAAAACAGCTTCAAAAATGCTAAAAAAAACCCACAACGCACAAACTTTTATTTGTTGTGCATCGTTCCCTAAAGGCAAAATTTTAATAGTACAAAAGTTAATTGAATAAACCTTCACTTTTATACAGAGCTTGAAAGAAAACTGGTATTTAAAATATTTTGCTTATTTTGCAATTATTGTTACTTCTCTTTTGTCTACATATTAGATTAATATTCCATTTTATTGCCAAACTAAATTCTCTTTGACTTTTTTGGGGAAGAGTAGTAGACGAAAGTTGGCCTTGGAATTGAAAATGAAAGAAATCGTTTTTTTTAATTATATAGCTGATTCAATATTTATTTCATTTATGTAAAAGTTCCTAGCACGATGGTTACTGGTGTTCAATCCAGTGAGAAATCTTATAATCCATGACACAGAGGCATATTCTTAGAAATTAATAAAAATGAAAGAATGAAGCAAAATAGATTGAGTCAGGTGTGGGATGGTATGTATGTGTGTGTACTCACACATTTTCCTACCTAACACACTCCACCGCTGCTTGGAAGGGGGGCTGAGTGCTTAAGGTACAGCGCACAAGGCAAAGTCTACTTGAAGCCACACTATAAAGAGCTTAGGCACTTTTTTGATGTGTGCTGTGATATGTGAGAAGGCATGCAATCTGAATTTTACGAAGGATTGTTGTAAGAGGACCGATGACTTTAATAGTACTTCTTGCTGACATTACTGGCAAATCGGTCTACTCTGTAACCTTTAAAAGTGCAGCATAACCCAAAATGAGTTACTTATTAAACAAATGTTCTTTTTTTTTTTTAGTGCAACTGACCTTTAAATGATTATTTCTCAGCACTTGCAACAAAGAGAATCTCACCTATCACCTTTACACTTTTGATGCTACGGGGAGTAGATCCGTAACCTTTTCACAACACTTAACGTGCAGCACAACATGGAATTAGGGACGCTAATGAGCACGTTTTCTTTCAAGGAGGAAGAACTATTACTTTATGAAATCGTCGCAGAACACAGAGCCTATGGAAACATATAACAATAAATCGTTATGTTGATCAATCTGCAACTGTTTTAGAAAATATAACTCCAAAGCATCAAAAAGTAAATTACTGCTAATGAGAGTTTCTACTGAAAAAAGTCTCCCCTCAACTTCCAGCGGGTGTGTGTGTTGGGTTGGGGGTGGGTATTGTGATTTAAGGAATTGTATTTGATTAGAGAAAACATTGTCTTTAGGTTCAGGCACTTAGTCAATTTGAGAGCTACACCTACATGCAACTAGCCCGCTACCCCTTTTCACTAATTGGGAAAAAAGCTTTGAAACTCCAGAAGTATTGATGGAATTTTTTCCTGCAATGTTAGCGATTTTAAGATTGTGCTTTCCTCAGAAACATCTTTCCTCGTAAAGATGTAATGGGTATAATCAAGTTGTGGTTCTCCTTAATTAAGCGGAGATGGTAATTATAAACTTTATTCTCAGGAATCAAACCAAATTCAGCACATACTAGGAGGAGCTCATGTTTACTGGGATCACTTTACTAATCAAAGGAGATCCATGTTCCTTTAAGTCTCAATGACTTTTTCTTGAGCAGATAACCTAGTTTACACTTTAGTGGAGCTACTGAATTTGATGTTTCATTAGCCTAAATATTTTCCCTCTTAAAGAAAAGCAATATGCCAATTTTGAAAAATTCCAAGAAATGTTTCTTGATCTGAAAGATTCAAAGAGGCTTGACATACATTTTACTGTAACATTAAGATACGAATAACTGCTTATGTTCTAGAATAAACTTTTTTTTGTTCCAAAGCTGACCTTATTTATAAATACTGTTTTAGAAAGGTTTTGGACCCTTTTTTTTTTTAAACTTTTTTTTTTTTTGAGAGAGAGAGGAAAGGCGAGGGATAGAGAGAGAAACATCAATGAGAGAGAAACATGATTGATCGGCTGCCGCCTGCACTCCCCCTGCTGGGGATCAAGCCCACAGCCCAGGCATGTGCCCTGACCAAAGATCTAACCGGTCACCTTTTGGTTCACGGGTTGACACTCAACCACTGAGCCACACCAGCTAGGCAGGTTTTAGACACTTAAAAGTTTTAAATATCAGCCTTCTGTAGAATAAAAAATCATTTTTCCACTTGCCTTTTCTCTCTCCTCTTTTCCCGCATCTCTTCATATATTGAGATGACTTACTGAGAGACCTGAGAATTCTTTCCTAAATCATGAAAAATAACTGTTTTTGAAATATTGTTCACTTACAATTCTCTTTTCGGCTCTGACTTGGTAATATTTTGTAAAACATGAGGGGCAGCCACATGCCTTCATCAGAGAAATCAAAATGAATGTCCTTTGGAAACATTGAGCTCTAAGAGAAAAAATATATATAATAGCAGGAATATGACTTATTTGTCTCTCTTTCATTTAATTTACAAAAAGGTAAATCAGTTCTTTTATTGGTATGTAATCACAAAGAAAAATAGACAGACTTAAGATGAAACTGACTCATTGTCAAGACTCCGTCGGTCTTATTCATTAATTTTCGTGGCTGCCGACAAACAACAGATGAAAATCAACAATGCTGGATAAAATAATCATCAAGGGCTCCCATGTCTGTAAACTATTTAAATTCTTGAAACTGAATATTTATGATGAGTGATGCTCCTTTAATGTATACCATATTCCCGCCAGTCCTCAGCTCTGGCTGCGTTCAGGAACCCCAGATGCTCCTGTCCTTTCTCCGCACTCACCTTTCCCTCGGCTTCGTCGCAGCCCCTCTGCTAACACCGTGCCACTTAGAAAACTGTACGCCTAGTGTCGCCTGCAGCTTCCCAAGGGCCCGCTCAGTTTGCAATACCCCTCTGTCCTTAACAATAGTTCAGGCTCAAGATCCTATCTGCCCTCTCAAAGGCAGCCCCGGGAAGCAGTTGCGAAGTTTCCTCTGCGCTTATCAATACAATGTAAACCAGCGTGGGCTTGCCTCCTTGGGGTTAGGGAACCCACCGTTGTCTGTGGGCACAGACACCACTGTGGTCACAGATGTGACTGGTTAACTGTACAAGCAAGGGGGATAAACCCACATAACAATACTTCATTCACCAAGGAAATCTGCAGTGGATTACGGCTTCTCTATGGTTAAGTCTGGTCTTAATTTACTGCTTTTATTCAGTTTTCAACCACAAACGAGCCCCTTATGAGGCATTCACTATGCAGAATTGACAACTCTTTTTATCTACTTGAAAAATATTTTTGGATAATAATTTATGGTTACAAAATATTTTAAGCAGTTTGAATAGTTATATTATATTCTTTCAATGCTTAATGATGCAGGATCCCCGGTAAAAATGGAATGCCAGGCAATCTGGTAATTTTACATGCAGTATTCATAACAACAGAGCAATTTGGCTATATAGAAACACAAATTAAAAAAAACAACCCCAAACCCCTACATATTACATAGCAAGTCTTTTAAAGACTTTTAAAGCTCTTAAATTGTATCTCAGGAGAAAGTCAGAGTTCAAGAACTAAAGGCCCTATATATATGTGAAAAAATAATTTTGGCAACACTATATTTTATTTATGGATTATTATGTTTAAAATAGCATATTTTGAACAGCCTTCAGAAGGAAAAAAAAAAAAGCTGCTGCAGGTCTCTCTGAGGACACAAGGGAGAGTTCATATGCCATTTATATTTTATACATGAAACTGAAATGTGTGGGTAAGTTTGTACTTTTTTCACCATCAAACGTATTCTCTTAATTTATATTCTGAATTAATACCATCTTCTTAAAAAATCCATCTGAAGGTGCTCATTATTATTGGGCAAAGAGTCGTTTTCAAGGACTGATTGCAAGTAACTGGAACTACTCTGGAAACCTCAAATAGGCTGGAAAGCATCATATACATTTAATAAGTGGCAAGCGCCAGTAACAGAGTGTGTCATTTTAGATGTACATCTCCTAGTTCTGCCAGCCAGTGACGCTGTAACTGGATAGGGGACCCATGTAAATAAGACGGAATGTATTTTATAAACAGAGACAATGGAAGTAGTGTGGCTGATGTTTTCTGAGATGATCAGAGCTCCTTTTGCTTTGCTTTAGATTAATTTAAACTGCCGGGTACACAAAGCTTTATAACTTTTCTCTTGGCAGAACTTGAGCCCTTTCAGACTCATTGATACTAAGGGATTCTTCCCATTGCAGAATGAACTTCCTATCGATAAAAAGGGAAAACATTCAACTGAGGCACTTGCTGTGCTTTCCTCATTAGTGGCTACACTGTCTTGAGCATGGAATGAGTGTTTGGGGAAAAGCTTCGTCAGCATTAGCATAAAAGGACATTGCTTTTACAAGGAAGAACACGTTATGGTTTTCTAAAAACGTCTCTCCTCAAGTGCCGTATGTCAATCATATTTTTAAAAAAAAACCAAATTATGTGTGTGCTTCAGGGGGGAAAACTACATAAATGTGCAATAGAAAAATAATGAACTAAATCACTTTGGTTAGTTAAGCAATTATTGCTTCTTGATCGATTCAAATGTTTGGTTTCCATCATGCAAACAGGTGGGGTTTGTTTTGCTTTATTGATGTTGCTGGTTTATAATTTTGCTCAAAAGAATTCTGTATGTGTTCATTCTTGTCGTTTTAGAACTTGTCATGTTCTGCCTTTAATCTGGTTTCATCACCTTCATAGATCTAATGAAGGTGTCAAAGGAAAGGTTAGAAAGGTGACAAATTAGACCCAGAAGTGCCAGATTAAAATGCCACTTAATATATAATTCCCAGATCATTTCTATTAGAATAGTTTCATTAATAGAATAGAATAGCTACCTTCTGTTGTTTATCTCAAACATGTTAACATATAGATGAGAGCAACTTCTTAACAGAATATAGCAGTTTAGAATTATGACAACAGCAATCAACTAGCCTCGTTAGTCCAGGCAAAAATAGTTTTTAATCATCAGAGCATAAGATTGGGGAAGATTTGGTGTGTTCTCTATGATCCATGTGGTACATGGACCCATAATGTTTTACACCCTGTATATTACATCCTGTGTACCCGGATGCTAGTCTCATTTCTTCTTCTTCCTGCCAAACATTGTATGTGAAGTGAGAGTGGGAAAGTCATTTAACAATTAATTTCCCCACTGTAAGACATTACAAAGCTATCCGGGCTAAATAACTTGTTTTTTAAGTCACTGTGCAATTTCAAGGTTTTAATGGTCCTTAGAATATAATACCCTGTGTCATTTATTTCCTGAAATGAAAGCTAGTTCCAGCCTTTGAAATTCATGTAAAACAAGTGGTTCAACATGGTTTGAAGAGAGAATAAAAACTTGATAAGCAATTAATCTACCCTGAATGTGTTCCTAATGGTTTGAGCCTTTTCTTACTGATTAAAACAACAACTAGATTTAATCAAAAGAAAATCAAATAAACATATATCCATATCTTTTTAAAGAGAATTTGTGAGTGTGAAACCCACACACAGTGGGGCAGGAAAGAGAGAACATTTAATTTAAAAATAAAGTTGTTTCTAGTTGAATAGTAGAAACTTTCCCCCCTGTGTCTCAAAACCATGGGAGAAGGCCACAATTTGAAATAGTAAACTGGATCGGTGAGCATAGAGAAGGGGCTAATTTCCTAGGAGGACAATCCTGCAAATGGGGAAAGAAGTTGGGGAAAGAAGTTGTAGAATTACTGCTGACTTGCAGAGGCCCAGGCTTAAGAGTGAAAGTAGGCCAGAGACGTCACGGACACTCAAGACTTAGCTACAAAGCAGAGCTGAGCCTGGTTGATGTGTCAGCTGGCTAGCGTATTACCAAGGAGCCTGGTGAGAACATAGATGAGACCTGCCAGCAAAGTCCTACTGTCTTAGGGACACTGCACAGGCAGAGGAGATTGTTGTCAGGACCGTGTGTAACATGAAGACTGAAGATCCAGGACACCAGGCATAGAAGGGAATGGGTCTCAGTGGTTAGTGGCACTAAGAGAACTAGAGCCAGGGGCAAATTCACGCAGGATGTCAATATTCGAGGCTACAGATGAAAAGATCATAACTTTTTTCAATAGAAACTATATGTTTCTCCCTCGGCAAAGTGGTGTGGGACTGAAACGGCAAATCGAAAGATACAGAAATTAATGAAACATTGAATGGTTACCAGAGAACAATAAACAGGGACAGCAATAACACCCGAGAGCTTGCCACGAGTAAATGCTGAAGGAGACTCCAGGGCTTCACTAGGTGAGGACACTGAAGAGATATTCCTTGTAGGAAAATGATAACTATCATGGCATCCAGCATCATGACGTGCATGTCCATGACTGGCTGAGACTGAGCCATGGCTCCCTGTTTCTTCGTGAGGGAGTACTGGAGGTTAAATAACTTTATAATATCATACTTACGTAAGTAGGATAATTGCATATGTACACACACCTAAATTAATTGCTTGGTAAAACATATATAGCCTTTACCCAAATTGTTGAATTAATCAAGAACAAGAACACTGGTTGCCAAAGTCCCAAGGCGTAGAACACTTCTTTAGGTGCCAGGTAGAAACACCTGAAATGTGGGTGAGCCCAATTAGGCATTCCATCATATTTTTGGCACCTAGCAAGGACTGGCCTCCACTGAATCTGCTGCTCACTCCGTAACCGGATGAGGGCCGCATGCTTATCATCTGAATGGGGTTAGTCCCTGATTGGAGGATTGCCAAGTAACCCAATTTTAGAATAGCACAGGTTTTAATTATATGTTTCATTTAACTGGCACCTGTCCTTGGAGGCTGTCATTAAAATCTAACAAGCTATGATGTGGGGACTATTATTATCTATGATTTATAGAGAGTCAAAAATAAATAAGAAAGAATGGCTGAGAGGTTTAGAGGAGTGGGAGAGTTGGAAGACTACAGATTGCACTGGTGAAAAAGTGTACCATGCCAATTACCTGGAAGATGGAAACCCAGGTCGTTGAATTTCTGCTGTTTGAGGTATGACTTTGCTAAATATCCACTTCATCCACAATTTCATGTTGTGGGTAGAGTGCACCCCTCTTTCCCTGGGTAAATTGGGAAAAATACCTAAGTAACATGCTTCATCCTGAATACACAACAGTTTTAAAAGAACTTCTACCAATTTTTACATTTCATACTATGTGTCTTCTACATTTAGTCTGCTCAAGAAGAAAAGTGTGATGAGGAAAGGGGTTGTGGTATAGAAGAAACAAGAGGGATAATATGTTGATAATCGCTGAATTTGGGGAGTGGGTATATAGGGTTTGTTATACTATCCTATTTAACTTAGTGCAAATTTGGAATTTTCCATTATAAAAAGTTAAAAGAGATTCAATTTAAAAAAAATTTAGATACTTGTACAATTTTATTTGGGCAAATTAATTCATTTTATGTTGCAAAATTTGGCCATAAACAGGAGAACAGATCATCTTATATTAATTATATTATATTACTAGGCTTATCTTAATGATCCCACTGTAACTATCCCAAGTACTCCTAAAAATGGAAAACCAAGAATTCTGTATATACTTTTCTAATCTCTGCCTTTACAAGCAGTCTTTTTATTACAGCCCTAGGTTTTCAGACTGAATGCCAATGTGCTTCCCGTTTAGATCAAATTTAGCTTTAACTAAAATAATTAGCCTTTGGTCCTATTTCTAATGGAAATGTAAGACTTTAACTGTTCAGTGATAGCAGCACTATTAGATGCTGCTGCTAACAGTGATCTATATGAAATAATTAGCGGACTGTTTCTATTATGGATACATGCAGAATTTGTCCCAAACCAAAGGCAAAACACTAATAACAACTACTGCCTTTTAACCTTTCCATGCATTTAAATAAAAAGCGCGTACTGGAGTTGCACATTAATAAGGTCTGTTAAGCTTGGAAGAATATTTCACGTTCATCTGTAGTTCATCAGACAGGTTCATGACCTCAGTGGAACTGCTCCAGCTCCTGCAGTTCTTAAACCGGCAGAGGGGGAGGATGCTAAATATTATTTCATGATCAGAAAAGTTTACTAGAATTGACAGAAACAAGGAAACACATTTTGATATTGAGTATATGCTCTGAAATTAACACATATAAAACTAAAGATATTGGATGGATTGACTTTTATTCCTCTTGGAACCTTATAAAAAGCAACTAAAGAGAGCTAAATAGAATTCTGCAGTTTTATTCTTAATGTAGGAAATTTAAGCGTCAGTCTCCACTTTGTGTCTGGAGGTACACGCAAAGGGGGGGCCACAGCCTTATTTCACAATTTCTTAAGTTACATGATGATGACAAATATACAGGGTGTCCCCAAAAATGTATGCACACTTTGAAAAATTGTAAAGGCAGTATTTGTTAAAATACATTTTATTTTCAAAATGTAACAGAACTCAGTGGTTAAAGTGTGTATACATTTTTTGGGGGGGACAAACACCCTGTATAATGTTTCCTTTTTTTTTTTCCTCTCACTAAACAGTGTCTGTTTGGGAAGCATCCTAGCGTTCATTTTTCTCCCATCTCCCCCACGGGTCCTGTGGAAGGACACTGCGTGTCAGCCATTCTCCATTCAGGGCCCTGCTGCTAGCAGAGGTCCCACTAATGCGGTGAAGTCAGTCCAGTTACATCTCCATCACTCAGCCTGAGAAAATTTCATCTGCAGAGCGGATTCGTGCTACTTCTTTGGATCTGCCACTGGCAGCACAATAAGGGATGAATGAAATAAGCACTCAGCAGCTGAATGCCCTTAAAGACCACTTGGGAACTTTATTTGGTGCCAAATAAAGTGACCTGCCAGTGTCAGCTGCAGGAAGCATATTGTACTGGGCTCTGCGGTCTGGCCCCATTGCCTATTCATTTCGGAGGAAATTTTCAGGTATTGAATGTTAATCCATGATGTCCAATTATAATTTGGGACCCTTTTACATGAGAGACTGGGCTTTACCCCATTTGGCAATTAAATCAGAACTGCCTAATACGTGATTTTAATTTCCGGAAAGCAGGTGCTTCCTTTGGTGTCACCAATCTCTGATTTTCCTCCCGTCTTTAGCTTAAACCATTTTCATTTTCACACCCTCCCCCCACCCCCGCCCCTTCTATGAGTATTCACTGCCTGTTAGATGGTTTTCCTGCTATAGTCTGCAGAGATTCCCATAAGCTTCTTTTACAAGTGCTTATAAATTAAAAAAAATATTCATTTGGTAGGTATCTGTTTGATCTCTACTTTGTAATAACTCGCTATATTGTTTTTTTAAAGTTATCTGAATAAAGGCTTGTTTACGACATTATCTAACACTTGCAATTATGAAGCAAGACTCTCCAGAAATAATTATTGTCTGTGTTAACTTTCTTTGTCTCCTATTTTTACCAATTCAATTAGAGACTTCTCTAACAACTCAAAAACAATTGTTGTTTGAGTTTCTTTAAGGCTGCGTGCCTCCTCCAAACAGTACTTTATTGTTCAAAGTAAGTATTTGAGAGAGCTTCTGAGCCAGATCCTATCTAAAGAGAAGTTCCCCTCCGCATATACGCATAAGATGGTGCAGCCTTATCTTCCAAAGCTGCTTTGTGTGAGGCTGGGTCAGTACCAGCAGGGCCAGTAGAGAGGAGATTGTGAAACCAGATGTCCGTGTGCCCAGGCCAGCCTCTCCATCATTCCATTGCTGTGAATGAGCAGCCGATTGCACAATTTTTATTCCCACACATGAATTATAAAGTACTGCTGAAATACTGTTGCTATGAGGGTCATCAGTAGGGTTAAATTTAAACCTTTGGTGGCCGTGGACAGGCCTAAGTCATTGGTAAGGGAAATGAGTAAAAGGGAGAGAAAGTGAGCAAGCAAGCAAAGGAGAAAAAACAGAGTAGAAATATGAAGGAATGGGAAGGGCAGAGAAGTTGCAGGAAGGAAGAGAGAAAGAGATGCTTAAATTCGGAGCACAACTAAATGCCACCATCAATTAGCTTAATCCATTCACCCTCGGCTGTCCTGTGCAGGCTGAGACCATAGATGCCTCTGCTACCTAACTGGACTCCCCTGAAGTCGTATAATTAGCTGAGGATTAGCAAAACCTGGAAATCTTTAATGGGACCGTGGGCAAGTATTTCTTTTAAGAAGAGCAAAGCAACCAAGTTTTGGATTTGAAAGATGCAAAATGAGATCTTTCAAAAAACACTCTGTCGCCTAACAAAAGGGTATAATTAATATTTCGGTTAAAGAATTAGTTCTCCAAGAACATAATAAATATGGCTTGATTAAAACATGGGTGAAATTGTACGTGGTCATGTTTCTAAAACTATGCTCTAAGAAATATTTATGTCCTGCCAGATATTAACTAATGCTTTCTTTAAAAAAGTGTGCCCCTCAAATACATTTCGAGATACTAAACCATATTTGCCTTCTGGGTGAATCACCATGCTTATTACCATATTACAGACACTAAGAAGTCCTGCAGTGAAAAAAAGCACTTTTATATTGAACCCAAAATGTAAAAATAATTGGCTATGAAACTTTTCCCCTTAAAACACTATTAATGATTTGCATTTTCTGAAACACAGTTATAAATATATTTCAGTATTAATATTGTTGTTGTTGATTTTGTTTTAAAAAGTAGAAATAGCTGAAGTACGTGGTAGATATTGTCTTTAAAGCCAGAATATTAAACTTTTATACATCTGTTTACATGCAGTTCATAAAGTTGGATATAAACCTTGTACCTTCTGACGTTGCTCGTCTTTACCATGCCTGTTTCCTTCTTTGTGTTCCCATCAGCCTCTAAGTACATTAAGAGCACGGTCCATGTGTTGTTTTCCCTTGTAACTCGGAGAACTCGCATAGTGCTTGGTGCATTGTAAGTACTCAATAAATGTTTGTTTGAATGAATGAGTGAACACTGTAGTAGACTATAGGTACAACCACATTAGAATGTGGGTTTCAAAAAAATAATTCTTGGCCTCAAAATAAAAATAACAGAAGTGAAGGTGAGAATGACTCAACTGAGCTGGTATTTAACAGCTTTGTCAGAGGCCAATAAATTCCTCACCAATTACTCTCTTGTCTGATGCTTCATTGCTCCTGTTACCTGGCCTATTTGAAGTCAGCGTTCATTCTTTTCTCATTTGTTTTTCAGTCTTTATATCTTTAATTGTCTTCCAATAGCTATTTCTTACCTGCCCTTCACTTTTTGTTGAATGACTTCTTAAAAGCGAAGCTAACAGTAAGCTTCATATGCTCTGACAAACTTATCGAAAAGACAAGAGGAGGCAACAAAGGCCTACAGCAGAAGAATGTGTGGTATAGAAGAGGTAAGAGAGGCAAAATGTTCAATTAATTCAACAAATATTTATTGAGTGCCTATCCTATGCTGGGCAGTGCATAAAGTCTAGACTATTCAAGGTCAGCCAAAAATATAAAATATTCAATAGGCAGGTACAAACAGAATTAAGAATTATCAAAACTTCATCCCCCCAAATCAGTTAATACGCTAGAATGAGTTCATATTTTTAGAGCAATGATTGATGTGCAAACTGTTTGTCTTATCTATTATGCTCTGTATTTACAGAGGTTCATCTTTTCTTACCTTGACAATACTGCCAATTTTCCTAAAGTGGAAAAATATTGTAAGGGTCAGTACAAAACCATGTAATATGATTGTCACATAAAATTTAAAGTAATTTTAGTTACCTTAAATCAAAGTAATTATTCAAAAGTCCACCCAAGAATGGTTTTGACCTAAAATTGTTAAACTGTGCCCTGTCTATGAGCCAAATGCGATCTGTCATGTGTTTTTATAAATAAAGTTTTATTGGAACACAACTTTGCCCATTTAGTTACATACTATCTATGACTACTTTCATGCTTCAACAGCGAAGTTGAATAGTTGCAGCAGAAACTGTATGGCCTTGAAAGCTGAAAATGTTTATTATCTGGCCCTTTATAGAGGTAACATAGACAACCCTGGTAATTTGGGTTAGAGTGAAATGATAACTTGGGTGTGTGCAAAATAACAGATTAATGAAAAAAAGCATTCAACATCTCCCTTTGTATATAATCATGTTCCTATATTTGAATATGATGTGAATACTATTCTGGAAATTCTTATACAATAAAAATAATATCCTCTTTATTAAAGATCTAAATCAATAACTATTGGAATTACATTTCAGTGCTGTTCTTTTGTTCAATATCTGTAAGTATAGATATGAAAAACTGAAATGTCTAAGTTTTGTAGTAATACATTCTATGCTGCGAACATAGAACTTGTTTCAAGAGGTAGTATACTTTATTGGAGATACATAGACTACAAGATAGCCTATTTCCTGATATCCACTTCTTTGTGTAGCCTCATCTTACACAACATAGGGCTGATTTGTGTAATCAATAGGATAGTGCAGAAATTATGGAGCGCGACTTCTGATTCTAGGGCATAAAGGACATTGTGATTTCTGTCTTGTTTTGAAAGAACCAGTTACTTCCCTGGCCAGTTTTGCTCAGTGGTTAGAGTGTCTGCCGGTGGACTGAAGGGTCCCGGGTTTGATTCCAGCCAAAGGCACATACTTCGGTTGCAGGCTGGATCCCCCACCCAGGTTGGGGAAAATGTGGGAGGCAACCAATCAATGTGTCTCTCTCACATCAATGTCTCTCTCTCTCTCTTTTTCTCTCTTTCTGTCTGCCTTCCACTCTCTCTGAAAAGCGATGGAAAAAATATGCTCGGGTAAGGATAAAAAAAAATAAAAAATAAAAGTAGGAAAAAAAAAAGAAAGAACCAGTTACTAGTTACTATGTCAAGCAGACACTCAAGCAGCTCTTTGGAAAGGTCCATGTGAGACGGAACTGAGCCATCTGCTAGCAGCTAAAGAGGAACCAAAGC